>NC_083227.1:4569189-4912193 GCF_032191835.1 Heteronotia binoei
TATTCCCACTCACCCTGAAAGAAGGGCCATTTTCCAGACTATTTGGAATAAAGCCTATGAAAAGATTCTGAAGACCTTTGCATGGCTACTAATTATCTCAGTGGTGGAGATGGTAGTTGGGGGGAGGGTCAGCCAAAATACCTGCCATTGCGAGAAGCCAATCAGCATGAATGATTCATTCATATGTTCCCATCTGGGATTCCTTTCTGGGCCTCCTGACTCCAAAAAGCAGGCTTCAAAGTCTTGTCGGCATCTCCCTGAACAAGATCTGAACCCCCCACCCCACCCCTCCTGGGACTGTGCTCTGGCGTTTCTCCCTGTTGTGCTGCCTGGGGGTCTGTGCCTCTCTCGCCTGGCAAAAGGATGCCCGTCCTCCCACCCTAACCCCAGTGCAGGAGGGGGAATCTGGCATCCTGTCACATCTGTCTCTGCCAAGTGAGCTGTGGAGGGATGGGGCAGGGCGATGAGTTTGGAGCAGGCGCGGTTCCTCCGTGTGTTTACATGCCATGTTCCTCACAGTGGTGGATTCTTGTGTGGCCTTTGTTCCTCCAGGCCTTGTATATATCGGGGGTGTGGCCACATCAGCAAGCTCCACCCCTCTCTGCCTGTCAGGGGAGTCGCCTAATGCTCTGATTGGTGGGCGTGGGTGGTGTTTGAATGAGCACCAATGGGGTTGCTAGGCGCTCTCCACCTTGGCAACAGGGGTATTTCAAATGTTCCTCTCCTCTGCTGGGCAGCCCCAGCCCCACAGTGGCTCCACATCCTGAGGTTAGGATGGGGCTGCAGCTAAGGCAGGCTGGACTTCCCTTCCCTTTCTTAACTCACCCCACTCCCCAAAAGGCCAGCTTGGGTTGTTGGTTTGCAGAATGAAAACTACCAGCAAGAGAATACCAGTTTCATGCAGTTAACTTTTCTTCCACTGATTATCGCTTATCCCCAACAAACTCCGCTTCCAAAGCTGAACAAAACTGCTGCCTAACAGAGTTACCAACCTCTAGGAGGCTGAAGCCAAAATAATCAATCAACTACCCTGAATAAATAACTAAGCAAGTTTCCTACAGTGCCAAAGAAATCCCTGAGAGATTGATCCAGGCCATCCTCAGAAGGCCCCCACTTTGCACTGAAATCGATATGTAAAACTGACAATACTTTTTGCTAGTACTTTATTCAAGGAATACAGGATAAACGGAAGCACTTTTTGCATTCTCTTGAGAGTAGGGTGGCCATAATGTCTGAAGGCCAGCCAGGGACACTTTGGGGGGGGGAGGTAGGGGTCGCCGGAAACAGGAAGTGACGTCACTTCCGGTGACGTCACTTCCGGTGACATCATGCCACCTGCCGGAAGCAGGAAGTGACATCACTTCCTGTGACATCATTTCCCCCGCGCCACCTGCCGGAAGCAGGAAGTGACGTCACTTCCTGTGACATCATTTCCCCCGCGCCACCTGCCGGAAGCAGGAAGTGACATCACTTCCTTTGACAGCACTTCCTGTGATGTCATTTCCCCCAAATATTACCACCCCCAAAATATACAACTTTAAAAAAGAAGAGAAACTTCACGATGTTCCCTGCTAAAGAAAAAAAGGCTCCAACAGCAATCCCTCTTGAGTCAGATTCACAGGAAAACAATCCACTATCCTTGATACCTTCTTGTGCTCACAAACATTTCAACAAGACTGTCCACAATATCAAAGGGTCTTGATCAGCCTAGTAAAAGCAACAAAGCAACCCTTATGTACAATCAAACTGAGATCAGAACTAAAACCACCACTGCCAGTCTGTGCCCCGTAGCCCAGCCTGAAGGCAGGCGGATACAGGTCTAGAAAAGCAGGTCCTCCCCAAGCAGCACACAAAAAGAAAAAGGTGTCACCAAAATACTAAAAATTGCAAAAGAGAAAGGAAACCAAGTTCTCTTCATATTATTAAAGTGATGGAACGAGCTGTCAAGTCACAGCCAATTTGTTCCTTACCTTCTGTTGTGTGATGGAAGTGATCTACTGTTGTCTGTGGTTGTTAGTTTCCTGAATGGAGCTTATCTGGAAAAAAAAGAAACACACTGTCAGCAGTTTAAAATTACTTTGCATCTTGGCAGCTCTTCCAACACACCCAGGAGGTGGCTGCCTAGTGTCGTTTTTTTTTTTGGGGGGTATCGCCATTAGCCCTAATCCCCAGTTTTGTTTTGTATTCCTTTTATAATTACTATTAAATTCTGGTCTTACATTAACATACGCCCGCACAGTGGAGCTTCTTGGACCTCGACTTCTCCCTGGACAAAGAACACGGCTGGTAGGATGGGACTTGCGTGCTGTGGGCCCAGGCGGTGGGCCCGCAGGTGTGGGCCATCCCGACTCCCACGCTGGACGAAGGGCTGTGGTGTGGAAGGAGCGACACAGGTTTCAGTCTTTCGCTTTTTTACTGAATTTATACTTCTCTGATTTCCCTGAAGCCTTGAGGATATCTTTCTTCTCCTTAATAAAGTGATAAAATTGATCACAATCCATATTAAAATTCAATCTGACTTGCAGCTCTGCTTTCACCAGGTCTATGCTACAACGATTCCTGGTGTCCGTCCAGTGAGCTGACATGAGGCTGAATACCCTCTCCACAAAAGCGTTTGAGCATGGGATACTCAGGATCTTGCTTACAAGAAGCAAGAGGTTTTCGCACTTCTGAGACCGAGTTCCCATCTCAGAGAATATGGCCACCCACTTTTTATCCACAGTGATTTCTGGGTCAACACAGGCCACTTGCTCATCCAGCAGGCTCTTGGCATCAGTGTATTCACTGTATAGGTGATCCAGGTTTATTATTTTCTCCATTTTCAGCTGCTCAGCAGCACACCGCAGGTGGTCATAAGTCACACTTTTTTTAAGAGAAAATGGTGTCAAAGCACACAGGTGATTTTTCTCAGAGAAATCAAACTTTTCTTCCAGATAGGTGGTGGTTCTTTCAAAGAACTTGAGGAAGTCCTGCTTCGCTTTCCTTGCCTTCGAAGGTGGCATTTTGCGCAGCGCCTTATCTGTCTCCGTTCCAAAAAAGGAGTCAGCTTCGCGTTGCTTAAGGCTGTTTAGCAACCTGAGCATGGTCTCAAACAATTCAGGTGCTGTCAGTGCATCCCGCTCCAGAATCAGTACAGTCTCCTCAATAGGCGTCAGAGTGGTCTGGAGAAACATCATGTAAGTTTGCGATGTACTGTAGTCCTTTTCTCCAGACTCATCGTCAATGTGGCGCCATATCAGAGTAGGACAGTGGTCCTCTCCCAGCTTTTGAAAGTACGCTTTAACGGCTGGCCAACACTTCAACATCTTGTTTATGGCAGGCAAGAAAGATAGCCATCTTGTGCGTACATGTCGAAGCAGGTGATCACCCTCCATCTCCAAAAAATCAAACATCTCCTGAAGTTCCTCTGAGCGTTTGGCAGAAACAGAAAAATGACCAAAAGCCTTCAGTATGAGAGACTCGATGTCGCAGGTGAGCATATCACATCCTTTTTTGGCAGCATTGTGCACAATGTGTGCAGGGCACCTGGCGGGCACGATGTCTTCACGGCCTCTACTCAGAAGTGTGTACACAGAATGGTATTTTCCAAAGTTTACATTCGCGCTGTCTGCTGAGTATGCAGACAGACGAGCTAAGTCCAGCTGGTATTTTGCCAAGACATCCAAAATCCTTCGTGTGACATTCTCAGCCGTTTCATTGGCATCTTCATAGAAATCAAGAAGACGATTTGAAATGCCGTCCTTCAAAGTGAAGTATTTAAGGCATAGGGGGAACATTTTCCTGTTGCCATGATTTGATGCGTCGCTGGAAACGCTGTAGAAACAATGTGCTGTGTCAAGATCTAACAGAATCAGTTCTACAGAGTAAGGTGCCAAGACATCGCTTATCAAAGCTGCACCCTTTGTTTTCCCAAGGGTCATCTTGGTCACAGTCTCGGAATCGGAAAATGCGGCTTTGCACAATTTGACACCGCAATCAAGAGACCGGTATGATAACGCATGCCTGTTATTGTGGTATGCCAAGGCTAGTTCAGCAGCCGAAATTCTGGCCTGAGCAGCGGTGTCTTTTTGGTAGGCGAAAAAAGTTGTGATGGATTTTGAAGTTCCAGCTTGGCTTGCCGCACTCCTGTGAGAGTCGGTGTCCTTATGAGCTTTCACATCATTCACTCCACCGTGACCAATTCCTATCTCCTTAGAACACATCGTGCAGAATGCTTTGTTCTTGTCCTTTGTCTCTTTTAGCCAGGGGTAGGTGTTTTTCCATTCAGGATTGAACACAACCAAACGTTTGGGCTTCTTTTTTGGTGGTTCCTGGGGCTGGTGACCTTTGCCACCCCCAGCACCTGATGCTGAAGCCATGGTCTGCTGTAAGGGCCTAGATGAAGAGGGCAGAAGAATCGTGATTAAGTCCTCGCCACTTCTGGAGGACGTGGGCCTTGGACTCCAAGCTGGGGAGAGAGGGCTTGTTCAGCCGGGGGCAGGATTAAACCCGTAGAGGCCCATAGGCAACTGAAATCTTGGGGTCTCCTCTCGCAAATTATCTCCAGTCCTAATGCATGGAGGCTGGGAGGGCAGCAAGCGGGGGGGGGGGAATGGGGGGTGAGGCAGCCTGGGGCATCTAAAGGCGTGGGGGCCCATAGGACGCTGCCTACTTGGCCTATGTGTTACTCCAGCCCTGCATGCAAGACTGCAATGAAGGGTATTGATGCAATAGGCATACACACACGTGTAATGGCAGTGTTTGTGCAATGGAAGAGGTAAAAGGTGGGGGGCCGCTGCCCAATGGGAGCCCCGTTCACACGTGCTTGGGGGACCCAAGCACAATGGGCGAGGCGCACACACGGAACCTGGTGCTGCTGCTGGCGCGTGGAAGCAGGCCTGGGATTCAGGGTCAGGTCAGACGCCACTGCACCTCGGCAAATGGGGGGAAGGCCACTTACTGTAGTCTGTAGGGGAATCCTTTTCTCTTCTTCTCCCCTCTCTCTTCTCTCCCTCTCTCTTCTTCTTCTTCTTCTTCTTCTCTCTCTCTCTCTCTCTCTCTCTGCAATGGGCAAGCAAAGCAGATCGAGTCCCGGTTAGGCCATCCCTCCACTGGAAATAATGAAGGATAGGGACACCTCCTTTTGGGGTGCATAGAATTAGACCTCCTCTACCTCAAAAAACAGGCGCCTTCCCCAGAGACCTGCATATCAGCTCTTCATTATAGCGTATAGGAATCGGTCACCATAGGGAATAATGGAGAGCCCAGCTTTCTGATGACCCTGCTTTCCCCCGCTTTCTGATGACCCTGAAGCGGGGGAGAGGCCCTCCAAAACGGGGGATCCCCTGCCCCCACCTGGGGATTGGCAACCCTATCTCATGAGCCTTGGATAACACAGAAAGAGCCAGAAGTGCACAGTCAATGGCAGGGGGCGATTCCACAGTGCTGTAAGAAACAAATCCAAATAAAAGATGTTGTTGCTAAAGGAAAACTGGTGCATGTTTGTTTGTCAAAGACTTAGGATATAACATACTGTTTGAAGTACCACAAAGCCAAAGCTGAAAAACACAAAAAGGGGAACAGGCAAGTATTTATGGACTTTGAGAATGGGAACATAACTGTCCAGTGAAGGAAGTACACTGAACTGATATTTACAGGTCCCACAGAAAAATGGTCTACAGTAACAGAACTCACTGCTGGGCAGAAAGGCAAAGATACTTGCAGGCCCTGAGATTTCAGTGGCATGAAAGAAGCCCACAGTGCTGTTTGCAAGATCTGAAGCACACACACACACCAGAAGAAGTCTGAGTACAGTCAAATGGGGGTAGCGGAAAAAGTATGTCCAGATCTTCAAAAGCATAAATGCAGATCTTCAGAAGTCTTCCAATGGGCACTCTTCGCAGTGGAGGATGGTAATGCATGGGATGGAGAAAGCAGAGAAATAAGTACTCTTCTCCCTTTCTCACAACACAAGAACTCGTGAGCATTCGATGAAATTGCTGAGCGGTCAGGTTAAAACAGATAAAGGGAAGTACTTCGTCATCCAAAGGGTGATTAACATGTGGAATTCACTGCCGCAGGAGGTGGTGGCGGCTGCAAGCATAGCCAGCTTCAAGAGGACGTTAGATAAAAATATGGAGCAGAGGTCCATCAGTGGCTATTAGCCAGAGTGTGTGTGTGTGTATACAGCTCTTTTGGCCACTGTGTGACACAGAGTGTTGCACTGGATGGGCCACTGGCCTGATCCAACATGGCTTCTCTTATGTAGACATTTGCCTAAGACAGATGAGCTACAGAAGCATAACAATAGCGGAAGAAGCATTTGTTAAGGATCAGATGTGTTTGTGAAAGACTTAGGTTACAATGGTTGGCAATCCACTGGGAGGATTGGGGAGGACAGGGACAGGTGTACCAGTGTCTCACCAGCACACAAATACAATGCCATTGCTGACCAAGAAAACCACCCTGAAGTGATGTCATGATGTCAAGACAGTGCTCTAGGATACACCAAAGTTCTGTTTTGAACTATATAGTTTGAGGAAAAGCTTAGAGGGGCCCTCAGATGTCATTACTTCCCTTTTTCAGAGGAAGTGACATTGTACACTGGTGCACATGTTTGCACTCCCCCAACTCCCGTTCCCCCCCCCCACACACTGGTTTTTGTAGCAGGGGGAAACAGGGTAAATTGCTATCTGCCTAACATTTGTACAATTCAGCATCAAAAACCCATTAAGTATAAAATCACAAATATAAAAAGCAGCACAAAGTATATTGATCCTCCTTGTTTCGCAATGCATGTACTTGTGACAAAACTAGTAGTTCTACCACAAAAAAGCACAGTATGTACGTGTTTTGCAGAGGTAAACCTGCCGTGGGTCCTAACTGAAGGCCATTAGGAATATTGCTTTCTTCATATTCTGCTGTTTGTTTCTGCTAATCCCCACAGTCTTCCACAATTTCCCCAACCCATCCTCATAAGGAAATATCAGTGAAACATCCTTCATTCAAATACAAAGCTTAAAGACTAATGTTCAGGGGCCACAATCATCCCAGGGCCACTTCACTTTAAAAGATGCCTGCATGGATGGCACTGTCACATATTTCTTTATGTTGCTGCTTGTATTAAAGATTATTATATGCCTCTTATGTAAAGCATTTGCAGTTGCTTTATGTCTATGTAGAATGATTCAAAATGTTTTTTTGAAAGATGGGGCATTAACTAGAAGTAGGCTCTATAACAGGGGTGGCCAGATTTGCTTGTCACATAGAAGAAATGTCAGATGTTTGAGAGCCGCAAGACATGAACATGAGGAAGAGAAAGTGATAGAGCAAGAGGGAGGGAATGAGGGAGGCAACTTTAAATGCGTTCTCCAAGCCCTCCAAGTTCTCCAAGATATCTTTTTAAAGAATGTGGAGGAGGAACACACTTTCCAGTGAGTGTCTCAATTCACAGCAACTCAGAAACTGTAATATAGATTGAACACAACTCAGCAGGCATGAAATGCACCCTAAGTTGCATATAAAATCCAATTTAAGATAAATTACAAGTTAAAATTTACAAATTATAACAAGATGGTAAAACATAAGAACATAAGAGAAGGCCTGTTGCATCAGGCCAGTGGCCCATCCAGTCAACACTCTGTGCCACATAAGAACATAAGAGAAGCCCTGTTGGATCAGGCCAATGGCCCATCCAGTCCAACACTCTGTGTCACATAAAAACATAAGAGAAGCCCTGTTGGATCAGGCCAGTGGCCCATCCAGTCCAACACTCTGCGTCACATAAGAACATAAGAGAAGCCCTGTTGGATCAGGCCAGTGGCCCATCCAGTCCAACACTCTGTGTCACATAAGAACATAAGAGAAGCCTGTTGGAAGAGAAGCCCTGTCTGCACGCCCTACAACTTGCAATTCGGACCCTTGCCCCTCCTGGCTTATTAAATCTTGCCAGAGGGAGCTTAGGTATCCTATACGGGATATCATAAATAGATCCCTGATGGAAGGGCAATTTCCAACGCCTCTTAAGGAGGCAGTGGTCCGTCCCCTCTTAAAAAAACCAACACTGGATCCGGCCGAATTGGCACACTATCGGCCGGTCTCGAATTTACCCTTTTTGGGTAAACTCATTGAGAGGGCAGTGGCGTTGCAACTACAGAGTTTCCTGGAGGATGCTTCCGTCCTTGACTCCCATCAGTCGGGCTTCCGCCCAGGTCATGGGACGGAGACAGTGCTGGTTGCCCTGGTGGATGATCTCCAGCGGCATCTGGACCGAGGCGGCTCGGCGGTACTGATGCTGTTAGACCTGTCGGCAGCGTTCGACACGGTCGACCATCGGTTGCTGACTTGCCGTCTTGCCGACGTGGGGATTCAGGGGTTGGCTTTACAATGGCTTACCTCTTTCCTCAAAGGTCGGGGACAAAGAGTGGCGATTGGGGGTGAATTGTCCCAAAGATACCCGCTGGATTGCGGGGTCCCTCAGGGAGCAGTTCTATCCCCGATGTTGTTTAACATCTATATGCGCCCTCTTACCCAGATTGCCCGGAGATATGGGCTGGGTTGCCACCAGTACGCTGATGACACCCAGCTCTATCTACTTATGGACGGCCGGCCTGCCTGTGTCCCAGAAAACCTGGACCTGGCATTGCAGGCCGTGTCTAGATGGCTCAGGCTGAGCGGGCTGAAGCTAAATCCGACGAAGACAGAGGTCCTTTGCCTGGGTCGCCGTGGTCCAGGGAGGGAGATTCCCTTACCGGCCCTCGATGGTGTGCCTCTGTCAGCGGCACACAGGGTTAGGAGCCTGGGGGTGCTACTGGAGCCTACCCTAACTATGGAGGCCCAGATAGCAGCCACTGCCAAGTCCGCATTTTTTCATCTTAGGCGGGCAAGGCAGTTGGCCCCTTTCCTGGAGGGCGACGACCTGGCAACAGTGATCCATGCAACGGTCACCTCGAGGCTGGATTACTGCAATGCCCTCTACATGGGGCTGCCCTTGTGCCGAACCCGGAAGTTGCAGCTAGTGCAGAATGCCGCTGCCCGGCTGTTGTTAGGGCTCCCTAGACGGGAGCACATCCAGCCGGGGCTTCGAGGACTGCACTGGCTGCCGATAACATACCGAGTTCGGTACAAGGTGCTGGTTATGACCTTTAAAGCCCTTTATGGTCTGGGACCTGCCTACCTTAGGGACCGTCTCTCCCCACATGTCCCCCAGAGAGTGCTGAGGTCGGGGTCTCAGAACCTCCTTATAATCCCTGGGCCAAAGGAGGCCCGTCTGAAAGCGACCAGGGACAGGGCCTTCTCGATTGCAGCTCCCTGTTGGTGGAATCAGCTCCCGGAGGAGGTGAGGGCCCTGCGGAACCTTGAACAGTTCCGCAGGGCCTGTAAAACAACCCTCTTCCGGTTGGCATATAATTAACTGTGAGCAGAATGCCTGATTATTAAATCTTAAACATCAGATTACCGAATATTGGAAATTTGAAGGACTGATTTAAGTAATAGTAGCATAGTGTATATCGATGTGAGTTTTATGTATTTTTAGGCTTTTATGTATTTTATTGTATAATTTTAATTGTATTTAAATCGACCTTTGTTAGCTTTTATTGTTGTAAGCCGCCCTGAGCCCACCTCGGTGGGGTAGGGCGGGATATAAATCGAATAAAGTAAAGTAAGTAAAGTAAAGACATTTTAAAAGGTGTGCTGTCCCTTTAAATGTGATGGCCAGAACTCTCTTGGAGTTCAATTATACTTGTCACACCCTTGTTCCTGGCTCCGCCCCCAGTGTCTCCTGGCTCTACCCCCAAAGTCTCCTGGCTCCACCCCCAAAGTCCCCAGATATTTCTTGAATTGGACTTGGCAACCCTACCATGAAGGCAATGGCAAACCACCCCGTTAAAAGTCTGCCATGAAAACTTTGTGAAAGCAACGTCACCCCCTTGCACAGGGGACCTTTCCTTTTCCCATGTTGCCTAGAATTGCCAGCTCTAGGTTGGGAGATTCCTGGAGATTTTTGGGTTGAAGTCTGGGGTAGAAAGGAGAAGGAGATAGGGTTGCCAACTCCAGGTTAAAAAATTCCTGGAGATTTAAGGGATAGAGCCTGGTGAGGGTGGGGGTGGGATTTGAGGAGGGGTGGGACCTCAGACAGGTACAATAGCATTTCCTCCTGGGGAACCACGGTTGCCAATCACCAAGTGACAGCTGGAGATAACTCAATGTTACAACGGCTCTCCAGATGGCAAAGATCAGCTCCCCTGGGGGGGGGGGGATGAATACCCTCACTTGGGTGGGTGGGAAGAGGGGAGGCACTAGCCCAGAGGCTCTTTCTGGAGCCCATTCTATTTTTCTCTTCAACAGGCCTTATTCCTAGTTAACATATAAACATCTGAAATACTTCCCAATCACTCCCCAGGTAAAAAAAATTCAATATATATCTTATTACATATTCTTGATATTTTAAATTTAATATGGCCATGATATGCCTGATCTGCAATATAGGAAATTTTCAGTCTTTTATCAATTTATCAAATGTGCATAGTTTTGCCTCTTCCTATTGGCTGGCATACATTACTCAATGCACTTGGATCTGTCATCTCATAATAAAATATTTATACTAATGGGGATAATCCTGGACTCAATACTGGTTTCAATTTATTCACAGAACAAAGACCATTGCAATTTATGCTTCAAAGAACTGGCAGCATTTTTCCCCACTGTTTCCCTCCTCAAAACATCCTCACCTTTTCTGACTTTGGGAGAAATAAATCTCCTTTCTCTGTTTTCAGCTTTTCACTAAGCATCAATGGGAAGATGGGACTCTATAGACGCTGATAAAGCATTTTGCAAACTGAAACAGTGCTATTTAGAAGCAGGAAATAGTAACAGTAAGACAGCAGCCGTGTTTTAATATGAACTTGGAGCCACATTTCTCCATTGCTATTAAGACAGACTGAAAGAAACCTGCAGCATTACTTCCCCCACCCCCCACAAAAAATCACTCTGTGCCACATAAGAACATAAGAGAAGCCCTGTTGGATCAGGCCAGTGGCCCATCCAGTCCAACACTCTGCGTCACATAAGAACATAAGAGAAGCCCTGTTGGATCAGGCCAGTGGCCCATCCAGTCCAACACTCTGCGTCACATAAGAACATAAGAGAAGCCCTGTTGGATCAGGCCAATGGCCCATCCAGTCCAACACTCTGCGTCACATAAGAACATAAGAGAAGCCCTGTTGGATCAGGCCAGTGGCCCATCCAGTCCAACACTCTGCGTCACATAAGAACATAAGAGAAGCCCTGTTGGATCAGGCCAGTGGCCCATCCAGTCCAACACTCTGCGTCACATAAGAACATAAGAGAAGCCCTGTTGGATCAGGCCAGTGGCCCATCCAGTCCAACACTCTGTGTCACATAAAAACATAACAGAAGCCCTGTTGGATCAGGCCAGTGGCCCATCCAGTCCAACACTCTGTGTCACATAAAAACATAAGAGAAGCCCTGTTGGATCAGGCCAGTGGCCCATCCAGTCCAACACTCTGCGTCACATAAGAACATAAGAGAAGCCCTGTTGGATCAGGCCAGTGGCCCATCCAGTCCAACACTCTGCGTCACATAAGAACATAAGAGAAGCCCTGTTGGATCAGGCCAATGGCCCATCCAGTCCAACACTCTGCGTCACATAAGAACATAAGAGAAGCCCTGTTGGATCAGGCCAGTGGCCCATCCAGTCCAACACTCTGCGTCACATAAGAACATAAGAGAAGCCCTGTTGGATCAGGCCAGTGGCCCATCCAGTCCAACACTCTGTGCCACATAAGAACATAAGAGAAGCCCTGTTGGATCAGGCCAGTGGCCCATCCAGTCCAACACTCTGCGTCACATAAGAACATAAGAGAAGCCCTGTTGGATCAGGCCAGTGGCCCATCCAGTCCAACACTCTGCGTCACATAAGAACATAAGAGAAGCCCTGTTGGATCAGGCCAATGGCCCATCCAGTCCAACACTCTGCGTCACATAAGAGAAGCCCTGTTGGATCAGGCCAGTGGCCCATCCAGTCCAACACTCTGCGTCACATAAGAACATAAGAGAAGCCCTGTTGGATCAGGCCAGTGGCCCATCCAGTCCAACACTCTGCGTCACATAAGAACATAAGAGAAGCCCTGTTGGATCAGGCCAGTGGCCCATCCAGTCCAACACTCTGTGTCACATAAAAACATAACAGAAGCCCTGTTGGATCAGGCCAGTGGCCCATCCAGTCCAACACTCTGTGTCACATAAAAACATAAGAGAAGCCCTGTTGGATCAGGCCAGTGGCCCATCCAGTCCAACACTCTGCGTCACATAAGAACATAAGAGAAGCCCTGTTGGATCAGGCCAGTGGCCCATCCAGTCCAACACTCTGCGTCACATAAGAACATAAGAGAAGCCCTGTTGGATCAGGCCAGTGGCCCATCCAGTCCAACACTCTGCGTCACATAAGAACATAAGAGAAGCCCTGTTGGATCAGGCCAGTGGCCCATCCAGTCCAACACTCTGTGTCACATAAAAACATAACAGAAGCCCTGTTGGATCAGGCCAGTGGCCCATCCAGTCCAACACTCTGTGTCACATAAAAACATAAGAGAAGCCCTGTTGGATCAGGCCAGTGGCCCATCCAGTCCAACACTCTGCGTCACATAAGAACATAAGAGAAGCCCTGTTGGATCAGGCCAGTGGCCCATCCAGTCCAACACTCTGTGCCACGTAAGATAAGGAGGGAAGGGAAGGGAAGGGAGGAAGGGAGGAAGGAAGGAAGGAAGGAAGGACGGAAGGAAGGGGAAAGAAAGAAAGAAAGAAAGAAAGAAAGAAAGAAAGAAAGAAAGAAAGAAAGAAAGAAAGAAAGAAAGAAAGAAAGAAAGAAAGAAAGAAAGAAAGAAAGAAAGAAAGAAGGAAGGAAGGAAGGAAGGAAGGAAGGAAGGAAGGAAGGAAGGAAGGAAGGGAGGGAGGGAGGGAAGGAAGGAAGGAAGGCCGCCCCCCCCCCGCTTTCGGCCCCCCTTACCTTACCGACGAGTCCGGCGGCGGCGGCGGCGGCGGGGAGGCCGGCGCTGGAGGGCAGCGGCGCAGCCAGGCCCAGGCAAGCCCGGGGATTGCTCCGCGCCTGGGCCGGAGGGCCCAGCCGCCGAGCAGGTGAGCGGGCCGGGCGGGGGTCGGGAACCGGCGGATGGGGGGGGTCGGGAACCGGCGGCCTCTGCAGAGGCCTCCGGCGGGGTAAGCGTGGCGGGGGTGGGTAGGGGGGGGCGAGAAGCGGCGGATGGGGGGGGGCGGGAAGCGGCGGCCTCTGCAGAAGCCTCCGGCGGGGTAAGCGTGGCGGGGGTGGGTAGGGGGGGGGCGAGAAGCGGCGGATGGGGGGGGGCGGGAAGCGGCGGCCTCTGCAGAGGCCTCCGGCGGGGTAAGCGTGGCGGGGGTGGGTAGGGGGGGCGAGAAGCGGCGGATGGGGGGGGCGGGAAGCGGCGGCCTCTGCAGAGGCCTCCGGCGGGGTAAGCGTGGCGGGGGTGGGTAGGGGGGGCGAGAAGCGGCGGATGGGGGGGGCGGGAAGCGGCGGCCTCTGCAGAGGCCTCCGGCGGGGTAAGCGTGGCGGGGGGTGGGTAGGGGGGGGCGAGAAGCGGCGGATGGGGGGTGGGCGGGAACCGGCGGCCTCTGCAGAGGCCTCCGGCGGGGTAAGCGTGGCGGGGGTGGGTAGGGGGGGGGCGAGAAGCGGCGGATGGGGGGTGGGCGGGAAGCGGAGGCCTCTGCAGAGGCCTCCGGCGGGGTAAGCGTGGCGGGGGTGGGTAGGGGGGGGCGAGAAGCGGCGGATGGGGGGTGGGCGGGAACCGGCGGCCTCTGCAGAGGCCTCCGGCGGGGTAAGCGTGGCGGGGGTGGGTAGGGGGGGGCGAGAAGCGGCGGATGGGGGGTGGGCGGGAAGCGGAGGCCTCTGCAGAGGCCTCCGGCGGGGTAAGCGTGGCGGGGGTGGGTAGGGGGGGGCGAGAAGCGGCGGATGGGGGGTGGGCGGGAAGCGGAGGCCTCTGCAGAGGCCTCCGGCGGGGTAAGCGTGGCGGGGGTGGGTAGGGGGGGGCGAGAAGCGGCGGATGGGGTGGGCGGGAACCGGCGGCCTCTGCAGAGGCCTCCGGCGGGGTAAGCGTGGCGGGGGTGGGTAGGGGGGGGCGAGAAGCGGCGGATGGGGGGGGGCGGGAAGCGGAGGCCTCTGCAGAGGCCTCCGGCGGGGTAAGCGTGGCGGGGGTGGGTAGGGGGGGGGCGAGAAGCGGCGGATGGGGGGGCGGGAAGCGGAGGCCTCTGCAGAGGCCTCCGGCGGGGTAAGCGTGGCGGGGGTGGGTAGGGGGGGGCGAGAAGCGGCGGATGGGGGGGGCGGGAAGCGGAGGCCTCTGCAGAGGCCTCCGGCGGGGTAAGCGTGGCGGGGGTGGGTAGGGGGGGGCGAGAAGCGGCGGATGGGGGGGCGGGAAGCGGAGGCCTCTGCAGAGGCCTCCGGCGGGGTAAGCGTGGCGGGGGTGGGTAGGGGGGGGCGAGAAGCGGCGGATGGGGGGTGGGCGGGAACCGGCGGCCTCTGCAGAGGCCTCCGGCGGGGTAAGCGTGGCGGGGGTGGGTAGGGGGGGGCGAGAAGCGGCGGATGGGGGGTGGGCGGGAAGCGGAGGCCTCTGCAGAGGCCTCCGGCGGGGTGAGCGTGGCGGGGGTGGGTGGCGGGGGGCGGGAGAGAAGGGAGGAAGGAAGGCTTACCTTCTTCCGGCGGGCGGGCGGGCCGGCCAGGAGTCCCTCGGAGTCCTCAGGTCGGGAGGCACGCAGCAGCGGCTGGTTCAGTGCTGCTGGCTGCGCTGCTGGAGGCGAGTGAGGGAGTCAGGCCAGCGTCCCTGCACGTGCGTACGACTGTGTGGCGGGCCCTACGCATGCGCAGAGCCCGCCACCCCGCCGTGCGCACGCGCAGGGACGCTGGCTCCCTCACTCCCCGCCTTCCCCGCCCGCTTGCGCGGCCAGCTGGCTAAACCGGGACGTTTTAATGGTCCCGGTATAGCCAGGGCGGGAGGCGGGAAACGGGGGCCAGACCCGGGAAAGTCCCGGGCAACCGGGACGGTCTGGCCACCCTACTTGAGAGGCTGAGAAGACGCTTGCACTTTAAGGGACGTTTTAGGGCACTGTAACTGTGCAACGGATAGATGTGTGAAAGAGATGTGGACTGATATATTGATTACTGAGCATGAGAACTAATATTTGGATCAAAATCAGAAGAGAGGGTCCGAGCTCCGCCCCCCCCCCCAGTTGTCCAAAGCAGGGGGGGGTTGGGAGGGGTTCATGACTGCAGGAGGGGCTGCCTAGGAGAAAGAATGGGGGCAGAAGAGGGAAAGGGGGCTCTGAAATTGACCCCCTCAGCATACAGGCACAAAGACACCTATTTCCCTCTCTGCCTTCTCTTGAGCCTCTCAGTTAGAAATCACCTTCCCCTTGGAGAAGAGAGCCCCGTGGCGCAGACTGGTAAAGCTGCAGTCCTAAGCTCTGCTCACGACCTGAGATCGATCCAGGGCGGAAGCTGGGTTTTCAGGTAGCCGGCTCGAGGCTAACCCAGCCTTCCATCCTTCCGAGGTCGGTAAAATGCGGACCCAGCTTGCTAGGGGGAAAGTGTAGAGGACTGGGGAAGGCAATGGCAAACCACCCCGTAGAAAGTCTGCCGCGAAAACGTTGTGAAAGCAACGTCACCCCAGATTCTGAAACGACTGGTGCTTGCACAGGGGACCTTCCCTTTCCTTCCAACGTAGAGATCAGTTCCCCGGGAGAAAATGGCCCACCCAGGACAGCCCCGGCTTGCAATGATCCCCGTCTCCCTCCCCCCCTCCCCTCCAGAACCTAAAAGTTTATCCCCCTGTAGTGTACTGAGAGACGAGTCGTGGTGAAGGCATAAGTATTTAATAGCTAGCACACTACCGAACTGGTTAACACGCGGTCGGGTCCGCTAATATATACAAGCATCCCGGAACATCCCCTTTGCTGGCCAGCCCAATCCTGGCCAGTTGAACTTCCCGCCCTTGGAGCTGATTGGGGTGGCTTTCCCGCGCTGCGCAAGGCGACCCGCGGGCGGCTCGGGTTGCGCGGCGCTGTGCTGATTCCAATACTCAACACTCCTCCCCTCCTAGTTTAAACTACATAATCCTGTAGGTACGTTGGTGCCCTGCGTTCCCGGGTTGATCTCCTCGGGGTTGCTATTGGTGTGGAGCCCGACCCCGCTGCGGGTGGCTCCGTTTCTGGCGGTGGATGGTCCGGGTCGGGTAGCGGCTCTGGTACGGGTTCCGCGGCCCCGGGGACCTCGTATATGGGCTGTTCTTGAGTCGACGGGGCCCCTTCTGGGGACTCCGTTTCCGGCAGTTCCCTGATCCCGGCTGCCTCCGGCTCTTCGGGCAGGGTGCGGCGGCGCAGCTGATCGATGTGTCGCCGCAGTACTTGGCCCCCTGCTGTGGTCACTTCGTAGGATCGGGAGCCGGTTACTCTCAGGACCCTCCCGGCTACCCACTCCGGGCCGCTTGCGAAGTTTTTCGCGTACACCGGGTCGCCCGGAAAGAATCCCCTTACTGCCTCGCGAACCTCGGGGGACCCGCGGACCTCCGGCGCCCTGTCCGGGTGGAGCCTATCTAACCGGGTGGTCAGTTTCCTCCCCATGAGCAGCTCGGCGGGGCTGAAACCAGTTGTGGGGTTTGGGGTGATCCTGTTGTGGAACAGGAACGCGGAGAGGCGGTGGTCCCAATCCCCCTGGACAATGCGCCCTAGGGCTTCCTTGGTGGTCCGCACCATCCGCTCCGCCTGGCCGTTGGTGGCTGGATGGAAGGGAGCGGACCTTATGTGCCTTATCAGGTACCTCTCGGTGAACTCTCGGAATTCCCGGGAGGTGAAGGCCGTGCCGTTGTCCGTCACTAGGGTGTCAGGGATCCCGTGTGTGCAGAGAACCCTTCTGAGCGCCCGGACGGCTGCTGCGGTGGAGGTCGAGGTGACCGGGATCACCTCCAACCATTTTGTGTGAGCATCTACCAGTATAAAAAAGAGTTGCCCCTGATGCGGCCCCGCGAAGTCTAAATGGAGGCGGGACCACGGCCGCCCGTTTGACTCCCACCTGTGGACCGGGGCGGACGGCGGATTGGGCCTGGACTCCTGGCAGGGTTGGCACCTCCTAACCCACCCCTCTATTTCCTCGTCCATGCCTGGCCACCACACGTAACTCCGGGCCAGGGCTTTCATCCTCACGATGCCCGGGTGGGTCTCGTGGAGATCTTCCAACACCTGTCTGCGCAAGGGGGGGGGGACCACCACCCGGCTCCCCCAGAGTATGCACCCCTTGTGGGTCGATAGCTCGTCCTTCCTGGACGTGAATGGCCTGAATGCATCTTCCACCTTGCCCGCTGGCCACCCCCTTCCCACCCAGTCCCTGACCCGCGCTAGGATGCGGTCTCTGCCCGTAGCTCGAGCCACCTCTTCGGCGTGTAGTGGGCGCTCGGGGAGGGACTCTATAAGCATCACCCCGTGGGCCGGGGCGGGATCTGGGTCTGTGGCGGGCAGCGGCAGGCGGCTGAGGGCATCGGCGTGCCCCATTGCTTTCCCTGGGCGGTGGACCAACGTGTAGGTGTACGAGTTCAGGAACTGGTTCCACCGTAAAACCCTCTGTGAAAGGATTTGGGGGGTTTGCCGGTCGGGGGCTAGGAGGCCGAGGAGTGGCTTGTGGTCCGTGGCAATGGTGAAGCGCCTACCGTAGAGGTAGTCGTTGAACTTGTGGACTCCCGCCACGATCGCCAGGGCCTCTTTATCGATCTGGGCGTAGTTCCTCTCGGCCGGGGACAGAGTCCTGGAGTAATAGGCGACCGGCACTTCCCTCCCGTCCGGGAGTTGGTGCCCCAGGACCGCTCCCACCCCGTAGGGAGAGGCGTCGCAAGCCAGGATCAGGGGAAGGTTTTCATCGTAGTGATGAAGAACCGCGTTTGAGACTAAGAGGTCTTTGACCGCCTGGAACGCCGCGGCTTGGCGCTTTCCCCAGACCCATGGGGCTTGTTTATCGAGCAAACGGTGTAATGGTTCCGCCACCGCGGCTTTGTGCGGCAGGAATGAGTGGTAAAAATTCAACAATCCGAGAAAACTCTGTAGTTCTGCTTTGCATTTGGGGGCAGGGGCCTGGACAATGGCCTTGGTCTTGTCCGCGGTTGGGTGGATTCCCGCTGCGTCCACTGCGAAGCCCAGGAACTCCACTCGCGGAACACCCAACAAGCATTTTTCTTTTTTCACCTTCAGCCCCGCCGCCTGGAACCGTCTGAGGACCTCTCGCAGGCGGCGGCTGAACTCTCCTTCGGTGGGGGCGGCGATCAAAACGTCGTCGAAGAAGGGCTGGACTCCGGGGATCCCTTTAAGGAGAGAGTCCATTATGCTTTGGAAAATCCCCGGAGCCACGCTCACCCCGAACTGCAGCCGTTTGACCCTGAACGCCCCCCTGTGGGTCACGATTGTCTGTGCCTCTGCTGTCTTAGCGTCGACCGGCAGTTGCTGGTATGCCTGAGCTAAGTCCAGCTTCCCAAAAACCTTCGCCCCGGCTAGCGCTGCGAGGACATGGCTGACCACCGGGACTGGGTAGGGATTGTCCTGTAGAGCCTTGTTGATCGTGCACTTGTAATCAGCGCAGATCCTCACCTCCCCGTTGGGTTTTACGGGTGTCACTATAGGGGTCTCCCAGTCGGCGTATGTGACTGGCTCTAGGACGCCTTGGGCCGTGAGGCGGTCCAGTTCCGCCTCTATTTTCGGTTTTAGGGCGAACGGGACGCTTCTCGCCTTGAGCCTTATGGGCCGGACCGTTGGGTCGATCGGTAGGGTGATGGGCGGCCCCTTGTAGCTCCCCAGGGACCCGTCGAAGACCTCTGGGAACTCCCGGCAGACCCCGTCGAAATTGCTGGTCCGCATGTGGTCTACCCCCACTAGCTGGATTCCCAGAGGCTGGAACCAAGCCAGCCCTAGGAGTGTGGTCAGTTGGCGCTTGACCACCAGGATGTCTAGGGGTCCTCTAAAACTCCCTTGTTCCACATTCACCCGGGCCCACCCCACGATGTGTACCGGGTTTTTTTGAAAGTCCCTTAATACGAAGTCCGCTGGCCTCGTATGGAGGCGGCGGCGGGGGCATAGTCTCTTGAGGGTTTCCTCCGAAATGATCGAGATGGAGGAACCCGAGTCTACTTCCATGAGGCATGGGGCGCCCTCGATCAGGACCGACATTTTGACCTTGTCGGGGGCTGCAAGGGGCAGGTTCAGTACCTGTAGACTGGTGGAAGCCGTCGTGTAGGCATCCAAGGAGTCGTGATGCGCTGACGGTTGGCGGCGGCTGTTTTTGGCCCGGCAAGCCCGGGCGATGTGGCCCGTCTTCCCACAGCTGCGGCAGTCCAGGTGGCGGTACGGGCAGTCCCTTCGCTCGTGGGGGTCGCCGCAGCTGGCGCACCTGGAACCGGTGGTGGCGGTGGGCCTCTCCGTTGCTCGTGGCCTCGCGGGGGCCCGTGTGTCGGTTCTTTGCGGTCGTCGGAGCTGGAACGCGTCTCCCTCTGCTCGGACCTCTGGCTCTGCTTCACCCTGGTGTACTGCCTCCCCGCGTTGCTGGCCGTACGCCTTGGTGGCCCTCTCAAACGCCGTCGCCTCGTTGAAGGCTTGTTGTAGGGTGAGCTCTTCTTTTGCGAAGAGCTTCTGTTGCAGCCGTTCGTCTCGGAGGCCCCAGACGAAACGGTCCCTCAGGGCTTCGTCCCTCTTATCAAAACTGCAGTTCCCGGCGATTTGCCGAAGTGCCGCCAGGTAGACCGCCGCTGTCTCCCCCGACTTCTGGTCCCTCTTGTGGAAGAGGAATCGGCGGGCGACGATGGAGGGTTGGGGCGCAAAGTGGCCCGTGAGGAGTCTCACGATCTCCCCGTAGGATCTCTCGGTCAGCCTTTCTGGAGCGGAGAGGTTTCGTGCGATTTCGAAAGTCTCTTCCCCACAGACGCTCAGCAGGACGTCTCTCTTCCGGTCATCATCAGTGATCAAGTTCGCCCTCAGGTAGCACTCGACCCGTTCGGTGTAGGTCTCCCATCTCTCGGGGTGCTCTGGGTTGAATTCAGCAAGGTGGCCCGTCGTTACGCTAGAGTTCGCCATGGTGGCGGCGGGCTGCTCGGTCGTCGGTTTCTCGCCTTCCTCGTCTCCGGCCAGGCTGGTTCCCCGCGGGGTGGCCTGGCCTAGCTAGATCCCACCTTCGTCGCCAGTGTAGTGTACTGAGAGACGAGTCGTGGTGAAGGCATAAGTATTTAATAGCTAGCACACTACCGAACTGGTTAACACGCGGTCGGGTCCGCTAATATATACAAGCATCCCGGAACATCCCCTTTGCTGGCCAGCCCAATCCTGGCCAGTTGAACTTCCCGCCCTTGGAGCTGATTGGGGTGGCTTTCCCGCGCTGCGCAAGGCGACCCGCGGGCGGCTCGGGTTGCGCGGCGCTGTGCTGATTCCAATACTCAACACCCCCCCCCCTTCCTCCTCCAAGACTTACTTCCAAGTAACTTTCCGGGGATCCGGCTGCTGCAAAGCGTTTCTCTCCAGCTGCTGCTTCTCCCACCATCCAGGCCTCCTTAGCTCTGCAAATGCAAAACCCTCCCCCAGGAAAAGCCCCTTTCCTCTCCTGTCCCCCCCTTGCTCGGCCTCTCTAGCAAGCAGCTCCGCGGTTTTAACCCTTCCAGTGCTGCAGAGGAAGGCGAAACGCGTCTTGCTGCCGTCATCCACGCCTTGTGCTGCTCAGTGGGGCTGCTCGGGAGTAACCCTGCTGCAGGGGGTTGCGCTCCTCCCGGGGTGTCCCAGGTGCTGTTCAGGCAGGTCAGGAAAAGGAGGCTGCAGCTGGGTCCCCCCTCCTTAGTCCTCCCCCTTCTAGAACAAGGTCCTAAAATTCATGGGGGGGGGCCGAAGGGGGGGTTAGTGATGATATGAGAGTCTTCTTTAAATGCACCATTGAGCGTTTCTGTTGCCCCCCCCCCCAGAGAAAACCTGGTGGGACCAATAGGGCTTTGATGCCACAGAGCCCCCCCCCCTCTGCAGTTGCCCTCTCCTGGGGGGGGGGCTGATCTCTGTGGTCTCTGGAGACAAGCACTGGTATTCCAGAAGATCTCCAGGCCCTCCCTGGAGGTTGGCAATCCTCTACCAATTGAGGCACAAATCCCATGGCAGCTTCCTTGGGGAGGTAGGGGGAGGGGAGAAAGAGCTTGCTTTGCCAGGTTCTCTCAATCGCACAGCAGAAGTATCGTGTCCAGATCACATGAAGTGATGGTATCGCTTTACTCTGCTCTGGTAAGACCTCACCTGGAGGATTGTGTTCAGTTTTGGGCACCACATTTTAAGAAGGATATAGAGAAGCTGGAACGAGTGCAGAGGAGGGCGACAAAGATGGTGAGGGGTCTGGAGACCAAGTCCTATGAAGAAATGTTGAAGGATCTGGACATGTTTAGCCTGGAGGAGAGGTGGCTGAGAGGTGATATGATCACCATCTTCAAGTACTCGAAGGGCTGTCATCTAGAGGATGGTGCGGAATTGTTTTCTGTGGCCCGAGAAGGTAGTAGAAGAACCAATGGGTTGAAATTAAATTAAAAGAGTTTCCGGCTCAACATTAGAAAGAACTTCCTGACCGTTAGAGCGGTTCCTCAGTGGAACAGGCTTTCTCAGGTGGTGGTGGGCTCTCCTTCCTTGGAGGTTTTTAAACAGAGGCTAGATGGCCATCTGACAGCAATGACAACAATGAAGATCCAGTGAATTTAGAGGGAGGTATTGCTGCAGGGGGTTGGACTAGATGATCCTGGAGGACCCCTCCAACTCTACGACTCTAAGGTCATTTTCTGTGAATTGCAATTTTTTCTGTGTCAATGCCTCCCCCTTCTGCCTGCTGGTGTGGGGCCCAGACTGTGTGTGTGATAGTGGGGGGGGGGGTGAGTGTAAAGGAGCTTCCTGCCCATTTGGTCAAGCAGAAAGAAAAAATGCTTCAAGGCCTCGGCCTTTTTACTGCAACAGGTCCGTAGCAAATTAATATGACTCTGATGGTTTGATGTTGGACCCAAACAAAATTCTATTTTTTTTTCTCCCCACAACAGGCACCATATAAATCTCTCATTTCCATTTGCATCATTATGTATCTCTTTGCCATGACATTTAGGTTAGTAAATGCAGCTCCTCCAAGAGCTATGAAACTATGGGGGGAACCCGGCACTGCCCCCTTTACTTCCATCCCTCCTTCCAGGGGATCTCTTAGCTCTTGCACTGGCTTTCCCCGCTCTAGGCCCCTGGGTGACCTGTGTGGTGGAGGAGAAGCGCTTGCAAGCCTATTTCCCCTTCATTCCCTTCACTCTCAGTTAAATATCTGCCTATCTCAGTGCTCAGAGGCCTACTGTGGTTTCAGAGCTAAGTAAGCTTACCTGAGAGTAAGCCTGCATTAAGGTCCTCCTTGACCTCTGAGAGCTGCACAATATGCGTGAAAGAGCCACATGTGGCTCCCGAGCCAGTTTGGACACCCCTGGTTTAGGTTTTACCAGCTGCTTTAGTCCAGTCTCAGCTGTACTTATGACCAGTGACTGATGCATCATCTTCTTCTTTTGTATTTTCGTGTGTGTGCATCTGAAGGCCATGACGACCTCTGGTGACTGACCCCTGCTAGAGGCCTGGAGGATATTCAGGGAGGTAGCTAAATAAAGCCTGCCTCTGCTTCCCCACTGCTGGTATTCCAAGGAGACCTCCCATCCAAGCCCTTGCCAGAGTCCACCCTGCTCGGCTTCTGAGATCTGACAAGATCAGGCTTGCGTGGTCTCTCCCAGTCAGGGCCCAGTTCATTCTGCATCGTGACTCTAACTGGCCCTGCCTGGCAACTAACCCTCCGCCCACCCTTTCTACCTAGATGGCAGGGGGCTTGAGGAAGTTCCCTTTCCCTGTCTCTGAAGAAGTGTGCTTCCACAACGAAGCTTCTACTCAGAATAAAACTTTGTTGGTCCCCAAGCTGACATTGGACACAACCTTTTCCCTAAAAAAGGAAAAAACAATTTAGATGTGCGGCAAGTCCTTAAAGAGATGGGAGCACCAGCCCACCTCACACGTCTCCTGAGAAACCTATATAAGGATCGAGAAGCAACTGTCAGAACGGGATATGGAGCAACTGATTGGTTTAGAATAGGAAAGGGGGTTCGACAAGGATGCATATTGTCACCCTGCTTATCTAATTTATATGCAGAGTACATCATGCGGAATGCTGGCCTGAATAAAGCACAAGCCAAAATTAAGATTGCCAGTAAAAACATCAACAACCTCAGATATTTAGATGACACCACTGTAATGGCAGAAAGCGATGAGGACCTAAAGAACCTCTTGAGGGTGAAAGAGGAGAGCACAAAAGTAGGCTTGAAGCTCAACGTCAAAAAAACTAAGATCATGGCATCCGGCCCCATCACACCTTGGCAAATAAAAGGGGAAGACATGGAAGCAGTGACAGACTTCACATTTCTGGGATCCAAGATCACTGCAGATGGTGACTGTAGCCATGAAATTAAAAGACGTTTGCTCCTTGGGAAGACAGCTATGTCGAACCTGAGCAGTATAATAAAAGGTAGAGACATCACCCTGCCAACAAAAGTCCATATATTTATTTTTATTTATTTATTACTATACATTTATATCCCGCCCTCTCCGCAAGCGGACTATAGTCAAAGCGACGGTATTCCCAGTAGTAATGTATGGCTGTGAGAGCTGGACCATAAGGAAGGCCGAGCGCAGAAGAATAGATGCTTTTGAGCTGTGGTGCTGGAGAAGAATCTTGAGAGTCCCTTGAAGTGCAAGAAGATCCAATCAGTCAGTCCTATGGGAAATCCACCCCGACTGTTCCCTGGAAGGTCAGGCACTGAAGCTGAAGCTCAAATACTTTGGCTACCAAATGAGAAGGGAGCACTCCCTGGAGAAGATCCTGATGCTGGAAAAGACAGAAGGCAAAAGAAGAAGGGGACGGCAAAGGATGAGACGGCTGGGCAGCGTTATTTATGTAACTAACATGAATTTGAGCAGACTTTGGAGGTTGGTGGAAGACAGGAGGGGCTGGCGTGATTTTGTCCGTGGGGTCGCAAAGAGTCGGCGTCAACTGTGTGACTGAACAACAAAAAACCCTGCCCAAGCACTTATAACATTTCTTTCTGATTAGAGTAAGGTTTCTTCTGCAGATTAGAGTCTTTTACATATGAAATAGCGGGAAAGCTCTTTTTATGGGCTAAGAGGTTACATGGATCCTCCTTGTGCGGGTTCCTCGACACAGCAGAAGAGAACATCTCCGACTGAATCACTTTCAAAGCTCCCAACATTAAAATTGTGTCTTCCCTGTGTGGGGTCTCAGTTGCCATCAAGGAGTGCTTCTGCAACAGAATCTCTTTCCACAGTCTGAAAAGCCAAAAGGCTTCTCCCTTACAAGAGTTCATATATGCTTTTGAAAATTGTCACACTGACTGAATCTGCACACTCAAAGGTTTTCTCCCCATGTGTGGGTACTTTGATGCAGCTGAAGAGTGCCACTCTAACTGAATCTTCTCTCACACCCTAAGCACTGAAAAGGTTTCTCGTGTTTGGAGTTTATCAGCAAGTTCAAAAGGGGGTGGGGAGTGGTCTTATTCATTGGGATGCTGTCTCTCCAACATCAAAGCATCCGTTGGGGTCATTAACAAGTCCAGGTGTGGCAAGCCGCGGCCGGACATTTAGAATTCTAACGATTCCTCCCTCTGTGTGTTCTCTGATGCTGTTCAAGACGCCTCCTCTCACTGAATCTCTTTCCACACTCTGAGCATGCAAAAGGTTTCTCCCCTGTGTGGGTTCTCTGATGATACTGAAGATGGCCACTCTGACTGAATCTCTTTCCACACTCTGAGCATTCAAAAGGTCTCTCCCCTGTGTGGGTTCTCTGATGAAGTTGAAGACTGCCATTCTGACGGAATCTCTTTCCACACTCTGAGCATTCAAACGGTTTCTCCCCTGTGTGGGTTCTCTGATGACGTTGAAGATTGCCACTTTCACTGAATTTCTTTCCACACTCTGAGCATTCAAAAGGTCTGTCCCCTGTGTGGGTTCTCTGATGACATTGAAGAGTGCGACTCTCACTGAATCTCTTTCCACACTCTGAGCATTCAAAAGGTCTGTCCCCTGTGTGGGTTCTCTGATGAAGTTGAAGACTGCCACCCCGACTGAATCTCTTTCCACACTCTGAGCATTCAAAAGATTTCTCCCCTGTGTGGGTTCTCTGATGACGTTGAAGATTGCCACTCTCACTGAATTTCTTTCCACACTCTGAGCATTCAAAAGGTTTCTCCCCTGTGTGGGTTCTCTGATGAAGTTGAAGACTGCCACTCCCACTGAATCTCTTTCCACACTCTGAGCATTCAAAAGGTTTCTCCCCTGTGTGGGTTCTCTGATGACGTTGAAGACTGCCACTCACCCTGAATTTCTTTCCACACTCTGAGCATTCAAAAGGTTTCTCCCCTGTGTGGGTTCTCTGATGAAGTTGAAGACTGCCACCCCGACTGAATCTCTTTCCACACTCTGAGCATTCAAAAGGTTTCTCCCCTGTGTGGGTTCTCTGATGATACTGAAGATGGCCACTCTGACTGAATCTCTTTCCACACTCTGGACATTCATAAGGATTGTCCCCTGTGTGGGTTCTCTGATGATGTTGAAGACTGCCACTCTTCATAAATCTCTTTCCACTCTCTGTGCATGTAAAAGTTCTCTCTCCTCCGTGGGTTTTTTGGTGCAGCTGAAAGATTCTACTTTGACTGAATTTATTACTCATTTCTGAGAATTCAGAAGGTTTCTCCTCTCTCTGCATTGTCTGGTGTACAAGGAGCTGTGATGTATTTCTGAAAGACTTTCCACACTGAATGGATTTCCTTTCCTTCATTATCCTGTGCTTTGTAAAATGTACATTCTGCTTTCTTCCATAATGCTTCTCAACTATACCACCATCTTTCTTTCTCTTAGGTTTGCCTTGATTCCTGACAATTTTGTTCAAGTTTTCATTTTTAGTTCTATGTGGAATTTTCTGATAAATTTCCTCACCCTCCACATTCCTCTGCTCATCTTCTGCTGGGATAGAGAGAAAGAAACTGTTAGCACTTGGAAAGGGAGTAAGATCTAACAGCATCTATATGACTATAGGAGGAAAGTTTGGCTGATCTGAACCACACATCCCCCTTTCTCCAAGAATAATTAATATTTAAAAATACGTCCCCCTCCCATCTGTCTGCCCAAGCATCTCTTTTATTAGAGGCTGAATTAATCTAACTCGAACCTCATGATACCACTTACATCTCAGCATCAGATGCTCAATATTTTCTGTCTCCCCAGACTCACATTCACAAAGTCTCTGTGCAAAAGGATCTCTTCTGAATTTGCCCTCAAGCACCACAGAGGGGAGAGCCTCACATCCAGCCACTGTGAAGGCTTTTCTTTACATCAAGGTGTGTTCGATATGCTATTCAGACTGAACCATATCCAATTTGACTGTGCACTCTGCATTTGGAATTCTATGAAGATCTGCTTGTCTCTCTATATCCTCAGTTTAAGAACGACCTTGGCCTGAGCCCAGGTCATGGCTAGAAGCACCCGGGGAGGGGGAAATCCAAGTACCTGATTTGTTATGCACCGATTTCAATCATTTAGCTTGAAAAGTATCGGATAATAGCAAATGGATTAGTGCAGCGGTTGCCAAACTTGCTTAATGTAAAAGCCACATAGAATAAAACTTTAGGGTTTTGAGAGTTGCAAGAAATGAATGTCAGATATCTGAGAGAAGAAAGGAAGGGAGGGAGGGAAGGAAGGAGGAAAGGAAGGGAGGGAGGCAGGAAAAGAAAGAAGGGAGGAAGGAAGGGAGGGAGGGAGAAAGCGATGACAGGAAGGAAGGAAGGAAGGAAGGAAGGAAGGAAGGAAGGAAGGAAGGAAGGAAGGAAGGAAGGAAGGAAGGAAGGAAGGAAGGAAGGAAGGAAGGAAGGAAGGCGCCCTGAGCCTGCATCGGCAGGGAGGGCGGGATATAAATTCGAGAAATACATAAATAAGGGAGGGAGTGAGGGAGGGTGGAAGGGAGGGTGGAATGAAGGAAGGAAAGGAGGGAGGGTGGAAGGAAGGCAGGGATGGTGGAAGGAAGGGTGGAGGGAAGGAAGGAAGGAAGGGAGGGAGTAAAGGAGAGAGGGTGGAAGGGAGAGAGGGAGGAAGGAAGCAAGGAAGGAAGGAAGGAAGAAAGGAAAGGAGGGAGGGAGGGGTGGTGGAAGGGAGGGAGGTAGGAAGCAAGGGAGGGTGGAAGGAAGGAAAGGAGGGAGGGAGCAAGGGAGGGAGGGAGGAAGGAAAGGAGGGAGGGTGGAAGGGAAGAATGGAGGGAGGGTGCAAGGAAGGGAGGGAGGGAGTGTGGAAGGAAGGAAGCGATGGAGGGAGGGAGGATGAAAGAAAGGGAGGGAGGGAGGGAGGAAAATAGATGGGGAGGGAGGAGGGAGAGAGAGGTGAAAAGAAATCAACTTTTACTGCATTCTCCAAGCTCCCAGCTGGCTTGGCTTGGAAAAGTGATTTAAAGACAAATGCCTCCTCCAAACTGGCCAACAGGGCAGTGGGAGCTTTGGGAGCCACACGATCTGTGTGAAAGATCCACGGTTTGGCCACCCGGGACTAGTCCCTCAGGCTGAAAGGGAGGGAGGGAGTGTGGAAGGAAGGGAGTGTGGAAGGGAGGGAGGAAAAGAAAGAAGGGAGGGAGGAAGCGATGATAGGAAGAATAGAAGGAAGGGAGGAACGAAGGGAGGAAGGGAGGGAGTTATGGACGGAGGGAGTGAGTGAGGGAGGAAGGGACGGAGGGAGGAAAGAAGGAAGGAGGGGAGAAAGGAAAAGAGGAAGAGAGGGAGGGAGGGAGGGAGGGAAGGAAGCCGCCCTGAGCCTGCTTCGACAGGGAGGGCGGGATATAAATTTGAGAAATAAATAAATAAATAATGGAGGGAGGGAGAAAGGATGGGTGGAAGGAAGGAAAGAAAGGGGGAGGGATGGTGGAAGGCAGGGAAGGAGGGTGGAAGGAAGGGAGGGAGGAAGGAAAGGAGGGAGGGAGGAAGTGTGGAAGGAAGGGAGGAAGGAAGGGTGGAAGGGAGGGAGGAAAATAGATGGGGAGGAAGGAGGGAGAGAGAGCCTTTCTGCAACTGCCTTCACCTGAAATAGCTTTTGGGTGGCTGGAACATCAAGAGCCGCTTTTGCATGATAGAATTTAAGGATGCTGTTGGCAGTTCTTTCACCTTGCGTTGCTGCATGCTGCATACGGGCATCTCTGCCCGCTCCCCCAGATGACCCCAGAGGTCAGTTCCAATTCTAGGAATACATGAAGTTTCCTTATCCTGAATCAGACCCTTCGTCCCTCATCTGCTCAGTCCAGCATCGGCCCTCCAGGTCTCAGGCAGAGGTCTTTCCCTTCACCTCCTATATGATCCTTTTCTCTGGAGATGCTGCTGGTTGAACTGGGGACCTTTTCATTCCACACAGATCCTCTGCCAGGGAGCCACAGCCCCTCCCCTAGTGGTAGGACGTGCCTCAGAATGATGCAGTGCTATTCAGTATTAGGATTCATTCCTCATCACAACGGAATGGCACCCATGAAAGATCCTTACCCAGAGAGGCCACATTCTCATAGTTCTCCAGCATGACTTCCCTGTACAGAGCTCTTTGTCCCGGATCCAGCAGGGCCCACTCTGCCTCCGTGAAAGAGACGGACACCTCCTCCAAGGAAAAGGGACCCTGGAAGAAAAAGCAGATTCCCTCCTCTTCAGAGATCATGCCAGGCAGAGATGGCACACTGGAAGGGAGTCGTCTGGGAAGGTATGGAAAGTAAGGCTTGGGATGGTTAAATGGAACAGTATTCAAGGGATCTCTCACACAGACCCTTTGTAGAAACAGAAGGAGCAAAAACGCCTCTGAGAAAATAGGAGGGACTCGGGCTGTGCCCCCCCACCCCAATCTCTCCTACCTGGATTGCAGGTTCAGCAGCCGTTTCTACCCTTCTGAAAAGACGAAGGCTCAACAGCATCTCTTCACTGCCTGTTCCTGAGACAAGGGAGGAAGGAAGGTTGCTGGCTTATTTGTTCCCTGCTTCACACACCTCCTTTCTGGGGCTGTGAAACCTTACCATTTTTATTACATTCTGGGAGAGGCAGAAGAGAAGCACCAGGGACCTATGAGCCTCAGGGATTATAAATGCTGCCAGAATATTTCAGACTTCTGTGAGACTTGGGTTTCCTCTATGGCAGGGGTGGCCAAGGGTAGCTCTCCAGATGTTTTTTGCCTACAGCTCCCATCAGCCCCAGCTATTGGCCATGCTTGCTGGGGCTGGTGGGAGTTGTAAGCAAAAAATATCTGGAGATCTACCATTGGCCACCCCTGTTCTATGGAGAGGGAAAGGTGTTGGTGGAAAAGCCACAGCATGAAACTTCACTGTCACAATGTACCAGATGCGAATCAAGCAGTTCTGGAGAGTTGAAGGTAATAAGAATGATTTTTCAGAGTGTCTCTGTGCATGCTAAGTTCACAACCAGATTTTCAGCCAGATGCAACTTCAACAAGATATCACATCTGTCCCAAGTCCCACCCAAGACCCTCCCCAAAGTTCCTGGCAGTGCTGGGCCATCGACTGCCATCCCTCCTCCACCCCCTGCTGCCCACAGCAGCCCCCCAGGTGACCCTTCAAGCACAAGCACAGAAGCCACAGTTCCCCATTAGTATTTGCAACCAGGGACACGTTTTCAGAGTTCGACTGCCCCAGAAAGTGGAGGTTCCCTTTATTCACCAGGCTGAAGAGCTCTGCTGAGGCTGATCTACCTTCCCCCCACTTTGGCAAGTTGAGACTCTGATGGAAAAAAGGTGAGATGTGATTTTTTTTAATATAATGAGAGACACTGACCTCCAGGAATTTTTCTAATCTCCTTTTAGAGGCATCACAGTTTGTGGACATTGAGTACCACCAATTAACTCTGTGTTGTCTGTAGAAATACGTATTCCCACCCCCACCCCCCCGGACCTGAACTCTCTTCCCACCTCATTCGCCGGCTGCCCCAATTGCATTCAGGCACAAGGAGTCCTTACCACAGAAGAGGGTGTCTTGGGCACGCTCCACCGCCGGCACCCTCTGCCCCTGCTCCAAGGAAGCTCCTTCTGCCTCAGGGATTGCAGCTTCCATCTCCAAAGGTGGTCCCCGCATCTGAAACAGCAGCCAGGGAGAGGGGTAAGAGATGGAATGGAAAAGAGACCAAGGAAGGGATCCTGCCCCACTCCCAGATTCCGCACCCTTCTCTCAGCAGAGTTGGTGAGGTACCTGCAGGGGTCAGAAATCTTCTAGCAGAAGAAGCTCTGGGCAATTATCTTGCAAGGAAACTTTAAGATAAGGTCAGATTTAGTTGCTTGAATTAGACATACAGGAGAGAATCCCCTCACCTGTTCTGCCTGCCTCTTCTCCTCTGCCTGACTCAGAAGGAAACCTTCGGCCAGGGCCACCGCCTGGGAACTGGTCTCCGGCCCACATCCTCTGACCCAGCCCTGCATTTCCTGGGGCAGGAGAGTCAGGAACTGCTCCAGGATCACCAGGTCCAGGATCTGCTTCTTGGTGTGCCTCTCCGGCTTCAGCCACTGGCTGCAAAGTCCATGGAGCCGGCTGCAAACCTCTCGGGGCCCATCGGCCTCATGGTAGCGGAACTGCCGGAAGTGTTGGCAGTGTACATCTGAGGTCGTGGTGTCTTTAGACAGGACCTCTGGCATAGCTCTTTCCCAGAATTCCGCACCACTTCCAGGTGGGATGGGATGGGGACTCTTCCTTGCTCTCTTGCCAGCTCCAGGTCCTTCTGGGTCCTGCTCTTCCATCTCCTTCTCCTTCTCTTGAGTCACCTCCGTCTCTGAAAAGCTGCCTTTATTCACTTGGCTATGAAGGGAGGCTTCTCCCTGAGGGGATGGAGAGAGACAGACAGGAGTGTGTCAAAAGGAAGATACATACACACACAAACCTGCAGACACATAGATGCACATATAAGTACAACTTCCATTCCCCAAGAAAAGCAGGAAATATAACACAAGTCCTTCATCCAGAGAATTATCGGTTTTCTCCAGGCTCCGTATTCCCACTCACCCTGAAAGAAGGACCATTTTCCAGACTATTTGGAATAAAGCCTATGAAAAGACTCTGAAGACCTTTGTATGGCTACTAATTATCTCAGTGGTGGAGATCGTAGTTGGGGGGAGGGTCAGCCAAAATACCTGCCATTGCGAGAAGCCAATCAGCATGTGTGACGGAACCGGCCCGATTCTGCCTTCAGACCCGGTCCCGTCAGCTCCCTATTGAGTCGCCAACTCCTGGAGGGAGCTATTTCTCCTCCTGCCCCTTGGGCGCGCTGCCACCACCAGCTCAGTCCCGGGGTTCAGATTGAGAGGAACAGGACTCCCAATCCCCCTCTCCAGCTGTGAGGCCAGGCCTCAAGGTCCTCTGCCACCCTGTACTTGGGTTTCACAGAGACCTCAGCACTTCTTTGGGGCACCCCTGGAGGATTGGCACCTGATCCAACTGCATGCCTTCCTCCTTCCCCGGGGCTTCCTTCTTGACACAGCGTGGTCTAAAGCGGTCTGGGGATCTATGTGGTACAGAGATTGACTGCCAGTATTTAAAACAGAAAAAACATTTATTTAAAAGAGAAAAAGATAGGGAAAGAAAAACAAAACAAAAACAGTTGCCTTTAAAAAGTTAGCACAGCACAGCACACGCACAGCAAACAGCATAACAAAATAAAGGTGGTTTTTAAACACATCGTATTGTCCCTGGTCTACACTTGCCCTGCCTATGAGAATGACTTACTTGGTCTGACTGCCTGGGGCCTCCCAGGCAGGAGCCTCCACTGCTCACCACATGCTCGCTCGAGCGCTGGCTTCCAACTGCCCTTCTCTTCCTGCTAACACACATGCAAAGAACAAAAGCACTTCCTGCCTCTCTAGGAGACTTTCCCCCTAGAGTTGTTGGTTTGGCTCTGGAAGGGAGGGGGGGGGGTTGGAGGGAGGCTACAAAGCCTGCTGAGGAATTTACTGATCCCTGCCAATGAAGCACCAGCACTCTAAGATGGTGTTTCTCCACAGCATGAATCATACATTCATATGATCCCATCTGGGATTCCTTTCTGGGCCTCCTGACTCCCAAAAGGCAGGCTTCAAAGTCTTGTCGGCATCTCCCTGAACAAGATCTGAAACCCCACCCCCCACCCCTCCTGGGACTGTGCTCTGGCGTTCCTCCCTGTTGTGCTGCCTGGGGGTCTGTGCCTCTCTCGCCTGGCAAAAGGATGCCCGTCCTCCCACCCTAACCCCAGTGCAGGAGGGGGAATCTGGCATCCTGTCACATCTGTCTCTGCCAAGTGAGCTGTGGAGGGATGGGGCAGGGCGATGCGTTGGCAAACCACCCCGTAGAAAGTCTGCCGCGAAAACGTTGTGAAAGCAACGTCACCCCAGATTCTGAAACGACTGGTGCTTGCACAGGGGACCTTTCCTTTCCTTCCAACGTAGAGATCAGTTCCCCGGGAGAAAATGGCCCACCCAGGACAGCCCCGGCTTGCAATGATCCCCGCCTCCCTCCCCCCCCCTCAGAACCTAAAAGTTTATCCCCCCCCCCTTCCTCCTCCAAGACTTACTTCCAAGTAAAGTTTCCGGGGATCCGGCTGCTGCAAAGCGTTTCTCTCCAGCTGCTGCTTCTCCCACCATCCAGGCCTCCTTAGCTCTGCAAATGCAAAACCCTCCCCCAGGAAAAGCGCCTTTCCTCTCCTGCCCCCCCCTGCTCGGCCTCTCTAGCAAGCAGCTCCGCGGTTTTAACCCTTCTAGTGCTGCAGAGGAAGGCGAAACGCGTCTTGCTGCCGTCAGCCACGCCTTGTGCTGCTCAGTGGGGCTGCTCGGGAGTAACCCTGCTGCAGGGGGTTGCGCTCCTCCCGGGGTGTCCCAGGTGCTGTTCAGGCAGGTCAGGAAAAGGAGGCTGCAGCTGGGTCCCCCCTCCTTAGTCCTCCCCCTTCTAGAACAAGGTCCTAAAATTCATGGGGGGGGGGCCAAGGGGGGTTAGTGATGATGAGATGAGAGTCTTCTTTAAATGGACCATTGAGAGTTTCTGTTGCCCCCCCCCAGAGAAAACCTGGTGGGACCAATAGGGCTTTGATGCCACAGAGCCCCCCCCCCTCTGCAGTTGCCCTCTCCTGGGGGGGGGCTGATCTCTGTGGTCTCTGGAGACAAGCACTGGTATTCCAGAAGATCTCCAGGCCCTCCCTGGAGGTTGGCAATCCTGTACCAATTGAGGCACGAATCCCATGGCAGCTTCCTTGGGGAGGTAGGGGGAGGGGAGAAAGAGCTTGCTTTGCCAGGCTCTCTCAATCGCACAGCAGAGCTACTGAGCCAAGCCTCTCTTCCCTCTCTGTTAGCTGAGATTCCACCCTCTCTGGTCCCCTGGGAAGGAAGGAAGGAAGGAAGGAAGGAAGGAAGGAAGGAAGGAAGGAAGGAAGGAAGGAAGGAAGGAAGGAAGGAAGGAAGGAAGGAAGGAAGGAAGGAAGGAAGGAAGGAAGGAAAAAGCCAGAGCTTACTTTGCCCAGTACAAATACAAAGAGAGCACCTTTAAGAACAAGAAGTGCTAATTTTTAAGCCTGTTTTATGGAGTTTTAGAAAAAAATCTTTGTTTCATGTAGATTTTCTGGACTGTGTAGCCATGGTCTTGGCGTTGTGAGACCTGACGTTTTGCCAGCAACTGTGATTGATATCCTCAGAGGTAGAACGCAGAAAACTGAAGTTTCCCCTGGGTTATACCTCTGAGGATGCCAGTCACAGCTGCTGACAAAACGTCAGGTCTCGCAACGCCAAGACCAAGGCCACACAGCCTGGAAAATCTAAACAACCAATGGACTCCAGCCATGAAAGGCTTCAACAACATATAATCTTTAAGCGTGTTTTCTGGATCCTTTATAAAATGTATATCTCTGCCACTTAATCTTAAATAGGTGCACGCATGGCCCAGCCTGGCATGGCCCAGCCCAGCCAGGTCTCCTTTATGTCGGATCCAGCCCTCGTAACGAATGAGTTTGACACCTGTGGTCTAGCACAAGCCCTACAGTGTGCTGGCTGGCAGCTTTATTTCATTTTGGTAAAAAAAAATCAAATGAATTCATGAGGATCCAGGCTTTGGAACCATGTTTTTGCGGCATGGTGTCACCACAACTCTATGGAGGAGCGATTTTTGTGGTGCTGCCTATAGTCTAAGACATGGTCTATAGTGGAATTCACTGCCACAGGAGGTGGTGGCAGCTACAAGCATAGACAGCTTCAAGAGGGGATTGGATAAGCATCTGGAGCAGAGGCCCATCAGTGGCTATTAGCCACAGCGTACTGTTGGAACTCTCTGTTTGGGGCAGTGATGCTCTGTATTCTTGGTGCTTGGGGGGAGGCACTGTGGGAGGGCTTCTACCTCCACCGGTGGACCTCCTGATGGCACTTGGTTTTTTTGGCCACTGTGTGACACAGTGTTGGACTTGATGGGCCATTGGCCTGATCCAGCATGGCTTCTCTTATGTTCGTATGGTGTTGGTTTTATTTCATTTCATTGTAAAAATCATACGCATTGATAAGGATCCATGTAGATCCAATTTTTAATTTTTCCATATTATGGGATTATGAATATTGTAGGAATATCATATGAATGGATTTTTCATGTACATCAGAAACCATCTAGAAGGAACAAGGATCAGGGCCGGCCCTTCCACTTGGCAAATTTGGCATTTGCCTAGGGCGCCGGTCCAGGGGGGTGCTGAATTGGGAGCCCCTTCCCCCGTGACTCACAGAGGCCTTCCCTGCTCTCATGCCAGCTTTCTTGCTTTCACTCCAGCTTTCACACTCTCATGCTGCCTTCCCCTCTCTCGGCCAGGTTTCTGGCTCTCATGCTGCCTTCCCCTCTCTCGGCCAGGTTTCTGGCTCTCATGCTGCCTTCCCCTCTCTCGGCCAGGTTTCTGGCTCTCATGCTGCCTTCCCTATTCTCGCACTGCCTTCCCTGCTCTCATGCTGCCTTCCGCGCTCTCGGCCGGCTTTCTTGCTCTTGTCCCTTTCCCTGCTCTCATGCCAGCTTTCTCACTCTCGTGCTGCCTTCCCTGCTCTCACGCTGCCTTCCCCGCTCTCGGCCAGGTTTCTGGCTCTCATGCTGCCTTCCCCTCTCTCGGCCAGGTTTCTGGCTCTCATGCTGCCTTCCCCTCTCTCGGCCAGGTTCCTGGCTCTCATGCTGCCTTCCCTACTCTCACACTGCCTTCCCTGCTCTCATGCTGCCTTCCGTGCTCTCGGCCGGCTTTCTTGCTCTTGTCCCTTTCCCTGCTCTCATGCCAGCTTTCTCACTCTCGTGCTGCCTTCCCTGCTCTCACGCTGCCTTCCCGTCTCTCGGCCGGCTTTCTTGCTCTCCTGTCCCCTTCCTGCCGCCCTCCCCGCCTCCATCTCTTCTCCCTTACTGTGCAGGCGATGGGGTGCAGCATCGTGGAGAGGGCGGTGGGAAGCACGCCTGCCTGGGGTGCAGCCCTCCCAGGACTGGCCCTGACAAGGATTCTACTTCATACCGATGAAAGCTGTGGCGGAACCGGCCCGATTCTGCCTTCAGACCCGGTCCCGTCAGCTCCCTATGGAGTCGCCAACTCCTGGAGGGAGCTATCTCTCCTCCTGCCCCTTGGGCTCGCTGCCACCACCTGCTCAGTCCCGGGGTTCAGATTGAGAGGAACAGGACTCCCAATCCCCCTCTCCAGCTATGAGGCTAGGCCTCAAGGTCCTCTGCCACCCTGCACTTGGGTTTCACAGAGACCTCAGCGCTTCTTTGGGGCACCCCTGGAGGATTGGCACCTTATCCACCTGCATGCCTTCCCCCTTCCCCGGGGCCCCCTTTATAAAAACAGCGTGGTCTAAAGCGGTCTGGGGATCTAGGTGGTACAGAGATTAACTGCCAGCATTTAAAACAGAAAAAACATTTATTTAAAAGAGAAAAATATAGGAAAAGAAAAACACAAAACAAAACCAGTTGCATTTAAAAAGTTAGCACAGCACAGCACCGCACAGCAAACAGCATAACAAAATAAAGGTGGTTTTTAAACGCATCGTACTGTCCCTGGTCTATACTTGATCTGCCTAAGAGAATGACTTACTTTGTCTTACTGCCTGGAGCCTCCCAGGCAGGAGCCCACAGGCAAGCAGCCTCCCTTCCTGAGCGCCTGCTGCAAACTGAAACTCTCTTCCTGCCTACCACATGGCAAGAACAACAGCACTTCCTGCTTCTCTAGGAGACTTTCCCCCTAGCGTTGTTGGTTTGGCTCTGGAAGGGAGGGGGGGAGTGAGGGGAAGGCTACAAAGCCTGCTGAATGGATTTACTGATCCCTGCCTTTTTGGATGAAGCACCAACACTCTCAGATGGCGTTTCTCCACACTTCCCCCTCCTTAAATTCTGAGCCGGAGGGGTTGCCTCCTACAGAGGTGACCCCGTAGCAGAATCCAAACAAACAAGGAGAAACCCATTAACCACAATATTACACCAACATTCAGGTATTTCTCCAATAATACACAAAGTCCAGCACCCTAGGTGCCCATGTCCTTTCTGGACAAAACGTTGCATGGCTGCATGCAGCAGGAATGTCCAGTCTTTAAGATGTACTCCTCCGTCTCCCAGGACCACCTCTGGAGTTTGGTGCTCTCCCTCCGTTGCTGCTGTTGCTGGGGTGAGTGGTCCATCAAAGGAGGAAATTCCTGGCCCCACATATGAGGTTGGAAACTGCCCAGTTCCCACACAGTTGCTTCTTCTTTATCCCTCATTGGTGGAATGTTCCCTCTGTCCACTCTGTCCTCCCAGAAAACTACCTCTGGTGCTGCAAACAATTGCTGTCCCAGCTTCTTTTTGTCTCCTTCCTTCCTACCTATGGGCAACACCATGGACCTCGCAGAGACTGGCTGTGGTACATTCACCTGCACCACTTTAACTGCCTTTCCCATTTTCTCCATAGCCACCACATAAGTAGCATCGCCTAGGTCATCCACAATCACATGGGGTCCCTCCCATTCCACTTTCCATTCACCAGTATGAAGTGGCAGGACATCCATCAAACTAGCCCCTGTCTCAGCTTCTGAGAACTCCACTTTCTGGTCCCTTGCCAACTCACACGGTGGATCCAGCCTAGGGTCACTTTGAACCTCAGACAGGAACATTTCTGGCTCCCCCAGACTTCCTATCATCTGTTCCTTCAAGCCACCCCTAGTCCCACTGTTTCCAGAACACTTAGCCAAAGTTGGATCTGGGTTCTCCGCCCCCTCAGTTGGTTTTTCAGTGTCAGCCAACTGAGCTCCTTCCTGCCTGGAACGCTCCACAGCATCCTGCTGCCCTTGTGGAAATTGGCACCCCTCTTCCCATTGGGCACACCCTCCTGCAGGGTTTGAGACAGACTGGTCCTCCCCCTTCCTGGTTGGTGGTGAGGTGGCTTCCCTAAAGTTGCCTTCCTCCCCCCACCTTCCCCTGAGGGTTTGGCTTGGGTTCTCAGTCCCCTCGGTTGGTTTTTCAGCACTACCAAACTGACCCCCTTCCTGCCTGGAAGGTTCCACAGCTTCCCAGGATTCCTGTCTGCCCTGCTTCAAGACGATCTGTTTTGAGAGCGTCTCGGACGATCCCACTTCCTGATCCACAGCTACTTGGTGAACCGGTTCCAACCTAAGGCCGCTCCGGACCCCCTTCTGGAACCGCTCCCGTCCCCCCAAGCCTTCAGCTATGTGCTCCTCTGAGCCCACATTAGCCTTGCTGCTCTCAGAACCTCCTGTGAAATCTCCACTCTCCACCTTGGTCTCTTCAGCATGCACATCCTTTATGCTAGACAGGTTCCTTTCCTTGCTAGGAACATCGACAGCCTCTTGCTGCACTTGGGGAAAGCTACACCCCTCTTCCCCTTGGGAACACCCTACTCCAGGGCTTGAGATAGGCTGGTCCTCCCCCTCCCGGGTGACTGCCCTCTCTTCGTCCTCAGTAACCTGGGCTATTTCCCCCTCCCTGGTTGGTGGTGAGGTGGCTTCCTTAAAGTTGCCTTCCTCCTCCCACTTTCCCCTGGGGGTTTGGCTGCGGGGTACAGCCTTGATAGAGTACTGACCAACCACCAAATCCCGGCCCAATAACACTGGAACTGCTTGTTCCTTCATTACCCCACATTCAGAATAGGATTTACCTTCTTGTGGAGCCAAACCCCTGAACTGCTTTCGGGAGTGGTCTGGCCCCAGTTTAAACCTTTTAAATACAGTGGCTTTATAGGCCGCAAAAGTTATCCCCCCATCTTCCATAGGCATGCTGTAATAGATGGCTGAAAGCTCTCCAGTCAGGTTGCTACAGAGGTAAGACATATAGTCCTCCTCTGCAATCCCCCACTGTTTGGCTGCCCTCTCAAAGTTGGAGAGGTATGTGGAGGGGTCTTCTCCCTCCTTGTACTCTGCAAAGTCCTTGGGGGTGACTTGGATCTCTTTGCTTAGTTCAGCTTCCAGACGTAGCACCTCAAGCTCATGGCGACGTTGCTCTTCCTGTTCCCGTCTGCGGATCTCTGCTTCTTCCTGTCTGCGGATTGCATCCCTCTCTGCTTGTCGTTCCTCTCTCTCTCGTTCCTCCTGTCTGCGGACTTCAGCTTGCTCTCTTTCCTCCCGTCTGCGGTCTCGGTCCGCCTCGATACGCATTCTTGCCAGTTCCAACTGTAGCTGCAAGATTACTTCTGACTGGGTGGGGGCCACTTTTGCAGGAGCCCCTGCAGCCTCAAGATGCTCCAACAGGAGGACTTGCATATCTACTACAGTCAGGTTGTCACACTCCAGCTCTTGCTTTGCGCACTCTTCCTGGAGCTGTGGCTTTGTCATCTTCAGGATTTCCAGTTTCTTAGCACGCTCCATCCTAACTAGCTAAACTTTCCCTACTCCAGTTGACCCGAAAAGAAAACAAAACCGCTGTTGCTTCCTCTGGGTGCTTGCACGTATCAAAAAGCAAAAATGCCTGGCCAATCAAGTTCTCTGTTTGTTCTCATCCCACCGCTGCCGCCAAGTGTGGCGGAACCGGCCCGATTCTGCCTTCAGGCCCGGTCCCGTCAGCTCCCTATGGAGTCGCCAACTCCTGGAGGGAGCTATTCCTCCTCCTGCCCCTTGGGCTCGCTGCCACCACCTGCTCAGTCTTGGGGTTCAGATTGAGAGGAACAGGACTCCCAATCCCCCTCTCCAGCTGTGAGGCTAGGCCTCAAGGTCCTCTGCCACCCTGCACTTGGGTTTCACAGAGACCTCAGCACTTCTTTGGGGCACCCCTGGAGGATTGGCACCTTATCCACCTGCATGCCTTCCCCCTTCCCCGGGGCCCCCTTTATAAAAACAGCGTGGTCTAAAGCGGTCTGGGGATCTAGGTGGTACAGAGATTAACTGCCAGCATTTAAAACAGAAAAAACATTTATTTAAAAGAGAAAAATATAGGAAAAGAAAAACACAAAACAAAACCAGTTGCATTTAAAAAGTTAGCACAGCACAGCACCGCACAGCAAACAGCATAACAAAATAAAGGTGGTTTTTAAACGCATCGTACTGTCCCTGGTCTATACTTGATCTGCCTAAGAGAATGACTTACTTTGTCTTATTGCCTGGAGCCTCCCAGGCAGGAGCCCACAGGCAAGCAGCCTCCCTTCCCGAGCGCCTGCTGCAAACTGAAACTCTCTTCCTGCCTACCACATGGCAAGAACAACAGCACTTCCTGCTTCTCTAGGAGACTTTCCCCCTAGCGTTGTTGGTTTGGCTCTGGAAGGGAGGGGGGAGTGAGGGGAAGGCTACAAAGCCTGCTGAATGGATTTACTGATCCCTGCCTTTTTGGATGAAGCACCAACACTCTCAGATGGCGTTTCTCCACAAAAGCCATAGCGTGACATCCGCTGTTCTGAAGACTGCTATGAGTGGACTCAGCTTTGGGAATTTGGTTTTGTGCAAAACTTGTTATTAATATCTCCATTTGAATAGATGTATGTTAAATATAGTAACATTGCCCAAGTTCTATTTGTGCAAATATACTTCCCTGGAGGTTGGCAACTGTGTCCCAATTGAAGCACAAATCTCAAAGCAGCCCCCCCAATCCTCCCCCCGGCCACCCTCTGTCTTTCCCAGCCCCCCTTGGTCTCTAGCCCGGGCTCTACGAGGGGCGTAACCCCAGGAGTGCCCAAATGCAAAGAACTGCCAGCGAAAGGGGGCCAAACCCAAATCCCTCTCCCCAAAAAACTAGGCTGGGCTTCCCTTGGCCCTCTCAGCCAAGAAGGCGGAAGGCAACCACTCCCCCCTCCTCCCCCAGGGGCAGCCCCCCCTTTATTGGCCAGTAGAGCTCAGACAGTGGAGGGTGGGCAGGCAAGGATGAGCTGCAAGGAATACACCCCTCCCATAGATTTCAGTTTATTTCAATTTATATCCTGCCCTTCCCACAGAAGCGGCTCAGGGCGGCTCACAACATATAAAATTTAACATAGAATTTTAAATTTAAAATACATCAATGACAACAGTTAAAACAATAAAACATGTAAACAGCGATCTATCAAAATACTACACTGAGCCTTCTATAGAATTTCTAATGCCAGTTAATTATAGGCCAGCCGGAAGAGGGCTGTCTTACAGATGCGTTTTCATGGGGGAAACACATGCATGGAAGAGCAATATCATTGGGTGCACTCCCTGACATGGGATCAATGGTGGGGGGGAGACCTTCTGTAGAAAAAGGAGGGGGTTTGTTCCTTGGGAGGAGGAAACCATAGAAGCCTGGAGCATCCTGGAGGGAAAATGGGGGGTCTTGTGGGAAGGATATTGCGTACTTTAGCCTAAGGACAGGCTTATTCTTGCCATTTATCTGGAATTACTTTCACTTTGCACTTTCTCTGCTTTGCACTGCTTCTAGCTCTATGTCAGGGGTGGGGAACCTTTTTTCTGCCAAGGACCATATGGATATTTATAACATCATTTGAAGGCCATAAAAAATTATCAACTTAAAAAACAGTGCTCCGCCAAGGGAGAATGATTCAGGCCAGCAAAATTAATGCAAATAATTGTTTTTCTATTTGAAGTCATGTGGGGAGAGCCTAATCTGGCACGCGCACACACACACATATGTCCCATCGCCCTAGGCACATGCATAGGTCCAGGGCTTTTTTGTAGAAAAAGCGCAGCATGAAGTCAGTAGCATATTAGACCACATCCCCTAATATTAGCATATTAGGTCACACTCATTAGCATATTAGGCCACAGCATCTGGGATAATTAAGTGGAAAGTGAACTGTGACAATAACTTTTCCAGGCCCTGCAGCAATTCTGGCTGGCTAGCTAGCCAGGCCCCAGAGAGGCTGCCACTAGGGTTGCCAATCCCCAGGTGGGGGCAGGGGATCCCCTGGTTTGGAGGACCTCCCCCCGCTTCAGGGTCGTCAGAAAGCAGGGGGAGGGGAAGGAAATGTCTGCTGGGTACTCATGATTCCCTATGGAGACTTATTCCCCTAGAAAATAATGAAGAATTGATCCGTGGGTATCTGGGGCTCTGAGGGCTGTTTTTTGAGGTAGAGGCACCATATTTTCAGTATAGCATCCAGTGGCTGTGCCCAAAATACTCCCTAAGTTTCAAAAAGATTGGACCGGGGGATCCAATTCTATGAGCCCCCAAAGAAGGTGCAGCTATCCTTCATTATATCCTATGGAAGGAAGGCATTTAAAAAGTGTGTGGTCCCTTGAAATGGCCAAAACTCCCTTTGGAGTTCAATTATGCTTGTCACACCCTTGCTCCTGGCTCCACCCCCAAAGGCTCCTGGCTCCACCCCCAAAGTCCTCAGATATTTCTTGGACTTGGCAACCCTAGCTGCCACATGGCTCGGTTCGGCCCAGCAATCCCCGAGGGCCACACCAAGTGACCTCGAGGGCCATATACGGCCCTTGGGACGGAGGTTCCCCACCCCTGGCGTAGAGGATGTGCTTTGAAGAATGTTTACTTTTACTGGCATAGACAGTAATATAACAATTTATACTGGCCACCATTTGTTTGCTTACTGTTCCAGCTTGCTTGGCTCTGAGAACCTGTCCTTCCTGTAATCTGTTCAGACACTCAAGAGAAGGATGCTCCCTTCCTTTCTCTATTAGGCACTTTGGAGCAGTGAGGTGGATGATATGCTGGACCATATGCTGAACATGAGTCAACAGTGTGATGGGGCGGCTAAAAAGGCAAATGCAATTTTGGGCTGTATCAGCAGAAGTGTAGTGTCCAGATCACGTGAAGTGATGGTATCGCTTTACTCTGCTCTGGTAAGACCTCACCTGGAGTCTTGTGTTCAGTTTTGGGCACCACATTTTAAGAAAGATATAGACAAGCTGGAACGGATCCAGAGAAGGGCGACGAAGATGGTGAGGGGTCTGGAGACCAAGTCCTATGAGAAAAGGTTGAAGGAGCTGGGGATGTTTCGCCTGGAGATGCGGCGGCTGAGAGGTGATAGGATCATCATCTTCAAGGACTTGAAGGGCTGTCGTATAGAGGATGGAGTGGAATTGTTTTCTGTGGCCCCGGAAGGTAGGACCAGAATCGATGGGTTGAAATTAAATCAAGAGTTTCCAGCTCACCATTAGTAAGAACTTCCTGACCGTTAGAGCGGTTCCTCAGTGGAACAGGCTTTCTCAGGAGGTGGTGGACTCTCCTTCCTTAGAGGTTTTTAAACAGAGGCTAGATGGCCATCTGACAACAATGAAGATTCTGTGAATTTAGAGGGAGGTATTTCTGCCGGGGGTTGGACTAGATGACCCTGGAGGTCCCTTCCAACTCTTCTAAGGCCATTTTCTGTGAATTGCAATTTTTTCTCTGTGTCAATGCCTCCCCCTCCTGCCTGCTGGTGTGGGGCCCAGACTGTGTGTGTCATACTGGGGGGGGGGGTGAGTGGAAAGGAACTTCCTGCCCATTTGGTCAAGCAGAAAGAAAAAATGCTTCAAGGCCTTTTTACTGCAACAGGTCAAGAGCAAATTAATATGACTCTGATGGTTTGATGTTGGACCCAAACCTCCCCACAATGGGCACCATATAAATCTCTCATCTCCATTTGCATCATTATGTATCTCTTTGCCATAAAACTTAGGTTAGTAAATGCAGCTCCTCCAAGAGCTATGAAACTATGGGGGGAACCCGGCACTGCCCCCTTTACTTCCATCCCACCTTCCAGGGGATCTCTCAGCTCTTGCACTGGCTTTCCCGCTCTAGGCCCCTAGGTGACCTGTGGTGGAGGAGAAGCGCTTGCAAGCCTATTTCCCCTTTATTCCCCCCTTCACTCTCAGTTAAATATCTGCCTGTCTCAGTGCTCAGAGGCCAACTGTGGTCCCAGTGCTAAGTAAGCTTACTTGAGAGTAAGCCTGCATTATGGTCCTCCTTGACCTCTGAGAGCTGCACAATATGCGTGAAAGAGCCACATGTGGCTCAAGCCAGTTTGGACACCCCTGGTTTAGGTTTTACCAGCTGCTTTAGTCCAGTCTCAGCTGTACTTATGACCAGTGACTGATGCATCTTCTTCTTCTTTTGTATTTTCGTGTGTGTGCATCTGAAGGCCATGACGACCTCTGGTGACTGACCCCTGCTAGAGGCCTGGAGGATATTCAGGGAGGTAGCTAAATAAAGCCTGCCTCTGCTTCCCCACTACTGGTATTCCAAGGAGATCTCCCATCCAAGCCCTTGCCAGAGTCCACCCTGCTCGGCTTCTGAGATCTGACAAGATCAGGCTTGCCTGGTCTCTCCCAGTCAGGGTCCAGTTCCTTCTGCATCATGACTCTAACTAGCCCTGCCTGGCGACTAACCCTCCGCCCACCCTCTTCCTACCTAGATGGCAGGGGGCTTGAGGAAGTTCTGTTTCTCTATCTGAAGAAGTGTGCTTCCACAACAAAGCTTCTACTCAGAATAAAACTTTGTTGGTCCCCAAGCTGACATTGGACACAACCTTTTCCCTAAAAGAAGAAGGAAAAAACAATTTAGATGTGCGACAAGTCCTTAAAGAGATGGGAGCACCAGCCCACCTCACACGTCTCCTGAGAAACCTATATAAGGATCGAGAAGCAACTGTCAGAACGGGATATGGAGCAACTGATTGGTTTAGAATAGGAAAGGGGGTTCGACAAGGATGCATATTGTCACCCTGCTTATCTAATTTATATGCAGAGTACATCATGCGGAATGCTGGCCTGAATAAAGCACAAGCCAAAATTAAGATTGCCAGTAAAAACATCAACAACCTCAGATATTTAGATGACACCACTGTAATGGCAGAAAGCGATGAGGACCTAAAGAACCTCTTGAGGGTGAAAGAGGAGAGCACAAAAGTAGGCTTGAAGCTCAACGTCAAAAAAACTAAGATCATGGCATCCGGCCCCATCACACCTTGGCAAATAAAAGGGGAAGACATGGAAGCAGTGACAGACTTCACATTTCTGGGATCCAAGATCACTGCAGATGGTGACTGTAGCCATGAAATTAAAAGACGTTTGCTCCTTGGGAGGACAGCTATGGCGAACCTGAGCAGTATAATAAAAGGTAGAGACATCACCCTGCCAACAAAAGTCCATATATTTATTTTTATTTATTTATTACTATACATTTATATCCCGCCCTCTCCGCAAGCGGACTATAGTCAAAGCGACGGTATTCCCAGTAGTAATGTATGGCTGTGAGAGCTGGACCATAAGGAAGGCCGAGCGCAGAAGAATAGATGCTTTTGAGCTGTGGTGCTGGAGAAGAATCTTGAGAGTCCCTTGAAGTGCAAGAAGATCCAATCAGTCAGTCCTATGGGAAATCCACCCCGACTGTTCCCTGGAAGGTCAGGCACTGAAGCTGAAGCTCAAATACTTTGGCTACCAAATGAGAAGGGAGCACTCCCTGGAGAAGATCCTGATGCTGGAAAAGACAGAAGGCAAAAGAAGAAGGGGACGGCAAAGGATGAGACGGCTGGGCAGCGTTATTTATGTAACTAACATGAATTTGAGCAGACTTTGGAGGTTGGTGGAAGACAGGAGGGGCTGGCGTGATTTTGTCCGTGGGGTCGCAAAGAGTCGGCGTCAACTGTGTGACTGAACAACAAAAAACCCTGCCCAAGCACTTATAACATTTCTTTCTGATTAGAGTAAGGTTTCTTCTGCAGATTAGAGTCTTTTACATATGAAATAGCGGGAAAGCTCTTTTTATGGGCTAAGAGGTTACATGGATCCTCCTTGTGCGGGTTCCTCGACACAGCAGAAGAGAACATCTCCGACTGAATCACTTTCAAAGCTCCCAACATTAAAATTGTGTCTTCCCTGTGTGGGGTCTCAGTTGCCATCAAGGAGTGCTTCTGCAACAGAATCTCTTTCCACAGTCTGAAAAGCCAAAAGGCTTCTCCCTTACAAGAGTTCATATATGCTTTTGAAAATTGTCACACTGACTGAATCTGCACACTCAAAGGTTTTCTCCCCATGTGCAGGTACTTTGATGCAGCTGAAGAGTGCCACTCGAACCGAATCTTCTCTCACACTCTAAGCACTGAAAAGGTTTCTCGTGTTTGGAGTTTATCAGCAAGTTCAAAAGGGGGTGGGGAGTGGTCTTATTCATTGGGATGCTGTCTCTCCAACATCAAAGCATCCGTTGGGGTCATTAACAAGTCCAGGTGTGGCAAGCCGCGGCCGGACATTTAGAATTCTAGCGATTCCTCCCTCTGTGTGTTCTCTGATGCTGTTCAAGACGCCTCCTCTCACTGAATCTCTTTCCACACTCTGAGCATGCAAAAGGTTTCTCCCCTGTGTGGGTTCTCTGATGATACTGAAGATGGCCACTCTGACTGAATCTCTTTCCACACTCTGAGCATTCAAAAGGTCTCTCCCCTGTGTGGGTTCTCTGATGAAGTTGAAGACTGCCATTCTGACGGAATCTCTTTCCACACTCTGAGCATTCAAACGGTTTCTCCCCTGTGTGGGTTCTCTGATGACGTTGAAGATTGCCACTTTCACTGAATTTCTTTCCACACTCTGAGCATTCAAAAGGTCTGTCCCCTGTGTGGGTTCTCTGATGACATTGAAGAGTGCGACTCTCACTGAATCTCTTTCCACACTCTGAGCATTCAAAAGGTCTGTCCCCTGTGTGGGTTCTCTGATGAAGTTGAAGACTGCCACTCCGACTGAATCTCTTTCCACACTCTGAGCATTCAAAAGATTTCTCCCCTGTGTGGGTTCTCTGATGACGTTGAAGATTGCCACTCTCACTGAATTTCTTTCCACACTCTGAGCATTCAAAAGGTTTCTCCCCTGTGTGGGTTCTCTGATGAAGTTGAAGACTGCCACCCCGACTGAATCTCTTTCCACACTCTGAGCATTCAAAAGATTTCTCCCCTGTGTGGGTTCTCTGATGACGTTGAAGATTGCCACTCTCACTGAATTTCTTTCCACACTCTGAGCATTCAAAAGGTTTCTCCCCTGTGTGGGTTCTCTGATGAAGTTGAAGACTGCCACTCCCACTGAATCTCTTTCCACACTCTGAGCATTCAAAAGGTTTCTCCCCTGTGTGGGTTCTCTGATGACGTTGAAGACTGCCACTCACCCTGAATTTCTTTCCACACTCTGAGCATTCAAAAGGTTTCTCCCCTGTGTGGGTTCTCTGATGAAGTTGAAGACTGCCACCCCGACTGAATCTCTTTCCACACTCTGAGCATTCAAAAGGTTTCTCCCCTGTGTGGGTTCTCTGATGATACTGAAGATGGCCACTCTGACTGAATCTCTTTCCACACTCTGGACATTCATAAGGATTGTCCCCTGTGTGGGTTCTCTGATGATGTTGAAGACTGCCACTCTTCATAAATCTCTTTCCACTCTCTGTGCATGTAAAAGTTCTCTCTCCTCCGTGGGTTTTTTGGTGCAGCTGAAAGATTCTACTTTGACTGAATTTATTACTCATTTCTGAGAATTCAGAAGGTTTCTCCTCTCTCTGCATTGTCTGGTGTACAAGGAGCTGTGATGTATTTCTGAAAGACTTTCCACACTGAATGGATTTCCTTTCCTTCATTATCCTGTGCTTTGTAAAATGTACATTCTGCTTTCTTCCATAATGCTTCTCAACTATACCACCATCTTTCTTTCTCTTAGGTTTGCCTTGATTCCTGACAATTTTGTTCAAGTTTTCATTTTTAGTTCTATGTGGAATTTTCTGATAAAGTTCCTCACCCTCCACATTCCTCTGCTCATCTTCTGCTGGGATAGAGAGAAAGAAACTGTTAGCACTTGGAAAGGGAGTAAGATCTAACAGCATCTATATGACTATAGGAGGAAAGTTTGGCTGATCTGAACCACACATCCCCCTTTCTCCAAGAATAATTAATATTTAAAAATACGTCCCCCTCCCATCTGTCTGCCCAGGCATCTCTTTTATAAGAGGCTGAATTAATCTAATTCGAACCTCATGATACCACTTACATCTCAGCATCAGATGCTCAATATTTTCTGTCTCCCCAGACTCACATTCACAAAGTCTCTGTGCAAAAGGATCTCTTCTGAATTTGCCCTCAAGCACCACAGAGGGGAGAGCCTCACATCCAGCCACTGTGAAGGCTTTTCTTTACATCAAGGTGTGTTCGATATGCTATTCAGACTGAACCATATCCAATTTGACTGTGCACTCTGCATTTGGAATTCTATGAAGATCTGCTTGTCTCTCTATATCCTCAGTTTAAGAACGACCTTGGCCTGAGCCCAGGTCATGGCTAGAAGCACCCGGGGAGGGGGAAATCCAAGTACCTGATTTGTTATGCACCGATTTCAATCATTTAGCTTGAAAAGTATCGGATAATAGCAAATGGATTAGTGCAGCGGTTGCCAAACTTGCTTAATGTAAAAGCCACATAGAATAAAACTTTAGGGTTTTGAGAGTTGCAAGAAATGAATGTCAGATATCTGAGAGAAGAAAGGAAGGGAGGGAGGGAAGGAAGGAGGAAAGGAAGGGAGGGAGGCAGGAAAAGAAAGAAGGGAGGAAGGAAGGGAGGGAGGGAGAAAGCGATGACAGGAAGGAAGGAAGGAAGGAAGGAAGGAAGGAAGGAAGGAAGGAAGGAAGGAAGGAAGGAAGGAAGGAAGGAAGGAAGGAAGGAAGGAAGGAAGGAAGGAAGGCGCCCTGAGCCTGCATCGGCAGGGAGGGCGGGATATAAATTCGAGAAATAAATAAATAAATAAGGGAGGGAGTGAGGGAGGGTGGAAGGGAGGGTGGAATGAAGGAAGGAAAGGAGGGAGGGTGGAAGGAAGGCAGGGATGGTGGAAGGAAGGGTGGAGGGAAGGAAGGAAGGGAGGGAGTAAAGGAGAGAGGGTGGAAGGGAGAGAGGGAGGAAGGAAGGAAGGAAGGAAGGAAGGAAGGAAGGAAGGAAGGAAGGAAGGAAGGAAGGAAGGAAGGAAGGAAGGAAGGAAGGGAAAGGAGGGAGGGGTGGTGGAAGGGATGGAGGTAGGAAGCAAGGGAGGGTGGAAGGAAGGAAAGGAGGGAAGGAGCAAGGGAGGGAGGGAAGAAGGAAGGAAAGGAGGGAGGGTGCAAGGAAGGGAGGGAGGGAGTGTGGAAGGAAGGAAGCGATGGAGGGAGGGAGGATGAAAGAAAGGGAGGGAGGGAGGTAGGAAAATAGATGGGGAGGGAGGAGGGAGAGAGAGGTGAAAAGAAATCAACTTTTACTGCATTCTCCAAGCTCCCAGCTGGCTTGGCTTGGAAAAGTGATTTAAAGACAAATGCCTCCTCCAAACTGGCCAACAGGGCAGTGGGAGCTTTGGGAGCCACACGATCTGTGTGAAAGATCCACGGTTTGGCCACCCGGGACTAGTCCCTCAGGCTGAAAGGGAGGGAGGGAGTGTGGAAGGAAGGGAGTGTGGAAGGAAGGGAGGGAGGGAAGGGAGGGAGGAAAAGAAAGAAGGGAGGGAGGACGCGATGATAGGAAGAATAGAAGGAAGGGAGGAACGAAGGGAGGAAGGGAGGGAGTTATGGACGGAGGGAGGGAGGAAGGGACGGAGGGAGGAAAGAAGGAAGGAGGGGAGAAAGGAAAAGAGGAAGAGAGGGAGGGAGGAAGGGAAGGAAGCCGCCCTGAGCCTGCTTCGACAGGGAGGGCGGGATATAAATTTGAGAAATAAATAAATAAATAATGGAGGGAGGGAGAAAGGATGGGTGGAAGGAAGGAAAGAAAGGGGGAGGGATGGTGGAAGGCAGGGAAGGAGGGTGGAAGGAAGGGAGGGAGGGTGGAAGGGAGGGAGGAAAATAGATGGGGAGGAAGGAGGGAGAGAGAGCCTTTCTGCAACTGCCTTCACCTGAAATAGCTTTTGGGTGGCTGGAACATCAAGAGCCGCTTTTGCATGATAGAATTTAAGGATGCTGTTGGCAGTTCTTTCACCTTGCGTTGCTGCATGCTGCATACGGGCATCTCTGCCCGCTCCCCCAGATGACCCCAGAGGTCAGTTCCAATTCTAGGAATACGTGAAGTTTCCTTATCCTGAATCAGACCCTTGATCCCTTGGAGTCAGTATCATCTGCTCAGTCCAGCATCGGCTCTCCAGGGTCTCAGGCAGAGTCTTTCATTTCACCTCCTACCTGATCCTTTTCTCTGGAGATGCTGCCAATTGAACTGGGGACCTTTTCATTCCACACAGATCCTCTGCCAGGGAGCCACAGCCCCTCCCCTAGTGGTAGGACGTGCCTCAGAATGATGCAGTGCTATTCAGTATTTCGATTCATTCCTCATCACAACGGAATGGCACCCATGAAAGATCCTTACCCAGAGAGGCCACATTCTCATAGTTCTCCAGCATGACTTCCCTGTACAGAGCTCTTTGTCCCGGATCCAGCAGGGCCCACTCTGCCTCCGTGAAAGAGACGGACACCTCCTCCAAGGAAAAGGGACCCTGGAAGAAAAAGCAGATTCCCTCCTCTTCAGAGATCATGCCAGGCAGAGATGGCACACTGGAAGGGAGTCGTCTGGGAAGGTATGGAAAGTAAGGCTTGGGATGGTTAAATGGAACAGTATTCAAGGGATCTCTCACACAGACCCTTTGTAGAAACAGAAGGAGCAAAAACGCCTCTGAGAAAATAGGAGGGACTCGGGCTGTGCCCCCCCACCCCAATCTCTCCTACCTGGATTGCAGGTTCAGCAGCCGTTTCTACCCTTCTGAAAAGACGAAGGCTCAACAGCATCTCTTCACTGCCTGTTCCTGAGACAAGGGAGGAAGGAAGGTTGCTGGCTTATTTGTTCCCTGCTTCACACACCTCCTTTCTGGGGCTGTGAAACCTTACCATTTTTATTACATTCTGGGAGAGGCAGAAGAGAAGCACCAGGGACCTATGAGCCTCAGGGATTATAAATGCTGCCAGAATATTTCAGACTTCTGTGAGACTTGGGTTTCCTCTATGGCAGGGGTGGCCAAGGGTAGCTCTCCAGATGTTTTTTGCCTACAGCTCCCATCAGCCCCAGCTATTGGCCATGCTTGCTGGGGCTGATGGGAGTTGTAAGCAAAAAATATCTGGAGATCTACCATTGGCCACCCCTGTTCTATGGAGAGGGAAAGGGGTTGGTGGAAAAGCCATAGCATGAAACTTCACTGTCACAATGTACCAGATGCGAATCAAGCAGTTCTGGAGAGTTGAAGGTAATAAGAATGATTTTTCAGAGTGTCTCTGGGCATGTTAAGTTCACAACCAGATTTTCAGCCAGATGCAACTTCAACAAGATATCACATCTGTCCCAAGTCCCACCCCAAAACTCTCCCCAAAGTTCCTGGCAGTGCTGGGCCATCGCCTGCCATCCCTCCTCCACCCCCTGCTGCCCACAGCAGCCCCCCAGGTGACCCTTCAAGCACAAGCACAGAAGCCACAGTTCCCCATTAGTATTTGCAACCAGGGACACGTTTTCAGAGTTCGAGTGCCCCAGAAAGTGGAGGTTCCCTTTATTCACCAGGCTGAAGAGCTCTGCTGAGGCTGATCTACCTTCCCCCCACTTTGGCAAGTTGAGACTCTGATGGAAAAAAGGTGAGATGTGATTTTTTTTAATATAATGAGAGACACTGACCTCCAGGAATTTTTCTAATCTCCTTTTAGAGGCATCACAGTTTGTGGACATTGAGTACCACCAATTAACTCTGTGTTGTCTATAGAAATACGTATTCCCACCCCCACCCCCCCGGACCTGAACTCTCTTCCCACCTCATTCACCGGCTGCCCCAATTGCATTCAGGCACAAGGAGTCCTTACCACAGAAGAGGGTGTCTTGGGCACGCTCCACCGCCGGCACCCTCTGCCCCTGCTCCAAGAAAGCTCCTTCTGCCTCAGGGATTGCAGCTTCCATCTCCAAAGGTGGTCCCCACATCTGAAACAGCAGCCAGGGAGAGGGGTAAGAGATGGAATGGAAAAGAGACCAAGGAAGGGATCCTGCCCCACTCCCAGATTCTGCACCCTTCTCTCAGCAGAGTTGGTGAGGTACCTGCAGGGGTCAGAAATCTTCTAGCAGAAGAAGCTCTGGGCAATTATCTTGCAAGGAAACTTTAAGATAAGGTCAGATTTAGTTGCTTGAATTAGACATACAGGAGAGAATCAGCTCACCTGTTCTGCCTGCCTCTTCTCCTCTGCCTGACTCAGAAGGAAACCTTCGGCCAGGGCCACCGCCTGGGAACTGGTCTCCGGCCCACATCCTCTGACCCAACCCTGCATTTCCTGGGGCAGGAGAGTCAGGAACTGCTCCAGAGTCACCAGGTCCAGGATCTGCTTCTTGGTGTGCCTCTCCGGCTTCAGCCACTGGCTGCAAAGTCCATGGAGCCGGCTGCAAACCTCTCGGGGCCCATCGGCCTCATGGTAGCGGAACTGCCGGAAGTGTTGGCAGTGTACATCTGAGGTCGTTGTGTCTTTAGACAGGACCTCTGGCACAGCTCTTTCCCAGAATTCCGCACCACTTCCAGGTGGGATGGGATGGGGACTCTTCCCTGCTCTCTTGCCAGCTCCAGGTCCTTCTGGGTCCTGCTCTTCCATCTCCTTCTCTTGAGTCACCTCCGTCTCTGAAAAGCTGCCTTTATTCACTTGGCTATGAAGGGAGGCTTCTCCCTGAGGGGATGGAGAGAGACAGACAGGAGTGTGTCAAAAGGAAGATACATACACACACAAACCTGCAGACACATAGATGCACATATAAGTACAACTTCCATTCCCCAAGAAAAGCAGGAAATATAACACAAGTCCTTCATCCAGAGAATTATCGGTTTTCTCCAGGCTCCGTATTCCCACTCACCCTGAAAGAAGGACCATTTTCCAGACTATTTGGAATAAAGCCTATGAAAAGACTCTGAAGACCTTTGTATGGCTACTAATTATCTCAGTGGTGGAGATCGTAGTTGGGGGGAGGGTCAGCCAAAATACCTGCCATTGCGAGAAGCCAATCAGCATGTGTGACGGAACCGGCCCGATTCTGCCTTCAGACCCGGTCCCGTCAGCTCCCTATTGAGTCGCCAACTCCTGGAGGGAGCTATTTCTCCTCCTGCCCCTTGGGCGCGCTGCCACCACCTGCTCAGTCCCGGGGTTCAGATTGAGAGGAACAGGACTCCCAATCCCCCTCTCCAGCTGTGAGGCCAGGCCTCAAGGTCCTCTGCCACCCTGTACTTGGGTTTCACAGAGACCTCAGCACTTCTTTGGGGCACCCCTGGAGGATTGGCACCTGATCCAACTGCATGCCTTCCTCCTTCCCCGGGGCCCCCTTCTTGACACAGCGTGGTCTAAAGCGGTCTGGGGATCTATGTGGTACAGAGATTGACTGCCAGTATTTAAAACAGAAAAAACATTTATTTAAAAGAGAAAAAGATAGGGAAAGAAAAACAAAACAAAAACAGTTGCCTTTAAAAAGTTAGCACAGCACAGCACACGCACAGCAAACAGCATAACAAAATAAAGGTGGTTTTTAAACGCATCGTATTGTCCCTGGTCTACACTTGCCCTGCCTATGAGAATGACTTACTTGGTCTGACTGCCTGGGGCCTCCCAGGCAGGAGCCTCCACTGCTCACCACATGCTCGCTCGAGCGCTGGCTTCCAACTGCCCTTCTCTTCCTGCTAACACACATGCAAAGAACAAAAGCACTTCCTGCCTCTCTAGGAGACTTTCCCCCTAGAGTTGTTGGTTTGGCTCTGGAAGGGAGGGGGGGGGGTTGGAGGGAGGCTACAAAGCCTGCTGAGGAATTTACTGATCCCTGCCAATGAAGCAAACTCTGTGAAAACGGGGGGGACCAGCGAGAAGGTGTTGCTACGGATGCAGTAATGCAGGAGAGGCCATTGCAGTGACCATCTGCCAGGCATAGCCAGACAGTGACCACGCGGCGTTCACTACACCGGGAGAGGAGAGGCTATGTATTGCGCATGCACTTTCCCTGGGGGGGTAGGATTCCCAGAGGGAGCCCACCCCCACCCACCCCTACGTCATGGTGCGACCGAATTGTCCGGCGGTATAACCGGATGGGCAGGCTGGGCCCACCAACTTTGTCAGCCTAAGAGAAGGAAAACTCTAACATCAAACCCGGGCAGATAGAGCTCGTTAATGTAACACCTACCACCTGGAGGACTCACTGCCGGCGTCCCGGCTTACTGGGCCATGGCAGATGACCCCCAGGTGAAAGGGTGGAGCCAGTACCGCGCACACTGCGCTTCACCTAAAAAATTCCTCTGCGCAGGCCTGAAGGGCATATCCACACACACAACCCACAACGCATCAAGTCCTGCAGCGATAGGCAAGGGGCGAAACGGCAGGTGGAAGGTGCCACTGGAAGCCACAGTCCTGATCCTGCATGTAGGCGGTTCAGGATATTGGTCGCCTGATGCTAACCCGGAGACGAAAGCATCTTTCGGCAGCACCCTGAACGACCAAGCAGCCTTATCTAGGGACAGCACTGCTTGCTCCACACGGAGAGGGGCCTAGAAAAGGTGGCCTAAACAAAGCTCGTCTCCCCCACCCCAGTTGGCTAGCCGCGGTCAACGGGCATCCTTACTTGCGGTCGAAAAATAACAACAAAGAAAAGGCATGCACCTGCCTCACAAAGTGTGCAAAGACTAAAGCTTGCGTGTTGGAACATCAGAACCATGCTTGACACAGTAGGCAGTGGTCGCCCTGAACGACGCTCTGCTCTAGTTGCCCACGAACTTCTCAGGTTGAATATCGACATAGCAGCTCTCAGTGAGGTCCGTTTCCCTGAGGAAGGTAGTCTTCAAGAACACGGTGCTGGCTATACCCTCTACTGGTCGGGTAAGTCAAAGGCTGAGAGCCGCCTTTCTGGCGTTGGCTTCATGGTCAGGAACTCCATTGCCTCCAAACTCGAAAACCTTCCAACAGGTCACTCAGATCGCATCATGTCCATGCGCCTCCCACTTCAAAACAAGCAGCATGCAACAATCTTCAGTGTGTATGCCCCAACCCTTCAAGCAGATCCTGCAGAAAAGAACAAGTTCTATGCTGATCTACGCAACCTCGTACGGAAGACCCCTACAGAGGACAAGGTGATCATCCTTGGCGACTTCAATGCCAGAGTAGGTAAAGACTCGGAAGCCTGGAAAGGAGTACTTGGCAAACACGGCATTGGCAACTGCAATGACAACGGGTGCCTCCTGCTAGAATTCTGCATGGAGCACCAGCTCACCATCACCAACACTATCTTCCAGCAGAAGAACAGTCTGAAGACAACCTGGATGCACCCACGGTCCAAGCATTGGCACCTTATCGACTACATTCTGGTGCGCCAGAGAGACCTTCGAGATGTCTTACACACCCGAGTAATGCCCAGCGCAGAATGTCATACGGATCATCGTCTTGTACGCTGCAATCTCCGTCTTCACTTTAAACCCACACCCAGGAGAGGAGGTATCCCTCGGAGGAAGTTTCAGGTTGGCAGCCTCCAGTCAGCCGAAGTTAAAGCTGCCTTCCAGGCAAAACTCCAGTCAAGAATTGAGGACCTCAGTTGCCCCACAGACCCTTCTCCAGAAGCACTCTGGGAACACCTAAAAACTACCGTCCTGCAGATCTCTGAAGAAGTCCTCGGGTTCTCCACAAGGAAGAACAAGGACTGGTTTGATGAGAACAATCAAGAGATCCAAGAATTACTGGCAAAAAAGAGATCTGCCTACCAAGCACATCTTGCTCAGCCCTCCTGTCCTGGGAAAAAAGCAACCTTTCGCGCTGCATGTAGCAACCTCCAGCGCAAGCTTCGAGACATTCAGAACGAGTGGTGGACCAAGCTTGCAGAGAGAACCCAGCTGTGTGCAGACACTGGTGATTTAAGAGGGTTCTACGAAGCCCTGAAGGCAGTATATGGTCCATCATATCAGGCTCAGAGTCCCTTGCATAGTGCAGACGGCCAAGTGCTCCTCACAGACAAGGCATCCATACTGAACCGGTGGTCGGAGTATTTTCAGGTTCTCTTCAGTGCCAACCGCGTAGTTCAAGATTCAGCAATCCACCTCACCCCACTTCAACCGGTGAAAACAGAGTTGGATGAGATCCCCACCCTAGAAGAGACTGTTAAAGCCATCAAGCAACTGAAAAGTGGCAAGGCAGCAGGAGTTGATGGAATTCCACCAGAGATCTGGAAGCATGGGGGCAGAGTACTACATAGCTCACTTCACAAAGTACTTGTCACCTGCTGGGAACAAGGCAAGCTACCACAGGACTTTCGCGATGCAGTCATCATCACTCTACACAAGAACAAAGGAAAAAAGTCAGACTGCTCCAACTACCGGGGGATAACCCTGCTCTCCATCGCAGGCAAAATCCTTGCCAGAAAACTCCTGAACAGACTGGTGCCCACCATTGCAGAAGAACTCCTCCCAGAGAGCCAGTGCGGCTTCAGAGCTAACAGGAGCACCACCGACATGGTATTTGTTCTCAGGCAGCTCCAAGAGAAATGCAGGGAACAGAACAAGGGTCTGTATGTGACTTTTGTCGACCTTACCAAAGCTTTCGATACCGTTAGCAGGAAAGGCCTGTGGCAAATCTTGGAACGTTTAGGATGTCCCCCAAGGTTCCTCAGCATGATCATCCAGCTACACGAAGACCAGCGAGGCCAAGTCAGACACTGCAACGACCTCTCGGAGCCCTTCCCAATAGGCACAGGTGTAAAGCAAGGCTGCGTTCTCGCGCCAACTCTCTTTACGATCTTCTTTAGCATGATGCTTCAAAGAGCCGCAGTAGATCTAGATGAGGACGATGGTGTCTACATCCGCTATCGCACCGATGGCAGCCTGTTCAACCTGAGGCGATTAAAGGCACACTCCAAGACAATGGAAAAACTCATCCGAGAGCTACTGTTTGCTGACGATGCTGCACTCGTCTCCCACTCGGTATCAGCTCTGCAGCATATGACGTCCTGCTTTGCAGAGGCTGCCAAGCTATTCGGCCTAGAAGTTAGTCTGAAGAAGACAGAAGTTCTCCACCAGCCTGCACCCCAGGAAGATTATCACCCTCCCTGCATCACTGTGGGTGAATCAGTTCTGAAGACAGTCCAGCAGTTCAGCTACCTGGGGTGCATCATCTCCTCAGATGCCAAGATCGACAAGGAGATTGACAACAGGCTGGCAAAGGCAAACCGTGCATTTGGCCGACTGCACAAAAGAGTGTGGAGCAACAAGCATCTGAAAAAAGGCACAAAGATCAATGTTTACAAAGCGGTTGTGATGACAACCCTCATCTATGGCTCCGAATCGTGGGTTTTATACCGTCATCACCTGCGACTCCTTGAGCGCTTTCATCAGCGCTGCCTTCGCACCATCCTCAACATCCACTGGAGTGACTTTGTGACCAACACTGAAGTCCTCAAGCGGGCAGAGGTTACCAGCATCGAGGCACTGCTGTTGAAGACGCAGCTGCGCTGGGCAGGGCATATTTCTAGGATGGAAAACCACCGCCTTCCCAAGATTGCCCTGTATGGCGAACTCTCCACCGGCCATCGAAATAGAGGGGCACCAAAGAAGAGGTACAAGGACTCCTTGAAGAAATCCCTTAGCACCTGTCACATCAACCATCACCAGTGGTCTGACCTAGCCTCAGATCGCAAAGCATGGAGGCACACCATCCACCAGGCTGTCTCTTCCTTTGAGAACACACGCATAGCTGGTCTTGAGGACAAAAGGAGATTGAGGAAGAATCGCACTGCTACAGGACCAACCCTAAATCAGACTTTTCCCTGCAGCCGCTGTGGCCGGACCTGCCTGTCCCACATTGGTCTTGTCAGCCACCAGCGAGCCTGCAGCAAACGTGGACTATTGCACCCTTCTTAAATCTTCGTTCGCGAAGCCAAGCCGAGAGAGAGAGAGAGCCAATGAAGCACCAGCACTCTAAGATGGTGTTTCTCCACAGCATGAATCATACATTCATATGATCCCATCTGGGATTCCTTTCTGGGCCTCCTGACTCCCAAAAGGCAGGCTTCAAAGTCTTGTCGGCATCTCCCTGAACAAGATCTGAAACCCCACCCCCCACCCCTCCTGGGACTGTGCCCTGGCGTTTCTCCCTGTTGTGCTGCCTGGGGGTCTGTGCCTCTCTCGCCTGGCAAAAGGATGCCCGTCCTCCCACCCTAACCCCAGTGCAGGAGGGGGAATCTGGCATCCTGTCACATCTGTCTCTGCCAAGTGAGCTGTGGAGGGATGGGGCAGGGCGATGCGTTGGCAAACCACCCCGTAGAAAGCCTGCCGCGAAAACGTTGTGAAAGCAACGTCACCCCAGAGTCTGAAACGACTGGTGCTTGCACAGGGGACCTTCCCTTTCCTTCCAACGTAGAGATCAGTTCCCCGGGAGAAAATGGCCCACCCAGGACAGCCCCGGCTTGCAATGATCCCCGCCTCCCTCCCCCCCCTCCAGAACCTAAAAGTTTATCCCCCCCCCTTCCTCCTCCAAGACTTACTTCCAAGTAAACTTTCCGGGGATCCGGCTGCTGCAAAGCGTTTCTCTCCAGCTGCTGCTTCTCCCACCATCCAGGCCTCCTTAGCTCTGCAAATGCAAACCCCTCCCCCAGGAAAAGCCCCTTTCCTCTCCTGCCCCCCCCCTTGCTCGGCCTCTCTAGCAAGCAGCTCCGCGGTTTTAACCCTTTCAGTGCTGCAGAGGAAGGCGAAACGCGTCTTGCTGCCGTCATCCACGCCTTGTGCTGCTCAGTGGGGCTGCTCGGGAGTAACCCTGCTGCAGGGGGTTGCGCTCCTCCCGGGGTGTCCCGTGCTGTTCAGGCAGGTCAGGAAAAGGAGGCTGCAGCTGGGTCCCCCCTCCTTAGTCCTCCCCCTTCTAGAACAAGGTCCTAAAATTCATGGGGGGGGGCGAAGGGGGGTTAGTGATGATGAGATGAGAGTCTTCTTTAAATGCACCATTGAGCGTCTCTGTTGCCCCCCCCCCCCCCAGAGAAAACCTGGTGGGACCAATAGGGCTTTGATGCCACAGAGCCCCCCCCTCTGCAGTTGCCCTCTCCTGGGGGGGGGGCTGATCTCTGTGGTCTCTGGAGACAAGCACTGGTATTCCAGAAGATCTCCAGGCCCTCCCTGGAGGTTGGCAATCCTGTACCAATTGAGGCACGAATCCCATGGCAGCTTCCTTGGGGAGGTAGGGGGAGGGGAGAAAGAGCTTGCTTTGCCAGGCTCTCTCAATCGCACAGCAGAGCTACTGAGCCAAGCCTCTCTTCCTTCTCTGTTAGCTGAGATTCCACCCTCTCTGGTCCCCTGGGAAGGAAGGAAGGAAGGAAGGAAGGAAGGAAGGAAGGAAGGAAGGAAGGAAGGAAGGAAGGAAGGAAGGAAGGAAGGAAGGAAGGAAAAAGCCAGAGCTTCCTTTGCCCAGTACAAATACAAAGAGAGCACCTTTAAGAACAAGAAGTGCTAATTTTTAAGCCTGTTTTATGGAGTTTTAGAAAAAAATCTTTGTTTCATGTAGATTTTCTGGACTGTGTAGCCATGGTCTTGGCGTTGTGAGACCTGAAGTTTTGCCAGCAACTGTGATTGATATCCTCAGAGGTAGAACTCAGAAAACTGAAGTTTCCCCTGGGTTATACCTCTGAGGATGCCAGTCACAGCTGCTGACAAAACGTCAGGTCTCGCAACGCCAAGACCAAGGCCACACAGCCTGGAAAATCTACAACAACCAATGGACTCCAGCCATGAAAGGCTTCAACAACATATAATCTTTAAGCGTGTTTTCTGGATCCTTTATAAAATGTATATCTCTGCCATTTAATCTTAAATAGGTGCACGCATGGCCCAGCCCAGCCAGGTCTCCTTTATGTCGGATCTCGCCCATGTAACAAATGAGTTTGACACCTATGGTCTAGCACAAATTGGAGAGCCAGTTTGGTGTAGTGGCTAAGTGTGCGGACTCTTATCTGGGAGAACCGGGTTTGATTCCCCACTCCTCCACTTGCACCTGCTGGCATGGCCTTGGGTCAGCCATAGCTCTTGGAGTTGTCCTTGAAAAGGCAGCTGCTGTGAGAGCCCTCTCAGCCCCACTCACCTCACAGGGTGTTTGTTGTGGGGGAGGAAGGGAAAGGAGATTGTAGGCCGCTCTGAGCCTCTGTCCTTGAAAGGGCAGCTGCTGTGAGAGCCCCCTCAGCCCCACCCACCTCAAAGGGTGTCTGTTGTGGAGGAGGAAGGGAAAGGACGCTCTGAGCCTCTGTCCTTGAAAAGGCAGATGCCGTGAGAGCCCTCTCAGCCCCACCCACCTCACAGGGTGTCTGTTGTGGGGGAGGAAGGAAAAGGAGATTGTGAGCCGCTCTGAGACTCTTCGGAGTGGAGGGCGGGATATAAATCCAATATCTTCATCTACCTCACAGGGTGTCTGTTGTGGGGGAGGAAGGGAAAGGAGATTGTGAGCCGCTCTGAGACTCTTCGGAGTGGAGGGCGGGATATAAATCCAATATCATCATCATCTTCTTCTTCTAGCACAAGCCCTACAGTGTGCTGGCTGGCAGTTTTATTTCATTTTGGTAAAAAAAATCAAATGAATTCATGAGGATCCAGGCTTTGTTTTTGCGGCATGGTGTCACCACAACTCTATGGAGGAGCGATTTTTGTGGTGCTGCCTATAGTCTAAGACATGGTCTATAGTAGAATTCACTGCCACAGGAGGTGGTGGCAGCTACAAGCATAAACAGCTTCAAGAGGGGATTGGATAAGCATCTGGAGCAGAGGCCCATCAGTGGCTATTAGCCACAGCGTACTGTTGGAACTCTCTGTTTGGGGCAGTGATGCTCTATATTCTTGGTGCTTGGGGGGAGGCACTGTGGGAGGGCTTCTAGCCCCACTGGTGGACCTCCTGATGGCACTTGGGTTTTTTGGCCACTGTGTGACACAGTGTTGGACTTGATGGGCCATTGGCCTGATCCAGCATGGCTTCTCTTATGTTCGTATGGTGTTGGTTTTATTTCATTTCATTGTAAAAATCATACGCATTGATAAGGATCCATGTAGATCCAATTTTTAATTTTTCCATATTATGGGATTATGAATATTGTAGGAATATCATATGAATGGATTTTTCATGTACATCAGCAACCATCTAGAAGGAACAAGGATCAGAGCCGGCCCTTCCACTTGGCAAATTTGGCATTTGCCTAGGGCGCCGGTCCAGGGGGGTGCTGAATTGGGAGCCCCTTCCCCCGTGACTCACAGAGGCCTTCCCTGCTCTCACGCCAGCTTTCTTGCTTTCACTCCAGCTTTCACACTCTCATGCTGCCTTCCCCTCTCTCGGCCAGGTTTCTGGCTCTCATGCTGCCTTCCCCTCTCTCGGCCAGGTTTCTGGCTCTCATGCTGCCTTCCCCTCTCTCGGCCAGGTTCCTGGCTCTCATGCTGCCTTCCCCTCTCTCGGCCAGGTTTCTGGCTCTCATGCTGCCTTCCCTATTCTCGCACTGCCTTCCCTGCTCTCATGCTGCCTTCCGCGCTCTCGGCCGGCTTTCTTGCTCTTGTCCCTTTCCCTGCTCTCATGCCAGGCTTTCTCACTCTCGTGCTGCCTTCCCCGCTCTCGCGCTGCCTTCCCGTCTCTCGGCCGGCTTTCTTGCTCTCCTGTCCCCTTCCTGCCGCCCTCCCCGCCTCCATCTCTTCTCCTTACTGTGCAGGCGATGGGGTGCAGCATCGTGGAGAGGGTGGTGGGAAGCACGCCTGCCTGGGGTGCAGCCCTCCCAGGACTGGCCCTGACAAGGATTCTACTTCATACCGATGAAAGCCATAGCATGACATCCGCTGTTCTGAAGACTGCTATGAGTGGACTCAGCTTTGGGAATTTGGTTTGGCGCAAAACTTGCTATTCATATATCTCCATTTGAATAGATGTATGTTAAATATAGTAACATTGCCCAAGTTCTATTTGTGCAAATATACTTCCCTGGAGGTTGGCAACTGTGTCCCAATTGAAGCACAAATCTCAAAGCAGCCCCCCCAATCCTCCCCGCGGCCCACCCTCTGTCTTTCCCAGCCCCCCTTGGTCTCTAGCCCGGGCCCTATGAGGGGCGTAACCCCAGGAGTGCCCAAATGCAAAGAACTGCCAGTGAAAGGGGGCCAAACCCAAATCCCTCCCCCCAAAAAACCAGGCTGGGCTTCCCTTGGCCCTCTCAGCCAAGAAGGCGGAATGCAAACACTCCCCCCTCCTCCCCCAGGGGCAGCCCCCCCTTACTTGGCCAGTAGAGCTCAGACAACAGTGGAGGGTGGGCAGGCAAGGATGAGCTGCAAGGAATACACCCCTCCTATTGATGCGTTTGCATGGGGGGAACACATGCATGGAAGAGCAATATCATTGGCTGCACTCCCTGACATGGGATCGATGGGGGAGCGGGAGACCTTCTGTAGAAAGAGGAGGGGGTTCGTTCCTTGGGAGGAGGAAACCATTTTCCTGGAGGGAAAATGGGGGGTCTTGTGGGAAGGATATTGTTGTACTTTAGCCTAAGGACAGGCTTATTCTTGCCGTTTATCTGGAATTACTTTCACTTTGCACTTTCTCTGCTTTGCACCGCTTCTATCTCTATGTCAGGGGTGGGGAACCTTTTTTCTGCCAAGGACCATATGGATATTTATAACATCATTCGCGGGCCATAAAAAATTATCAACTTAAAAAACAGTTCTCCGCCGAGGGAGAATGATTCAGGCCAGCAAAATTAATGCAAATAATTGTTTTTCTATTTAAAGTCATGTGGGGAGAGCCTAATCTGGAACACACACACACACATATGGCCCATCGCCCCAGGCAAATGCATAGGTCCAGGGCTTTTTTGTAGAAAAAGCCTAGCAGGAAGTCAGTAGCATATTAGACCACATCCCCTAATATTAGCATATTAGGCCACACCCTCTGGAATAATAAAGTGCAAAGTGAACTGTGACAGTAACCTTTCCAGGCCCTGCAGCAATTCTGGCTGGCCACCCAGGCCCCAGGGAGGCTGCCACATGGCTCCGTTCCGCCCAGCAATCCCTGAGGGCCACACCCAGTGAGGGCCGTATACGGCCCTTGGGACGGAGGTTCCCACCCCTGGCGTAGAGGATGTGCTTAGAAGAATGCTTAGTTTTACCGGTATAGAGTATAATGAAACAATTTATGCTGGCCACCATTTGTTTGCTTACTGTTCCAGCTTGCTTGGCTCTGAGAACCTGTCCTTCCTGTAATCTGTTCAGACACTCAAGAGAAGGATGCTCGCTTCCTTTCTCTATTAGGCACTTTGGAGCAGTGAGGTGGATGATATGCTGGACCATATGCTGAACATGAGTCAACAGTGTGATGCAGCGGCTAAAAAGGCAAATGCAATTTTGGGCTGTAGCAGCAGAAGTATCGTGTCCAGATAGGCTTCCCAATCCCCAGGTCCCAGAGGGGGATCCCCCGGTTTTACAGGCTTCCCCCTTCCCCCAGCCAGCTGGCCGGCAGGGGAAGCGCCTCCCCAGAGCCATCATGCACCTTCATGAACGATTTTCCATAGGGAATTATGGGGCATTGATCCGTGGGTATCGGGGCCTCTGGGGGAGCTGTTTTTTGAGATAGAGGCACCAAATTTTCAGTATAGCATCTAGTGCAGGGGTCCTCAACTACAGCCCACGGGCCAGATGCGGCCCGCTGAGGACGTTTATGTGGCCCACCGGGTTATGGCAAAATCAGACCGGAAGTGACGTTCGACCTAAACTCGCGTTAGCAACGCACACTTCCGGCACTGGGCTTAGGCGGCGGAGACAGAATGTGAGGTGATACCAAGGTGAGGTGAGTTCCCAGGCCAGGGTGTGTGGTGTGGAGAAGGGAGAGAGATGCAGAAGACGGAGAACTGACGGCCCGTGGCCTTGTACAGTAACGGCAGTCCGGCCCTCCAACAGTCTGAGGGACAGTGAACTGCCCCCCTATTTAAAAAGTTTGAGGACCCCTGATCTAGTGCCTCTCACCAAAATACCTCCCAAGTTTCAAAAAGATTGGATCAGGGGGTCCAATTCTATGAGCCCCAAAAGAAGGTGCCCCTATCATTATTTCCTATGGAAGGAAGGCATTTAAAAGGTGTTCAGTCCCTTGAAATGTGATGGCCAGAACTCCCTTGGAGTTCAATTGTGCTTGTCACAACCTTGCTCCTGGCTCCACCCCCAAAGTCCCCTGGCTCCACCCCCAAAGTCCCCAGATATTTCTTGAATTGGACTTGGCAACCCTATGTCCAGATCACGTGAAGTTATGGTATCGCTTTACTCTGCTCTGGTAAGACCTCACCTGGAGGATTGTGTTCAGTTTTGGGCACATTTTAAGAAGGATATAGACAAGCTGGAACGGGTGCAGAGGAGGGCGACAAAGATGGTGAGGGATCTGGAGACCAAGTCCTATGAAGAAATGTTGAAGGATCTGGACATGTTTAGCCTGGAGAGGAGGTGGCTGAGAGGTGATATGATCACCATCTTCAAGTACTCGAAGGGCTGTCATCTAGAGGATGATGCGGAATTGTTTTCTGTGGCCCGAGAAGGTAGGAAAAGAATCAATGGGTTGAAATTAAATTAAAAGAGTTTCCAGCTCAACATTAGAAAGAACGTCCTGACCGTTAGAGCGGTTCCTCAGTGGAGCAGGCTTTCTCAGGAGGTGGTGGGCTCTCCTTCCTTGGAGGTTTTTAAACAGAGGCTAGATGGCCATCTGACAACAATGAAGATCCAGTGAATTTAGAGAGAGGTATTTCTGCAGGGGGTTGGACTAGATGACCCTGGAGGTCCCTTCCAACTCTATGATTCTAAGGTCATTTTCTGTGAATTGCAATTTTTTCTCTGCGTTAATGCCTCCCCCTCCTGCCTGCTGGTGTGGGGCCCAGACTGTGTGTGTGATAGTGGGGAGGTGGGGGGGGTGAGTGGAAAGGAGCTTCCTGCCCATTTGGTCAAGCAGAAAGAAAAAATGCTTCAAGGCCTTTTTACTGCAACAGGTCAATAGCAAATTAATATGACTCTGATGGTTTGATGTTGGACCCAAACCTCAATTCTATTTTTGTTTTGTCCCCACAACAGGCACCATATAAATCTCTCATCTCCGTTTGCATCATTATGTATCTCTTTGCCATAAAACTTAGGTTAGTAAATGCAGCTCCCCCAAGAGCTATGAAACTATGGGGGGAACCCGGCACTGCCCCCTTTACTTCCATCCCTCCTTCCAGGGGATCTCTCAGCTCTTGCACTGGCTTTCCCCGCTCTAGGCCCCTGGGTGACCTGTGTGGTGGAGGAGAAGTGCTTGCAAGCCTGCCTATTTCCCCTTCATTCCCCCCTTCACTCTCATTTAAACATCTGCCTAGCTCAGTGCTCAGAGGCCTACTGTGGTCCCAGTGCTAAGTAGGCTGACTTGAGAGTAAGTCTGCATTAAGGTCCTCCTTGACCTCTGAGAGCTGCACAATATGTGTGAAAGAGCCACATGTGGCTCCCGAGTCAGTTTGGAAACCCCTGGCTTAGGTTTTACCAGCTGCTTTAGTCCAGTCTCAGCTGTATTTATGGCCAGTGACTGATGCATCATCTTCTTCTTTTGTATTTTCGTGTGTGTGCATCTGAAGGACGTGACGACCTCTGGTGACTGACCCCTGCTGGAGGCATGGAGGATATCCAGAGAGGTAGCTAAATAAAGCCTGCCTCTGCTTCCCCACTGCTGGTATTCCAAGGAGGTCTCCCATCCAAGCCCTTGCCAGAGTCCACCCTGCTCGGCTTCTGAGATCTGACAAGATCAGGCTTGCCTGGTCTCTCCCAGTCAGGGCCCAGTTCATTCTGCATCGTGACTCTAACTGGCCCTGCCTGGCAACTAACCCTCCGCCCACCCTTTCTACCTAGATGGCAGGGGGCTTGAGGAAGTTCCCTTTCCCTGTCTCTGAAGAAGTGTGCTTCCACAACGAAGCTTCTACTCAGAATAAAACTTTGTTGGTCCCCAAGCTGACATTGGACACAACCTTTTCCCTAAAAGAAGAAGGAAAAAACAATTTAGATGTGCGGCAAGTCCTTAAAGAGATGGGAGCACCAGCCCACCTCACACGTCTCCTGAGAAACCTATATAAGGATCGAGAAGCAACTGTCAGAACGGGATATGGAGCAACTGATTGGTTTAGAATAGGAAAGGGGGTTCGACAAGGATGCATATTGTCACCCTGCTTATCTAATTTATATGCAGAGTACATCGTGCGGAATGCTGGCCTGAATAAAGCACAAGCCAAAATTAAGATTGCCAGTAAAAACATCAACAACCTCAGATATGTAGATGACACCACTGTAATGGCAGAAAGCGATGAGGACATAAAGAACCTCTTGAGGGTGAAAGAGGAGAGCACAAAAGTAGGCTTGAAGCTCAACGTCAAAAAAACTAAGATCATGGCATCCGGCCCCATCACACCTTGGCAAATAAAAGGGGAAGTCATGGAAGCAGTGACAGACTTCACATTTCTGTGATCCAAGAACACTGCAGATGGTGACTGTAGCCATGAAATTAAAAGACGTTTGCTCCTTGGGAGGACAGCTATGGCGAACCTGAGCAGTATAATAAAAGGCAGAGACATCACCCTGCCAACAAAAGTCCATATATTTATTTTTATTTATTTATTACTTTACATTTATATCCCGCCCTCTCCGCAAGCGGACTATAGTCAAAGCGACGGTATTCCCAGTAGTAATGTATGGCTGTGAGAGCTGGACCATAAGGAAGGCCGAGCGCAGAAGAATAGATGCTTTTGAGCTGTGGTGCTGGAGAAGAATCTTGAGAGTCCCTTGAAGTGCAAGAAGATCCAATCAGTCAGTCCTATGGGAAATCCACCCAGACTGTTCCCTGGAAGGTCAGGCACTGAAGCTGAAGCTCAAATACTTTGGCTACCAAATGAGAAGGGAGCACTCCCTGGAGAAGATCCTGATGCTGGAAAAGACAGAAGGCAAAAGAAGAAGGGGACGGCAAAGGATGAGACGGCTGGGCAGCGTTATTTATGTAACTAACATGAATTTGAGCAGACTTTGGAGGTTGGTGGAAGACAGGAGGGGCTGGCGTGATTTTGTCCGTGGGGTCGCAAAGAGTCGGCGTCAACTGTGTGACTGAACAACAAAAAACCCTGCCCAAGCACTTATAACATTTCTTTCTGATTAGAGTAAGGTTTCTTCTGCAGATTAGAGTCTTTTACATATGAAATAGCGGGAAAGCTCTTTTTATGGGCTAAGAGGTTACATGGATCCTCCTTGTGCGGGTTCCTCGACACAGCAGAAGAGAACATCTCCGACTGAATCACTTTCAAAGCTCCCAACATTAAAATTGTGTCTCCCCTGTGTGGGGTCTCAGTTGCCATCAAGGAGTGCTTCTGCAACAGAATCTCTTTCCACAGTCTGAAAAGCCAAAAGGCTTCTCCCTTACAAGAGTTCATATATGCTTTTGAAAATTGTCACACTGACTGAATCTGCACACTCAAAGGTTTTCTCCCCATGTGCAGGTACTTTGATGCAGCTGAAGAGTGCCACTCGAACCGAATCTTCTCTCACACTCTAAGCACTGAAAAGGTTTCTCGTGTTTGGAGTTTATCAGCAAGTTCAAAAGGGGGTGGGGAGTGGTCTTATTCATTGGGATGCTGTCTCTCCAACATCAAAGCATCCGTTGGGGTCATTAACAAGTCCAGGTGTGGCAAGCCGCGGCCGGACATTTAGAATTCTAACGATTCCTCCCTCTGTGTGTTCTCTGATGCTGTTCAAGACGCCTCCTCTCACTGAATCTCTTTCCACACTCTGAGCATGCAAAAGGTTTCTCCCCTGTGTGGGTTCTCTGATGATACTGAAGATGGCCACTCTGACTGAATCTCTTTCCACACTCTGAGCATTCAAAAGGTCTCTCCCCTGTGTGGGTTCTCTGATGAAGTTGAAGACTGCCATTCTGACGGAATCTCTTTCCACACTCTGAGCATTCAAACGGTTTCTCCCCTGTGTGGGTTCTCTGATGACGTTGAAGATTGCCACTTTCACTGAATTTCTTTCCACACTCTGAGCATTCAAAAGGTCTGTCCCCTGTGTGGGTTCTCTGATGACATTGAAGAGTGCGACTCTCACTGAATCTCTTTTCACACTCTGAGCATTCAAAAGGTTTCTCCCCTGTGTGGGTTCTCTGATGACGTTGAAGACTGCCACTCACACTGAATTTCTTTCCACACTCTGAGCATTCAAAAGGTTTCTCCCCTGTGTGGGTTCTCTGATGAAGTTGAAGACTGCCACCCCGACTGAATCTCTTTCCACACTCTGAGCATTCAAAAGATTTCTCCCCTGTGTGGGTTCTCTGATGACGTTGAAGATTGCCACTCTCACTGAATTTCTTTCCACACTCTGAGCATTCAAAAGGTTTCTCCCCTGTGTGGGTTCTCTGATGAAGTTGAAGACTGCCACTCCCACTGAATCTCTTTCCACACTCTGAGCATTCAAAAGGTTTCTCCCCTGTGTGGGTTCTCTGATGACGTTGAAGACTGCCACTCACCCTGAATTTCTTTCCACACTCTGAGCATTCAAAAGGTTTCTCCCCTGTGTGGGTTCTCTGATGAAGTTGAAGACTGCCACCCCGACTGAATCTCTTTCCACACTCTGAGCATTCAAAAGGTTTCTCCCCTGTGTGGGTTCTCTGATGATACTGAAGATGGCCACTCTGACTGAATCTCTTTCCACACTCTGGACATTCATAAGGATTGTCCCCTGTGTGGGTTCTCTGATGATGTTGAAGACTGCCACTCTTCATAAATCTCTTTCCACTCTCTGTGCATGTAAAAGTTCTCTCTCCTCCGTGGGTTTTTTGGTGCAGCTGAAAGATTCTACTTTGACTGAATTTATTACTCATTTCTGAGAATTCAGAAGGTTTCTCCTCTCTCTGCATTGTCTGGTGTACAAGGAGCTGTGATGTATTTCTGAAAGACTTTCCACACTGAATGGATTTCCTTTCCTTCATTATCCTGTGCTTTGTAAAATGTACATTCTGCTTTCTTCCATAATGCTTCTCAACTATACCACCATCTTTCTTTCTCTTAGGTTTGCCTTGATTCCTGACAATTTTGTTCAAGTTTTCATTTTTAGTTCTATGTGGAATTTTCTGATAAAGTTCCTCACCCTCCACATTCCTCTGCTCATCTTCTGCTGGGATAGAGAGAAAGAAACTGTTAGCACTTGGAAAGGGAGTAAGATCTAACAGCATCTATATGACTATAGGAGGAAAGTTTGGCTGATCTGAACCACACATCCCCCTTTCTCCAAGAATAATTAATATTTAAAAATACGTCCCCCTCCCATCTGTCTGCCCAAGCATCTCTTTTATTAGAGGCTGAATTAATCTAACTCGAACCTCATGATACCACTTACATCTCAGCATCAGATGCTCAATATTTTCTGTCTCCCCAGACTCACATTCACAAAGTCTCTGTGCAAAAGGATCTCTTCTGAATTTGCCCTCAAGCACCACAGAGGGGAGAGCCTCACATCCAGCCACTGTGAAGGCTTTTCTTTACATCAAGGTGTGTTCGATATGCTATTCAGACTGAACCATATCCAATTTGACTGTGCACTCTGCATTTGGAATTCTATGAAGATCTGCTTGTCTCTCTATATCCTCAGTTTAAGAACGACCTTGGCCTGAGCCCAGGTCATGGCTAGAAGCACCCGGGGAGGGGGAAATCCAAGTACCTGATTTGTTATGCACCGATTTCAATCATTTAGCTTGAAAAGTATCGGATAATAGCAAATGGATTAGTGCAGCGGTTGCCAAACTTGCTTAATGTAAAAGCCACATAGAATAAAACTTTAGGGTTTTGAGAGTTGCAAGAAATGAATGTCAGATATCTGAGAGAAGAAAGGAAGGGAGGGAGGGAAGGAAGGAGGAAAGGAAGGGAGGGAGGCAGGAAAAGAAAGAAGGGAGGAAGGAAGGGAGGGAGGGAGAAAGCGATGACAGGAAGGAAGGAAGGAAGGAAGGAAGGAAGGAAGGAAGGAAGGAAGGAAGGAAGGAAGGAAGGAAGGAAGGAAGGAAGGAAGGAAGGAAGGAAGGCGCCCTGAGCCTGCATCGGCAGGGAGGGCGGGATATAAATTCGAGAAATAAATAAATAAATAAATAAGGGAGGGAGTGAGGGAGGGTGGAAGGGAGGGTGGAATGAAGGAAGGAAAGGAGGGAGGGTGGAAGGAAGGCAGGGATGGTGGAAGGAAGGGTGGAGGGAAGGAAGGAAGGGAGGGAGTAAAGGAGAGAGGGTGGAAGGGAGAGAGGGAGGAAGGAAGGAAGGAAGGAAGGAAGGAAGGAAGGAAGGAAGGAAGGAAGGAAGGAAGGAAGGAAGGAAGGAAGGAAAGGAAAGGAGGGAGGGAGGGGTGGTGGAAGGGATGGAGGTAGGAAGCAAGGGAGGGTGGAAGGAAGGAAAGGAGGGAAGGAGCAAGGGAGGGAGGGAAGAAGGAAGGAAAGGAGGGAGGGTGCAAGGAAGGGAGGGAGGGAGTGTGGAAGGAAGGAAGCGATGGAGGGAGGGAGGATGAAAGAAAGGGAGGGAGGGAGGTAGGAAAATAGATGGGGAGGGAGGAGGGAGAGAGAGGTGAAAAGAAATCAACTTTTACTGCATTCTCCAAGCTCCCAGCTGGCTTGGCTTGGAAAAGTGATTTAAAGACAAATGCCTCCTCCAAACTGGCCAACAGGGCAGTGGGAGCTTTGGGAGCCACACGATCTGTGTGAAAGATCCACGGTTTGGCCACCCGGGACTAGTCCCTCAGGCTGAAAGGGAGGGAGGGAGTGTGGAAGGAAGGGAGTGTGGAAGGAAGGGAGGGAGGGAAGGGAGGGAGGAAAAGAAAGAAGGGAGGGAGGACGCGATGATAGGAAGAATAGAAGGAAGGGAGGAACGAAGGGAGGAAGGGAGGGAGTTATGGACGGAGGGAGGGAGGAAGGGACGGAGGGAGGAAAGAAGGAAGGAGGGGAGAAAGGAAAAGAGGAAGAGAGGGAGGGAGGAAGGGAAGGAAGCCGCCCTGAGCCTGCTTCGACAGGGAGGGCGGGATATAAATTTGAGAAATAAATAAATAAATAATGGAGGGAGGGAGAAAGGATGGGTGGAAGGAAGGAAAGAAAGGGGGAGGGATGGTGGAAGGCAGGGAAGGAGGGTGGAAGGAAGGGAGGGAGGGTGGAAGGGAGGGAGGAAAATAGATGGGGAGGAAGGAGGGAGAGAGAGCCTTTCTGCAACTGCCTTCACCTGAAATAGCTTTTGGGTGGCTGGAACATCAAGAGCCGCTTTTGCATGATAGAATTTAAGGATGCTGTTGGCAGTTCTTTCACCTTGCGTTGCTGCATGCTGCATACGGGCATCTCTGCCCGCTCCCCCAGATGACCCCAGAGGTCAGTTCCAATTCTAGGAATACGTGAAGTTTCCTTATCCTGAATCAGACCCTTGGTCCCTTGGAGTCAGTATCATCTGCTCAGTCCAGCATCGGCTCTCCAGGGTCTCAGGCACAGTCTTTCATTTCACCTCCTACCTGATCCTTTTCTCTGGAGATGCTGCCAATTGAACTGGGGACCGTTTCATTCCCCACAGATCCTCTGCCAGGGAGCCACAGCCCCTCCCCTAGTGGTAGGACGTGCCTCAGAATGATGCAGTGCTATTCAGTATTTGGATTCATTCCTCATCACAACGGAATGGCACCCATGAAAGATCCTTACCCAGAGAGGCCACATTCCCATAGTTCTCCAGCATGACTTCCCTGTACAGAGCTCTTTGTCCCGGATCCAGCAGGGCCCACTCTGCCTCCGTGAAAGAGACGGACACCTCCTCCAAGGAAAAGGCACCCTGGAAGAAAAAGCAGATTCCCTCCTCTTCAGAGATCATGCCAGGCAGAGATGGCACACTGGAAGGGAGTCGTCTGGGAAGGTATGGAAAGTAAGGCTTGGGATGGTTAAATGGAACAGTATTCAAGGGATCTCTCACACAGACCCTTTGTAGAAACAGAAGGAGCAAAAACTCCTCTAAGAAAATAGGAGGAACTCGGGCTGTGCCCCCCCCCCAATCTCTCCTACCTGGATTGCAGGTTCAGCAGCCGTTTCTACCCTTCTGAAAAGACGAAGGCTCAACAGCATCTCTTCACTGCCTGTTCCTGAGACAAGGGAGGAAGGAAGGTTGCTGGCTTATTTGTTCCCTGCTTCACACACCTCCTTTCTGGGGTTGTGAAACCTTACCCTTTTTATTACATTCTGGAGAGGCAGAAGAGAAGCACCAGGGACCTATGAGCCTCGGGGATTATAAATGCTGCCAGAATATTTCAGACTTCTGTGAGACTTGGGTTTTCTCTATGTCAGGGGTGGCCAACGGTAGCTCTCCAGATGTTTTTTGCCTACAGCTCCCATCAGCCCCAGCTATTGGCCATGCTTGCTGGGGCTGATGGGAGTTGTAGGTAAAAAACATCTGGAGAGCTACCCTTGGCCACCCCTGTCCTATGGAGAGGGAAAGGGGTTGGTGGAAAAGCCATAGCATGAAACTTCACTGTCACAATGTACCAGATGGGAATCAAGCAGTTCTGGAGAGTTGAAGAAAATAAGAATGAGTTTTCAGAGTGTCTCTGGGCATGCTAAGTTCACAACCAGATTTTCAGCCAGATGCAACTTCAACAAGATATCACATCTGTCCCAAGTCCCACCCAAGACCCTCCCCAAAGTTCCTGGCAGTGCTGGGCCATCGACTGCCATCCCTCCTCCACCCCCTGCTGCCCACAGCAGCCCCCCAGGTGACCCTTCAAGCACAAGCACAGAAGCCACAGTTCCCCATTAGTATTTGCAACCAGGGACACGTTTTCAGAGTTCGACTGCCCCAGAAAGTGGAGGTTCCCTTTATTCACCAGGCTGAAGAGCTCTGCTGAGGCTGATCTACCTTCCCCCCACTTTGGCAAGTTGAGACTCTGATGGAAAAAAGGTGAGATGTGATTTTTTTTAATATAATGAGAGACACTCACCTCCAGGAATTTTTCTAATCTCCTTTTAGAGGCATCACAGTTTGTGGACATTGAGTACCACCAATTAACTCTGTGTTGTCTATAGAAATACGTATTCCCACCCCCACCCCCCCGGACCTGAACTCTCTTCCCACCTCATTCGCCGGCTGCCCCAATTGCATTCAGGCACAAGGAGTCCTTACCACAGAAGAGGGCGTCTTGGGCACGCTCCACAGCCTGCACCCTCTGCCCCTGCTCCAAGGAAGCTCCTTCTGCCTCAGGGATTGCAGCTTCCATCTCCAAAGGTGGTCCCCACATCTGAAACAGCAGCCAGGGAGAGGGGTAAGAGATGGAATGGAAAAGAGACCAAGGAAGGGATCCTGCCCCACTCCCAGATTCTGCACCCTTCTCTCAGCAGAGTTGGTGAGGTACCTGCAGGGGTCAGAAATCTTCTAGCAGAAGCAGCTCTGGGCAATTATCTTGCAAGGAAACTTTAAGATAAGGTCAGATTTAGTTGCTTGAATTAGACATACAGGAGAGAATCAGCTCACCTGTTCTGCCTGCCTCTTCTCCTCTGCCTGACTCAGAAGGAAACCTTCGGCCAGGGCCACCGCCTGGGAACTGGTCTCCGGCCCACATCCTCTGACCCAACCCTGCATTTCCTGGGGCAGGAGAGTCAGGAACTGCTCCAGAGTCACCAGGTCCAGGATCTGCTTCTTGGTGTGCCTCTCCGGCTTCAGCCACTGGCTGCAAAGTCCATGGAGCCGGCTGCAAACCTCTCGGGGCCCATCGGCCTCATGGTAGCGGAACTGCCGGAAGTGTTGGCAGAGTACATCTGAGGTTGTGGTGTCTTTAGACAGGACCTCTGGCACAGCTCTTTCCCAGAATTCAGCACCACTTCCAGGTGGGATGGGATGGGGACTCTTCCTTGCTCTCTTGCCAGCTCCAGGTCCTTCTGGGTCCTGCTCTTCCATCTCCTTCTCCTTCTCTTGAGTCACCTCCGTCTCTGAAAAGCTGCCTTTATTAACTTGGCTATGAAGGGAGGCTTCTCTCTGAGGGGATGGAGAGAGACAGACAGGAGTGTGTCAAAAGGAAGATACATACACACAAACCTGCAGACACATAGATGCACATATAAGTACAACTTCCATTCCCCAAGAAAAGCAGGAAATATAACACAAGTCCTTCATCCAGAGAATTATCGGTTTTCTCCAGGCTCCGTATTCCCACTCACCCTGAAAGAAGGACCATTTTCCAGACTATTTGGAATAAAGCCTATGAAAAGACTCTGAAGACCTTTGTATGGCTACTAATTATCTCAGTGGTGGAGATCGTAGTTGGGGGGAGGGTCAGCCAAAATACCTGCCATTGCGAGAAGCCAATCAGCATGTGTGACGGAACCGGCCCGATTCTGCCTTCAGACCCGGTCCCGTCAGCTCCCTATTGAGTCGCCAACTCCTGGAGGGAGCTATTTCTCCTCCTGCCCCTTGGGCGCGCTGCCACCACCAGCTCAGTCCCGGGGTTCAGATTGAGAGGAACAGGACTCCCAATCCCCCTCTCCAGCTGTGAGGCCAGGCCTCAAGGTCCTCTGCCACCCTGTACTTGGGTTTCACAGAGACCTCAGCACTTCTTTGGGGCACCCCTGGAGGATTGGCACCTGATCCAACTGCATGCCTTCCTCCTTCCCCGGGGCTTCCTTCTTGACACAGCGTGGTCTAAAGCGGTCTGGGGATCTATGTGGTACAGAGATTGACTGCCAGTATTTAAAACAGAAAAAACATTTATTTAAAAGAGAAAAAGATAGGGAAAGAAAAACAAAACAAAAACAGTTGCCTTTAAAAAGTTAGCACAGCACAGCACACGCACAGCAAACAGCATAACAAAATAAAGGTGGTTTTTAAACGCATCCTATTGTCCCTGGTCTACACTTGCCCTGCCTATGAGAATGACTTACTTGGTCTGACTGCCTGGGGCCTCCCAGGCAGGAGCCTCCACTGCTCACCACATGCTCGCTCGAGCGCTGGCTTCCAACTGCCCTTCTCTTCCTGCTAACACACATGCAAAGAACAAAAGCACTTCCTGCCTCTCTAGGAGACTTTCCCCCTAGAGTTGTTGGTTTGCCTCTGGAAGGGAGCGGGGGGGGGGGGTTGGAGGGAGGCTACAAAGCCTGCTGAGGAATTTACTGATCCCTGCCAATGAAGCACCAGCACTCTAAGATGGTGTTTCTCCACAGCATGAATCATACATTCATATGATCCCATCTGGGATTCCTTTCTGGGCCTCCTGACTCCCAAAAGGCAGGCTTCAAAGTCTTGTCGGCATCTCCCTGAACAAGATCTGAAACCCCACCCCCCACCCCTCCTGGGACTGTGCTCTGGCGTTCCTCCCTGTTGTGCTGCCTGGGGGTCTGTGCCTCTCTCGCCTGGCAAAAGGATGCCCGTCCTCCCACCCTAACCCCAGTGCAGGAGGGGGAATCTGGCATCCTGTCACATCTGTCTCTGCCAAGTGAGCTGTGGAGGGATGGGGCAGGGCGATGCGTTGGCAAACCACCCCGTAGAAAGTCTGCCGTGAAAACGTTGTGAAAGCAACGTCACCCCAGATTCTGAAACGACTGGTGCTTGCACAGGGGACCTTTCCTTTCCTTCCAACGTAGAGATCAGTTCCCCGGGAGAAAATGGCCCACCCAGGACAGCCCCGGCTTGCAATGATCCCCGCCTCCCTCCCCCCCCCTCCAGAACCTAAAAGTTTATCCCCCCCCCCCTTCCTCCTCCAAGACTTACTTCCAAGTAAACTTTCCAGGGATCCGGCTGCTGCAAAGCGTTTCTCTCCAGCTGCTGCTTCTCCCACCATCCAGGCCTCCTTAGCTCTGCAAATGCAAAACCCTCCCCCAGGAAAAGCCCCTTTCCTCTCCTGCCCCCCCCTGCTCGGCCTCTCTAGCAAGCAGCTCCGCGGTTTTAACCCTTCTAGTGCTGCAGAGGAAGGCGAAACGCGTCTTGCTGCCGTCATCCACGCCTTGTGCTGCTCAGTGGGGCTGCTCGGGAGTAACCCTGCTGCAGGGGGTTGCGCTCCTCCCGGGGTGTCCCAGGTGCTGTTCAGGCAGGTCAGGAAAAGGAGGCTGCAGCTGGGTCCCCCCTCCTTAGTCCTCCCCCTTCTAGAACAAGGTCCTAAAATTCATGGGGGGGGCCGAAGGGGGGGTTAGTGATGAGGAGATGAGAGTCTTCTTTAAATGCACCATTGAGCGTTTCTGTTGCCCCCCCCCCAGAGAAAACCTGGTGGGACCAATAGGGCTTTGATGCCACAGAGCCCCCCCCTCTGCAGTTGCCCTCTCCTGGGGGGGGGGGGGCTGATCTCTGTGGTCTCTGGAGACAAGCACTGGTATTCCAGAAGATCTCCAGGCCCTCCCTGGAGGTTGGCAATCCTGTACCAATTGAGGCACGAATCCCATGGCAGCTTCCTTGGGGAGGTAGGGGGAGGGGAGAAAGAGCTTGCTTTGCCAGGCTCTCTCAATCGCACAGCAGAGCTACTGAGCCAAGCCTCTCTTCCTTCTCTGTTAGCTGAGATTCCACCCTCTCTGGTCCCCTGGGAAGGAAGGAAGGAAGGAAGGAAGGAAGGAAGGAAGGAAGGAAGGAAGGAAGGAAGGAAGGAAGGAAGGAAGGAAGGAAGGAAGGAAGGAAGGAAGGAAGGAAGGAAGGAAGGAAGGAAGGAAGGAAGGAAGGAAGGAAGGAAGGAAAAAGCCAGAGCTTCCTTTGCCCAGTACAAATACAAAGAGAGCACCTTTAAGAACAAGAAGTGCTAATTTTTAAGCCTGTTTTATGGAGTTTTAGAAAAAAATCTTTGTTTCATGTAGATTTTCTGGACTGTGTAGCCATGGTCTTGGCGTTGTGAGACCTGACGTTTTGCCAGCAACTGTGATTGATATCCTCAGAGGTAGAACGCAGAAAACTGAAGTTTCCCCTGGGTTATACCTCTGAGGATGCCAGTCACAGCTGCTGCCGAAACGTCAGGTCTCGCAACGCCAAGACCAAGGCCACACAGCCTGGAAAATCTAAACAACCAATGGACTCCAGCCATGAAAGGCTTCAACAACATATAATCTTTAAGCGTGTTTTCTGGATCCTTTATAAAATGTATATCTCTGCCACTTAATCTTAAATAGGTGCACGTATGGCCCAGCCTGGCATGGCCCAGCCCAGCCAGGTCTCCTTTATGTCGGATCCAGCCCTCGTAACGAATGAGTTTGACACCTGTGGTCTAGCACAAGCCCTACAGTGTGCTGGCTGGCAGCTTTATTTCATTTTGGTAAAAAAAAATCAAATGAATTCATGAGGATCCAGGCTTTGGAACCATGTTTTTGCGGCATGGTGTCACCACAACTCTATGGAGGAGCGATTTTTGTGGTGCTGCCTATAGTTTAAGACATGGTCTATAGTGGAATTCACTGCCACAGGAGGTGGTGGCAGCTACAAGCATAGCCAGCTTCAAGAGGGGATTGGATAAGCATCTGGAGCAGAGGCCCATCAGTGGCTATTAGCCACAGCGTACTGTTGGAACTCTCTGTTTGGGGCAGTGATGCTCTGTATTCTTGGTGCTTGGGGGGAGGCACTGTGGGAGGGCTTCTACCTCCACCGGTGGACCTCCTGATGGCACTTGGTTTTTTTGGCCACTGTGTGACACAGTGTTGGACTTGATGGGCCATTGGCCTGATCCAGCATGGCTTCTCTTATGTTCGTATGGTGTTGGTTTTATTTCATTTCATTGTAAAAATCATACGCATTGATAAGGATCCATGTAGATCCAATTTTTAATTTTTCCATATTATGGGATTATGAATATTGTAGGAATATCATATGAATGGATTTTTCATGTACATCAGAAACCATCTAGAAGGAACAAGGATCAGAGCCGGCCCTTCCACTTGGCAAATTTGGCATTTGCCTAGGGCGCCAATCCAGGGGGGTGCTGAATTGGGAGCCCCTTCCCCCGTGACTCACAGAGGCCTTCCCTGCTCTCACGCCAGCTTTCTTGCTTTCACTCCAGCTTTCACACTCTCATGCTGCCTTCCCCTCTCTCGGCCAGGTTTCTGGCTCTCATGCTGCCTTCCCCTCTCTCGGCCAGGTTTCTGGCTCTCATGCTGCCTTCCCCTCTCTCGGCCAGGTTTCTGGCTCTCATGCTGCCTTCCCTACTCTCGCACTGCCTTCCCTGCTCTCATGCTGCCTTCCCCTCTCTCGGCCAGGTTTCTGGCTCTCATGCTGCCTTCCCCTCTCTCGGCCAGGTTTCTGGCTCTCATGCTGCCTTCCCCTCTCTCGGCCAGGTTTCTGGCTCTCATGCTGCCTTCCCTACTCTCGCACTGCCTTCCCTGCTCTCATGCTGCCTTCCCCTCTCTCGGCCAGGTTTCTGGCTCTCATGCTGCCTTCCCCTCTCTCGGCCAGGTTTCTGGCTCTCATGCTGCCTTCCCTACTCTCGCACTGCCTTCTGCGCTCTCGGCCGGCTTTCTTGCTCTTGTCCCATTCCCTGCTCTCATGCCAGCTTTCTCACTCTCACGCTGCCTTCCCCGCTCTCGCACTGCCTTCCCGTCTCTCGGCCGGCTTTCTTGCTCTCCTGTCCCCTTCCTGCCGCCCTCCCCGCCTCCATCTCTTCTCCCTTACTGTGCAGGTGATGGGGTGCAGCATCATGGAGAGGGTGGTGGGAAGCACGCCTGCCTGGGGTGCAGCCCTCCCAGGACTGGCCCTGACAAGGATTCTACTTCATACCGATGAAAGCCATAGCGTGACATCCGCTGTTCTGAAGACTGCTATGAGTGGACTCAGCTTTGGGAATTTGGTTTTGTGCAAAACTTGCTATTAATATCTCCATTTGAATAGATGTATGTTAAATATAGTAACATTGCCCAAGTTCTGTTTGTGCAAATATACTTCCCTGGAGGTTGGCAACTGTGTCCCAATTGAAGCACAAATCTCAAAGCAGCCCCCCCCCCCAATCCTCCCCCCGGCCACACTCTGTCTTTCCCAGCCCCCCTTGGTCTCTAGCCCGGGCCCTACGAAGGGCGTAACCCCAGGAGTGCCCAAATGCAAAGAACTGCCAGCGAAAGGGGGCCAAACCCAAATCCCTCTCCCCAAAAAACTAGGCTGGGCTTCCTTGGCCCTCTCAGCCAAGAAGGCGGAAGGCAAACACTCCCCCCTCCTCCCCCAGGGGCAGCCCCCCCTTTATTGGCCAGTAGAGCTCAGACAGTGGAGGGTGGGCAGGCAAGGATGAGCTGCAAGGAATACACCCCTCCCATAGATTTCAGTTTATTTCAATTCATATCCTGCCCTTCCCACAGAAGCGGCTCAGGGTGGCTCACAACATATAAAATTTAACATAGAATTTTAAATTTAAAATACATCAATTACAACAGTTAAAACAATAAAACATGTAAACAGCGATCTATCAAAATAATACACTGAGCCTTCTATAGAATTTCTAATGCCAGTTAATTATAGGCCAGCCGGAAGAGGGCTGTCTTACAGATGCGTTTTCATGGGGGAAACACATGCATGGAAGAGCAATATCATTGGCTGCACTCCCTGACATGGGATCAATGGTGGGGGGGGAGACCTTCTGTAGAAAAAGGAGGGGGTTTGTTCCTTGGGAGGAGGAAACCATAGAAGCCTGGAGCATCCTGGAGGGAAAATGGGGGGTCTTGTGGGAAGGATATTGTGTACTTTAGCCTAAGGACAGGCTTATTCTTGCCATTTATCTGGAATTACTTTCACTTTGCACTTTCTCTGCTTTGCACTGCTTCTAGCTCTATGTCAGGGGTGGGGAACCTTTTTTCTGCCAAGGACCATATGGATATTTATAACATCATTTGAAGGCCATAAAAAATTATCAACTTAAAAAACAGTGCTCCGCCAAGGAAGAATGATTCAGGCCAGCAAAATTAATGCAAATAATTGTTTTTCTATTTGAAGTCATGTGGGGAGAGCCTAATCTGGCGCGCGCGCACACACACACACACACACACATATGGCCCATCGCCCTAGGCAAATGCATAGGTCCAGGGCTTTTTTGTAGAAAAAGCGCAGCATGAAGTCAGTAGCATATTAGACCACATCCCCTAATATTAGCATATTAGGTCACACTCATTAGCATATTAGGCCACAGCATCTGGGATAATTAAGTGGAAAGTGAACTGTGACAATAACTTTTCCAGGCCCTGCAGCAATTCTGGCTGGCTGGCTAGCCAGGCCCCAGAGAGGCTGCCACTAGGGTTGCCAATCCCCAGGTGGGGGCAGGGGATCCCCTGGTTTGGAGGACCTCCCCCCGCTTCAGGGTCGTCAGAAAGCAGGGGGAGGGGAAGGAAATGTCTGCTGGGTACTCATGATTCCCTATGGAGACTTATTCCCCTAGAAAATAATGAAGAATTGATCCGTGGGTATCTGGGGCTCTGAGGGCCGTTTTTTGAGGTAGAGGCACCATATTTTCAGTATAGCATCCAGTGGCTGTGCCCAAAATACTCCCTAAGTTTCAAAAAGATTGGACCGGGGGATCCAATTCTATGAGCCCCCAAAGAAGGTGCAGCTATCCTTCATTATATCCTATGGAAGGAAGGCATTTAAAAAGTGTGTGGTCCCTTGAAATGGCCAAAACACCCTTTGGAGTTCAATTATGCTTGTCACACCCTTGCTCCTGGCTCCACCCCCAAAGACTCCTGGCTCCACCCCCAAAGTCCCCAGATATTTCTTGAATTGGACTTGGCAACCCTAGCTGCCACATGGCTCGGTTCAGCCCAGCAATCCCCGAGGGCCACACCAAGTGACCTCGAGGGCCATATACGGCCCTTGGGACGGAGGTTCCCCACCCCTGGCGTAGAGGATGTGCTTTGAAGAATGTTTACTTTTACTGGCATAGACAGTAATATAACAATTTATACTGGCCACCATTTGTTTGCTTACTGTTCCAGCTTGCTTGGCTCTGAGAACCTGTCCTTCCTGTAATCTGTTCAGACACTCAAGAGAAGGATGCTCCCTTCCTTTCTCTATTAGGCACTTTGGAGCAGTGAGGTGGATGATATGCTGGACCATATGCTGAACATGAGTCAACAGTGTGATGGGGCGGCTAAAAAGGCAAATGCAATTTTGGGCTGTATCAGCAGAAGTGTAGTGTCCAGATCACGTGAAGTGATGGTATCGCTTTACTCTGCTCTGGTAAGACCTCACCTGGAGTCTTGTGTTCAGTTTTGGGCACCACATTTTAAGAAAGATATAGACAAGCTGGAACGGATCCAGAGAAGGGCGACGAAGATGGTGAGGGGTCTGGAGACCAAGTCCTATGAGAAAAGGTTGAAGGAGCTGGGGATGTTTCGCCTGGAGATGCGGCGGCTGAGAGGTGATAGGATCATCATCTTCAAGGACTTGAAGGGCTGTCGTATAGAGGATGGAGTGGAATTGTTTTCTGTGGCCCCGGAAGGTAGGACCAGAATCGATGGGTTGAAATTAAATCAAGAGTTTCCAGCTCACCATTAGGAAGAACTTCCTGACCGTTAGAGCGGTTCCTCAGTGGAACAGGCTTTCTCAGGAGGTGGTGGACTCTCCTTCCTTAGAGGTTTTTAAACAGAGGCTAGATGGCCATCTGACAACAATGAAGATTCTGTGAATTTAGAGGGAGGTATTTCTGCCGGGGGTTGGACTAGATGACCCTGGAGGTCCCTTCCAACTCTTCTAAGGCCATTTTCTGTGAATTGCAATTTTTTCTCTGTGTCAATGCCTCCCCCTCCTGCCTGCTGGTGTGGGGCCCAGACTGTGTGTGTGATAGTGGGGAGGTGGGGGGGGGGGTGAGTGGAAAGGAGCTTCCTGCCCATTTGGTCAAGCAGAAAGAAAAAATGCTTCAAGGCCTTTTTACTGCAACAGGTCAAGAGCAAATTAATATGACTCTGATGGTTTGATGTTGGACCCAAACCTCCCCACAATGGGCACCATATAAATCTCTCATCTCCGTTTGCATCATTATGTATCTCTTTGCCATAAAACTTAGGTTAGTAAATGCAGCTCCTCCAAGAGCTATGAAACTATGGGGGGAACCCGGCAGTGCCCCCTTTACTTCCATCCCACCTTCCAGGGGATCTCTCAGCTCTTGCACTGGCTTTCCCGCTCTAGGCCCCTAGGTGACCTGTGGTGGAGGAGAAGCGCTTGCAAGCCTATTTCCCCTTTATTCCCCCCTTCACTCTCAGTTAAATATCTGCCTGTCTCAGTGCTCAGAGGCCAACTGTGGTCCCAGTGCTAAGTAAGCTTACTTGAGAGTAAGCCTGCATTATGGTCCTCCTTGACCTCTGAGAGCTGCACAATATGCGTGAAAGAGCCACATGTGGCTCAAGCCAGTTTGGACACCCCTGGTTTAGGTTTTACCAGCTGCTTTAGTCCAGTCTCAGCTGTACTTATGACCAGTGACTGATGCATCTTCTTCTTCTTTTGTATTTTCGTGTGTGTGCATCTGAAGGCCATGACGACCTCTGGTGACTGACCCCTGCTAGAGGCCTGGAGGATATTCAGGGAGGTAGCTAAATAAAGCCTGCCTCTGCTTCCCCACTGCTGGTATTCCAAGGAGATCTCCCATCCAAGCCCTTGCCAGAGTCCACCCTGCTCGGCTTCTGAGATCTGACAAGATCAGGCTTGCCTGGTCTCTCCCAGTCAGGGTCCAGTTCCTTCTGCATCATGACTCTAACTAGCCCTGCCTGGCGACTAACCCTCCGCCCACCCTCTTCCTACCTAGATGGCAGGGGGCTTGAGGAAGTTCCCTTTCCCTGTCTCTGAAGAAGTGTGCTTCCACAACGAAGCTTCTACTCAGAATAAAACTTTGTTGGTCCCCAAGCTGACATTGGACACAACCTTTTCCCTAAAAGAAGAAGGAAAAAACAATGCAGATGTGTGGCAAGTCCTTAAAGAGATGGGAGCACCAGCCCACCTCACACGTCTCCTGAGAAACCTATATAAGGATCGAGAAGCAACCGTCAGAACGGGATATGGAGCAACTGATTGGTTTAGAATAGGAAAGGGGGTTCGACAAGGATGTATTAGGTCACCCTGCTTATTTAATTTATATGCAGAGTACATCATGCGGAATGCTGGCCTGAATAAAGCACAAGCTGGAATTGCCAGTAAAAACATCAACAACCTCAGATATTCAGATGACACCACTGTAATGGCAGAAAGTGAGGAGGACCTAAAGAACCTCTTGTTGAGGGTGAAAGAGGAGAGCACAAAAGTAGGCTTGAAACTCAACATCAAAAAAAACTAAGATCATGGCATCCAGCCCCATCACACCTTGGCAAATAGAATGATGGGAGATTTTAATGGGACAATACAAAATAATATTGATAGATCAAGCCAAAAGAAAAAAGACAAAGAAGGAAAATTACCAAATTCTTTTTTTGAGTTAGTTAAACAAGAAAATTTGGAAGATATTTGGAGAAAATTTAATCCTGAAGTAAGAGACTATACCTTCTTCTCAGCAAGGCATAATTCCTTTTCTAGAATAGATATGTTATGGGGTTCCAAAAACTTGGGCCTCATGACTAAAAAAGTAGAGATTCTACCAAAGGTTTTTGCAGATCACAACCCAATTTGTTGGACTACAAAATTGCAAAGAAAAACAAGAAGATGGAGAATTAATGAGGACTTACTACAAGATAAAGACATTGTGGCATTTTTAGAGAAGGAATCTGCAGCGTTTTTCCAAATAAATGAAACTGAGGATGTAGAATTTCAAACAGTTTGGGACACTTACAAAGCAGTAATGAGAGGAATACTAATTACATTGAATAATAAAGATAAGAAGGCCAAAGAAGAACGGTTGCTAGCTTTACAAAATGAAATAAATAAAAAAGAGGGGGAATTGAAAAAAAGACCAGGAAAAAAGAAGCTAATAAAAGAAATTACAATACTACAATCTCAAGTAAGACATTTGCTGAACAAAGAATTAGAATGGAATTTTAAAAGTTTACAACAGAAATCGTTTGAGGGTGCGAATAAACCTGGGAAGTACCTAGCCTGGCAGTTGAAAAAAAAGAAAGAAAATAAAATCATCAATAAAATTATGGTGAATGGAAAAGAAATAGTAGATCAAGACGGAATCAAAAGAGAATTTTTTAAATATTATGCAAAATTATTCAAAGGCGTGACAAATAGAAAAGAAAAAATGGAAGAGTATTTACGAAATATCCAAATAGCGCCCTTGACTGAGTACATGAAAAAGATTTTAAATGATCCAATTGAAAAGATCGAAATTGAAGCCGCAATAAAAGCAATGAAAGAAGGTAAGGCTCCTGGGCCAGATGGATTTACATCTAAATTTTATAAAACCCTCAAAGATGAGATAACACCCAAACTGCAGAAACTGATCAATATAATAAGAGAAAAAGGGATAATTCCAAATACATGGAAAGAAGCTGTAATCTCGTTGATCCCCAAAGAAGATAAAGATGTCACAAATGTAAAGAATTATAGACCAATTTCATTATTAAATAAGGACTACAAGATCTACACAAGAATTCTGGCAGAACGATTGAAGCAATATCTGATAAACTTTATAAAAAAAAATCAAGCTGGATTTCTTTCTAAAAGGCAAATAAGAGACAATGTAAGAGCTGTCATCAATGTTGTGGAATATTATGAAAAGCATCCAGAAAAAGAAGCGGCTTTATTTTTTGTAGATGCGGAAAAAGCCTTTGACAATTTGAACTGGGACTTTATGTTTGCAGTAATGGAAAAAATTAATTTAGGGGAACATTTTATAAGAATGACGAAAGCAATATATACAGAACAGCAAGCAAAATTGTGCGTAAATGCAGATCTTACAAGAGAATTGATGGTAAGCAAAGGCACAAGACAAGGATGTCTGTTATCACCATTGTTGTTTATAATGACTCTGGAAATATTATTACAACAAGTGCAAAACGACAAAAAAATAGAAGGATTAAAAATTAAAGGATTCTCTTATAAATATAAAGCTTTTGCAGATGACATTGTGTTTATTATAGAGAATCCGATTCAAGTAACACCGTTGCTCTTAACCAAGATAAAAGAATATGGAGAGATTGCAGGACTATATATAAATGCAAAGAAGTCGATGTTTTTATGTAAAAATATGCAACCAAATAGACAGAATGAATTGCAGGCACTGACGGGGTATAAAGTTACTTCTAAAGTAAAATATCTTGGCGTAGAAATAACTATGAAGAACATAGATTTATTTAAAAATAATTATGAAAAGCTTTGGTGCAAGATGGACAAAGATTTGACAAAATGGAACAGACTTAATTTGTCTTTATTGGGCAGGATTGCTGCAGTTAAGATGAATATTTTGCCAAGAATAATGTATCTGTTTCAAACTATCCCGATTGTGAAAGATAGCAAACAATTCAATAAGTGGCAAAAGAAGCTCTCTGACTTTGTATGGGCCGGGAAGAAACCAAGAATTAAGATGAAAATTTTAACAGATGCAAAAGAAAGAGGAGGCTTTCAGCTCCCAGACTTAAGATTGTACCATGACGCTGTTTGCTTGAGGTGGATCAAGGATTGGATAATGCTGTTGGATAAAAAACCTTTAAGGTTGGAAGCTCATGGGAATAAATTCGGCTGGCACGCATATTTGTATTATGGGAAACACAAGATGGATGGGTTTTTTTCTCATCACTACATCAGAAACACTTTATTAAATACTTGGATAAAATATAAGAAATATGGTGATGAGAGGAAGCCGCTTTGGATAGTGCCAGCAGAAGTAATAAAAATAACAGCTGAATCTGAGGAAGAAAGAGTGATGTCATACAGTCAATTGTTAAAGATTCAAGGTGGGAAAGTTGAATTAAAGTCAGCAGAAGAGCTAAATAATAAATATGATTGGTTCCAAATGCAACAAATAAAAAGTCTGATGGAAAATGATATGAAATCTGATGGAATTAGACATGAGCAAACAGAATTGGAAAAGGTTTTGCTTGGAGACAATGAAAAATTAATATCAAAAGTATATAAATTATTATTGAAATGGTCTACAGAAGAGGAAGTAGTAAAATCTCAAATGGTTAAATGGGCAATCAATATAAACAGAGAAATCCAAATGGATACTTGGGAATACCTTTGGAAGAACTCGATGAAGATATCAACATGTCAGAATATCAAGGAGAACTGTTTTAAAATGATGTACATGTGGTATATGACTCCGAAGAAACTGGCAAAGATGAGTAAAAAGATGTCAGACAGATGTTGGAAATGTAAGCACCATGAAGGTTCTTTTTTTCATATGTGGTGGACCTGTGAAAAAGCAAAAAACTTTTGGCGGATGATACAACAAGAAATTTCTAAAATTTTGGGTTATGACTTCAAGAAAGTGGAAGAGACTTTTCTGCTAGGATTACAAATAGAAAAATTTCCAAAAGAAGATAGGACTTTAATTTGGTATCTGCTCTCAGCTGCTAGGACATTGTATGCGCAGCTGTGGAAACAAGAAAAAATACCAGAGAAATGGGACTGGATTGTGAAAGTTTTATCGTGGAGCGAGATGGATAAATTAACAAGAACTTTGAGAGACTATGATCTGGAAGTGTTTAAAAAGGAGTGGAAGAAATTTAAAAAATATATAGAGTTAGAATGGAACGTAAAAAGACATTGGACAATCTTTTAATATGAATGAGAAGAAAAAGACAGTGTGTTTTGATGGGTTTGGGATACCTTTATATTTGGATTTAAATATATAACTTCGGGGTAAGTCTAATAACGGAGGGAAGGGGGATTGAAAATATCATATGGGTTAGGGATAGAAAAGATATAACTAAACATCGTAACCGTAGGTTATTAATAAATTGTTAAAATACAACATTGGAGGGAGGGGGGATTGAAATGTCATACGGATTAATATTGAGATAATTAAGAAATAACTAAGTTGTATAACCATATGATATCAATAAATTGTTAAAACACACCTTGGCAAATAGAAGAGGAAGGCATGGAAGTAGTGACAGACTTCACATTTCTGGGATCCAAGATCACTGCAGATGGTGACTGTAGCCATGAAACTAAAAGATGTTTGCTCCTTGGGAGGGCAGCTATGGCGAACCTGAGCAGTATAATAAAAGGCAGAGACATCACCCTGCCAACAAAAGTCTGTACAGTCAAAGCGACGGTATTCCCAGTAGTAATGTATGGCTGTGAGAGCTGGACCATAAGGAAGGCCGAGAGCAGAAGAATAGATGCTTTTGAGCTGTGGTGCTGGAGAAGAATCTTGAGAGTCCCTTGAAGTGCAAGAAGATCCAATCAGTCAGTCCTAAGGGAAATCCACCCAGACTGTTCCCTGGAAGGTCAGGTGCTGAAGCTGAAGCTCAAATACTTTGGCTACCAAATGAGAAAGGAGCACTCCCTGGAGAAGTTCCTGATGCTGGGAAAGACAGAAGGCAAAAGAAGAAGGGGACGGCAAAGGATGAGACGGCTGGGCAGCGTTATTTATGTAACAAACATGAATTTGAGCAGACTTTGGAGGATGGTGGAAGACAGGAGGGCCTGGCGTGCTTTTGTCCGTGGGGTCGCAAAGAGTCGGCGTCAACTGTGTGACTGAAGAACAAAAAACCTTGCCCAAGCATTTATAACATTTCTTTCTGATTAGAGTAAGGTTTCTTTTGCAGATTAGAGCCTTATAAGCAATTGGCATCAATACTTTTTGTGGTCTGTGGTTGTCTTTTACATATGAAATAGGGGGAAAGCTCTTTTTATGGGCTAAGAGGTTACATGGATCCTCCTTGTGCGAGTTCCTCGACACAGTAGCAGAGAACATCTCCGACTGAATCACTTTCAAAACTCCCAACATTAAAATTGTGTCTTCCCTGTGTGGGGTCTCAGTTGCTATCAAGGAGTGCTTCTGCAACAGAATCTCTTTCCACAATAAGAAAAGCCAAAAGGCTTCTCCCTTACAAGAGTTCATATATGCTTTTGAAAATTGTCACACTGGAGGAGGCAAGATGGCGTGGTAAGGCAGAGTGCCTGTCCAAGTGCTCTTGGAAGACACCTGAATTACAAGCCTTTGGGGTGTCCCCTCAGTGTGCCCTTTAGGTGTACGCCTTGGGTCTTGCCCCAAGGAGGTGTCTGGGGATGCCTCCGCAGCTGAAGGGAGCTTGCAGAGGGCTGAATGAGTGGCGAAGGCTGCTTCGATCAACCCCTGCTTTCCCTGGGCAGAGGCTTGTAATGCCCTCGGGCACCAACCGGGCCGCCGGAGAAAGGAGCGTTTGAGGCTACAGCGTCTTGGTAAACTTGCAATAGCCTAATAACTTGCAAAAGGAATCATTGGAAGGATGGAACTAAAATGCTGCTTTGACTGGAAAGCGTACACACTGTGAGAGGAAGGCGAAAGTTGCTTTGGCGGAGTGGCGGAGAATGGCGGCGTTGACAGCGGACAGCGGCAGCTGCTTCGGAAGAGGGTGAGCGTTTATGGACTTTCCCACCCCCCTTTTTCTTTTTGTGTGACTGAAATTTTTGTTGAGAGAAGTGGGAAGAAAAGGGGAATGAAGTGGATTAAGAAGACGTGAGAGCTTGTGAGACTGAAATAGAGGGACTGAGATTTAAATGTGAGAGCGATTCAGCTGGAGTTGGAGTGAGAGCGATTCAGCTGGAGATTTAAATGTGAGAGCGATTCAGCTGGAGGAGAAAAATGTGCAGAGACAAGTGACGGAAGAGAGAAAAAGAAAGTTTGAACAGAAGGAACTGAGCAGGGTAAAGTGGTCGGGAGAGAGTAGGGGTGGAACTGGCAAGTAGGAAAGAAAATTGGTGGATTGAAAAAGAGACAGAAACTGAGGGTTGTGGAGAGAAATACAGAGAGAGAAAGAAAGAACTGGAACTAAAGTAGAAGGACTTGCTGTAAAGATGGTGGAGTATGGTGGAGCGTGAGGGGCGAACGTGGAGGACGAAAGACAGCGCTGGGAAATAAAGGAGGAGGAGGGGGTTTTTAGCGACGATCTTTCGCCGCGGCCACCTCCTCCTTGAAGAGTGGGGAACGGAACTGTATAGTAGACTGCCTTTTGGATGTTGGACGTTGGACTCTGCAGATTTTTGGGCTGGACATTGAGTTATATGAAAATGGCGAAAGCTGGGTCTGGATTGTAAAGAAGCGGAGCTTGCTGGGAAGAAGAAGGAGGAAAAGGAGCAGGGGATGCCGGGACCTTTGGGATGAAATTTCCTAAAGAGGGTGAAGTACATATTTAAACCCATGAATTAATGAACTAACAAACTTTAATTAACTATATGAATGTTATTAGGTACTGGTAATGAACTAATAAATTTTTGGACATCTCCTGATTTTCCCTTGAACTTTTCTGCTTATTATTGGACTGTGATTATTATTGTTTATTATTGGACCGTGATCTGGGTATTATTTTTTGAGAGGTTTGGGAAGTATAATATAAATAAAAAATAAGAAATAAGAAAGAAATAAGAAAAGGAACTTAATCTGGTAAGAATTATAAAAAGGGTATGTTAAATGTATAGAAGGTCTTAAGTACTAGGGTAGGTATTTTTGGAAAACTTTCCCTGGCCATTGAGATAAGGAGGTGAAGGATTAAATTGAACCTTTAAGGGGGAAAGTAGGGTGATAGGACTTTTTAAGTTGGATATAGAATGGATGCCAAAGCTAAAAAATTAGCACAGGCCACACCTCCAGGTCTGGGGAAGGCTTCCACAACCACATTAAATCAAGACGCAGTGGAGAAACTCCAGAGTATAATGCTAGCAGGTTTTAAACAAAACCAGGAAGCTCTTGAAGAGATCCAGACAGAGCTCAAGGAAGAAATTAAAAAAACAAATGAAAGGATGGATGAATTCCAGAAACAGGTATTGGCAAATACCCAGCAAATTCATAAGCTATCTGCAAAAGTTGATGCTCTGGATGAGCAGGGGAAAACAATGGTTGCCAGCATGAAAGAAGTAAAAAAAACTACTTCAGTTCTGGAAGATAGAGTAGCTAAAATTGAAATGGAGAAAGCCATGTACAAATTGAGATTTCAAAATATAATAGAGGAAAAAGGTGAAGATATGTACAAAAAAATTGAGGAAATTTTAACAATAGGAGAAGACCAGTCAACAAAAGATATAATGCAAGAAGTTGATTGGATAAGGAGGGTTGCAACAACATACACTAAAAAATCTAATTTACCAAGAGAAATTCACGTAAGATTTCTGAAGGTCTCGACATGTGAAAAAGTTCTGAGAACAGCGAGAGAAAATGATTTGAGGTGGAAAGGAAATAAAATCCAAGTGTTGAAAGATATACCATGGAGTATAAGGCAGAGAAGAGAGAGTTATAAGAAGCTGACATCTTGGCTGAGTGAGCAATCCATCTCCTTCAGATGGTTAGTTCCAGAAGAAGTCTTTTTTATGTTTCAAAGTAAAAGGTTCAACAACTTCTGTGGAGAAAATGGGGGAATTTTGGAGAGAGAATGTGGACATAGATGTTCAAGAGTCTGATGTGGATGAGGACCAAGAAGGAGGGGATGAAGCAAGTAGAACTAGTAAAGAAAGTGCCAAGAGAAAGAACAATGGAAGAATAAAGACAAGACTACAAGTACTAAAAGAGAAAAAAAACATTATTAGATAGTAATTTACAAGCTGAAAAATGAATAAATGGGGACTTAAGATTACATCGGTGAATATAAATGGCTTGAATGAACCACAGAAAAGGCAGAAGACCTTTCTCCAACTCAAAAAGACTAACTCAGACATAATATGTATGCAAGAAACGCATATCAAGGAAGAAGACTGAAAATATTTGCTGAATAAAAAATTGGGAACTTTATACCATTCTTCAGATTTAAAAAATAAAAGAGGCGTGGCTATATACATTAAAGAATGGATAAAATCCAAATTGCTCCACAGTGATGAATCAGGGAGAATAGTTTTGGTAGAAATTGAATTGGAAGGCCAAAGAACGATTGTAGGAAATATTTATGCACCCAATAATAATCAAGAAAATTTTTTTGCTGAGTTACACCAAAAGTTGACTGAGTTTGAGGCTACAAATTACTGTATTATGGAGACTTTAATGCAGTCCTGGATGTCTATAAAGATAAAAAAAATGGGAAAAATAAGACAAAAAAATACGTGGTTCTCTACTGAAAACCTTCTTTAAGATGGCAGATGAGCTAAATTTGATTGATGTCTGGAGAATGAAGAATTCTCGGACAAGTGATTATACTTTTTATTCTCAAGTTCACGACTCATGGTTGAGAATAGACATGGGCTGGATGTCAACATCGATGGCAATAACAGTGGACAAAGCTGATATACTTCCTAAAACCTCTGCAGACCATAGCCCGGTTCAGATAACTTTGGAAAAACCAAGATTGAAATCTCGTTGGACCCTAAATCTCCAAATATTGAAAGATAAGGAATTTGTTGAAGAATCTAAAGAGAAAATTAAAACGTTTTTTGAGTGTAATAGAGAGGAAGATTCTGCTACACAAACTATTTGGGATGCTTTTAAGGCCTTTTTTAGGGGTTTAGCAATTAGCTATTCAGCGCAAAGAAAAAGACAAAGAACATGTAGATATAATGAATTATTGGCGAATCTGAAGAAACAAGAGGACCTGCAGAAGACAAATAGTACGGAGCAGATAAAAATGAAGATCCAGGTATTGCAACACCAAATAAATTTAATACTTCAAGAGGAATTAGAGAAAAAACTGATTTGGGCCAAACAATACTATTTCGAAAATGCGAATAAAACTAGTAGGTGGCTTGCATTTAAGCTGAGAAAAGAAAGGGGGGGGGGGAATTATTAAATCCCTAAAAGATGAGAATCAATCAGAAGTGATGCAAAAATCCCAAATAGAAGAAATAGTTAAAAAGTTTTACCAAAAGCTATATCAAGAACAGAATTTGAAGGAAACCCAGCAGAATGAATATATAGAACAAACTAAGTTACAACAATTAACAAACCAGCAACGGGATTCTCTGGAAGATTCAATAACAGTACAAGAGATTATAGAAGCAATAAGGATACAGAAAAACAACAAAACTCCTGGTTTGCACGGTCTGCCAATTGAATTTTATAGGTGTTTTGAAGAAACTCTCTTGTTACCTTATAAAAGAGTATTGGAGGGGATATATAGAACAAATGAGATTCTGGAATCATGGAAGGAAGCTTTAATTTCATTATTGCATAAGGAAGGAACTGACTGAAATTAAAAACTATAGACCGATTTCTTTGTTAAATGCAGATTATAAGATCTTTGCATCGATATTAGCGAAAAGATTGAAAAGAATTTTACCAGACATAATACATGAAGATCAGTCAGGTTTTATACCTGGGAGAGTTATGAGGCAAAATTTAAGAGTGATTATGAATATTCTGGAATATTACAAGGAGCATCCAGAGAAACAGTTCGCAGCAATAACATTAGATGCTGAAAAAGTGTTTGATAATGTTAATTGGGCTTTTATGCTGAAAACGCTGACCTCGATCGGTTGTGGAGAGAACCTGGTGAAATTGATTAAATCAATTTACACAAACCAAAAGGCAAGAATTAATGTCAATGGATCTGTATCAGATCCAATAATGATTGGACAAGGGACAAGACAAGGCTGCCCGTTATCCCCTATTCTTTTTGTATTGACATTAGAACCCTTATTACAGAGGATGAGAGAAAACGTGGAGATCAGAGGGGTCAAAATTAGGAAGGAAGTTTATAAAATACAAGCTTTTGCAGATGACATATTAGTTACCTTGGAAGAACCTAACAGCTCGATGGAAGAACTGAAGAAAACTTTAAAGCAATATGGTGAGGTGGTGGATTTTAAGGTTAATTATCAAAAAACCAAGTTTTTGTCCCGAAACATGACGAAAGAACAGATCTTAGAATTGGAAGCGAAATCAGGATTTCATTGCGAAAGGAAAGTCAAATATTTAGGTATATATTTAACATTGGAACTAAAAACTCTTGTAAGGGACAATTATAAAAAGATTTTAAAAGAGGTCAAAATAGATTTAGAACGGTGGTATGACCTACAAATTTCCCTTATGGGGAGAATAGCATCAGTTAAAATGAATATACTTCCAAGAATATTATTCTTGTTCCAAATGTTACCGATAATGTTACCCAAATCCTTTTTTAAACAATTGAATAGAATGGTAGCAAGATTTATCTGGCAAAACAAAAAAACAAGGATTAAGTTAAAAATTCTTCAAGATAGCAAAGAAAGGGGGGGCTTTGCCTTACCTGATTGGCAAATTTATCACAAAGCTTGTATTTTGACATGGGTTAAAGAATGGCTGCTTCTAAAAAATAAAAGACTTTTAATATTGGAAGGGGCTGACTTGGCTAAAGGGTGGCACGCATTCATATGGTATGATTGCCCAATAAAAGGAAGTAAATTCCTTAGACACGAAATAAGGAAGTCTTTATATAAGACCTGGTCTGAGGTTAAAAATCAAATATATAAATATACTCCTAAGTGGCTCTCTCCAGTTGAAGCATCGGTTCAACCTAATCTTTTTAATTGGGAAGAAGATTATACTTATGAAAGCCTGTTAGATGTCAGACAGGAATTGAATATGGAAGTAATTTCTAAAATGGACTGATGGTTGAGAACTCAAGTTAAATCTAGGCATAAGTCAGATAAGGGGCTAGGTTTCCCAAAAAAATGAATAAATTCGATTGCATTATATATGAATCTGATAGAAAAATGATCTCTAGTTGTTATACTTGGCTATTAGAAATGAAGATGCAAGAGGAAAATGTAAAGGAGAGTTGGATTAAATGGTTACAAGAATTTGGCTACACTATTGACTTAGATAATTGGGAGAAAATATGGAAAGAAAATAATAAATTGTCTAAATCCTCTTTATTAAAAGAAAATTTGTACAAAATGGTTTACTGCTGGTACTATACCCCCGAAAGACTCTCTAAAGCACTTCCAAATAGCTCAGATAAGTGTTGGAAGTGCACAAAAGTAAAGGGTTCGTTATATCACTTGTGGTGGAAATGTGATTATGCGAAAAAATATTGGGTAAAAATATCCATCTGGTGTCAAAAGATGTTAAAAACAAGAATTCCTCATGTACCAGAACTATATTTATTAAATATTTGTCAAATCACATTACCCAAGAAAATAAAAAGGCTGTTACTGCATATTATAACTATAGCTAGGATATTGTATGCTAAGTACTGGAAAAAGCCGCAAACGCCAAACAAGAATGAATTTCTGTCCAAATTAATGGAAGCAGCTGAAATGGATATGTTAACTTGCAGATTGAAAGGAGGAAATGTGGAAGAATGTAAAGAGACTTGGAACCCGATGAACGATATGAAAATATGGAAAGTCATAGTCTTTTTTGACTCAATCGCTCCATTAGGTGTTGTATGTTAGTAGGTTGATGTTGATGTTCATGGTGATATGTAAATGTTTATATTTTGATTTGTAAGGTGTATTACTATGTTAAATGTTTAAATGTTCAACAATAAAAAGTAACTTGTTAAAAAAAATTGTCACACTGACTGAATCTGCACACTCAAAGGTTTTCTCCCCATGTGCGGGTACTTTGATGCAGCTGAAGAGTGCCACTCGAACCGAATCTTCTCTCAGACTCTAAGCACTGAAAAGGTTTCTCGTGTTTGGAGTTTATCAGCAAGTTCAAGGGGGGGTGGGGAGTGGTCTCATTCATTGGGATGCTGTCTCTCCAACATCAAAGCATCCGTTGGGGTCATTAACGAGTCCAGGTGTGGCAAGCCGCGGCCGGATATTGAGAATTCTAACGATTCCCCCTTCTGTGTCTTCTCTGATGCTGTTCAAGACTCCTCCTCTGACTGAATCTCTTTCCACACTCTGAGCATTCAAAAGGTTTCTCCCCTGTGTGGGTTCTCTGATGACGTTGAAGATTGCCACTCAAACTGAATTTCTTTCCACACTCTAAGCATTTAAAAGGTTTCTCCTCTGTGTGGGTTCTCTGATGAAGTTGAAGACTGCTGCTCTGACTGAATCTCTTTCCACACTCTGAGCATTCAAAAGGTTTATCCCCTGTGTGGGTTCTCTGATGACGTTGAAGAGTGCCACTCCCACTGAATCTCTTTCCACACTCTGAGCATTCAAAAGGTTTATCCCCTGTGTGGGTTCTCTGATGACGTTGAAGAGTGCCACACCCACTGAATCTCTTTCCACACTCTGAGCATTCAAAAGGTCTCTCCCCTGTGTGGGTTCTCTGATGATATTGAAGACTGCCACTCCGACTGAATCTCTTTCCACACTCTGAGCATTCAAAAGGTTTCTCCCCTGTGTGGGTTCTCTGATGAAGCTGAAGACTGCCACTCTGACTGAATTTTGTTCCACACTCTGAGCATTCAAAAGGTTTCTCCCCTGTGTGGGTTCTCTGATGACGTTGAAGAGTGCCACTCAAACTGAATTTCTTTCCACACTCTAAGCATTTAAAAGGTTTCTCCTCTCTGTGGGTTCTCTGATGAAGCTGAAGACTGCCACTCTGACTGAATTTTGTTCCACACTCTGAGCATTCAAAAGGTTTCTCCCCTGTGTGGGTTCTCTGATGACGTTGAAGACTGTTACTCTGACTGAATCTCCTTCCACACTCTGAGCATTCAAAAGGTTTATCCCCCGTGTGGGTTCTCTGATGACTTTGAAGATGGCCACTCCGACTGAATCTCTTTCCACACTCTGAGCATTCAAAAGGTTTCTCCCCTGTGTGGGTTCTCTGATGACGTTGAAGATAGCCACTCCGACTGAATCTCTTTCCACACTCTGAGCATTCAAAAGGTTTCTCCCCTGTGTGGGTTCTCTGATGAAGTTGAAGACTGCCACTCTCACTGAATTTCTTTCCACACTCTAAGCATTCAAAAGGTCTCTCCCCTGTGTGGGTTCTCTGATGAAGTTGAAGACTGCCACTCTCACTGAATTTCTTTCCACACTCTGAGCACTCAAAAGGTTTCTCCCCTGTGTGGGTTCTCTGATGACGTTGAAGATGGCCACTCTGATTGAATCTCTTTCCACACTCTGAGCATTCAAAAGGTCTCTCCCCTGTGTGGGTTGTCTGATGACATTGAAGACTGCCACTACAACTGAATCTCTTTCCACACTCTGAACATTCATAAGGATTGTCCCCTGTGTGGGTTCTCTGACGATGTTGAAGACTGCCACTCTTAATAAATCTCTTTCCATTCTCTGTGCATGAAAAAGTTCTCTCTCCTCTGTGGGTTTTTTGGTGCAGCTGAAAGATTCTACTTTGACTGAATTTATTACTCATTTCTGAGAATTCAGAAGGTTTCTCCTCTCTCTGTATTGTCTGGTGTACAAGGATCTGTGATGTATTTCTGAAATACTTTCCACACTGAATGGATTTCCTTGCCTTCATTATCCTGTGCTTTGGAAAATGTACATTCTGCTTTCTTCCATAATGCTTCTCAACCATACCACCATCTTTCTTTCTCTTAGGTTTGCCTCGATTCCTGACAATTTTGTTCAAGTTTTCATTTTTAGCTCTATGTGGCATTTTCTGATAAAGTTCCTCACCCTCCACATTCCTCTGCTCATCTTCTGCTGGGATAGATAGAAAGAAACTGTTAGCGCTTGGAAAGGGAGTAAGATCTAACCGCATCTACATGACTATAGGAAGAAAGTTTGGCTGATCTGAACCACACATCCCCCTTTCTCCGAGAATAATTAATATTTAAAAATACGTCCCCCTCCCATCTGTCTGCCCAGGCATCTCTTTTATAAGAGGCTGAATTAATCTAATTCGAACCTCATGATGCCACTAACTTCTCAGCATCAGATGCTCAACATTTTCTGTCTTCCCAGACTCACATTCACAAAGTCTCTGTGCAAAAGGATCTCTTCTGAATTTGCCCTCAAGCACCACAGAGGGGAGAGCCTCACATCCAGCCACTGTGAAGGCTTTTCTGGTTTTTCTTTACATCAAGGTGTGTTCGATACCTGAACCATATCCAATTTGACTGTGCACTCTGCATTTGGAATTCTATGAAGATCTACTTGTCTCTCTATATCCTCAGTTTAAGAACGACCTTGGCCTGAGCCCAGGTCATGGCTAGAAGCACCTGGCGAGGGGGAAATCCAAGTAACTGTGATTTGTTATGCACCGATTTCAACCATTTAGCTTGAAAAGTATTGGGTAATAGCAAATGGATTAGTCCAGGGGTGGTCAAACTTGCTTCATGTAAAATCCACATGGAATAAACTTTAGGGTTTTGAGAGTTGCAAGAAATGAATGTCAGATATCTGAGAGAAGAAAGGGAGGGAGGGAGGGAAGGAAGGAGGAAAGGAAGGGAGGGAGGCAGGAAAAGAAAGAAGGGAGGAAGGGAGGGAGAAAGCGATGACAGGAAGGAAGGAAGGAAGGAAGGAAGGAAGGAAGGAAGGAAGGAAGGAAGGAAGGAAGGAAGGAAGGAAGGAAGGAAGGAAGGAAGGAAGGAAGGAAGGGAGGGAGGGAGGGAGGGAGGGAGGGAGGGAGGGAGGGAGGGAAGTCGCCCTGAGCCTGCATCGGCAGGGAGGGCGGGATATAAATTCGAGAAATAAATAAATAAATAAATAAATAAATAAATAAATAAATAAATAAATAAATAAATAAATAAATAAGGGAGGGAGGGAGGGTGGAATGAAGGAAGGAAAGGAGGGAGGGTGGAAAGAAGGCAGGGATGGTGGAAGGAAGGGAGGAAGGGTGGAGGGAGGGAGGGAGGAAGGAAGGAAGGAAGGAAGGAAGGAAGGAAGGAAGGAAGGAAGGAAGGAAGGAAGGAAAGGAGGGAGGGGTGGTGGAAGGGAGTGAAGGTGGAAGGGAGGGAGGGAGGTAGGAAGCAAGGGAGGGTGGAAGGAAGGAAAGGATGGAGGGAGCAAGGGAGGGAGGGAGGAAGGAAAGGAGGGAGGGTGGAAGGGAAGAACGGAGGGAGGGTCCAAGGAAAGGAGGGAGGGTGGAAGGGAGGAATGGAGGGAGGGAGGAAAATAGATGGGGAGGGAGGAGGGAGATAGAGGTGAAAAGAAATCAACTTTTACTGCATTCTCCAAGCTCCCAGCTGGCTTGGCTTGGAAAAGTGATTTAAAGACAAATGTCTCCTCCAAACTGGCCAACAGGGCAGTGGGAGCTTTGGGAGCCACACGATCTGTGTGAAAGAGCCACGGTTTGGCCACCCGGGACTAGTCCCTCAGGCTGAAAGGGAGGGAGGGAGGAAGGAAGGGAGGAAGGGAGTGTGGAAGAAAGGGAGGGAGGGAAGGGAGGGAGGAAAAGAAAGAAGGGAGGGAGGAAGCGAGGGAGGAAGCGATGATAGGAAGAATAGAAGGATGGGAGAAACGAAGGGAGGAAGGGAGGGAGTGATGGACGGAGGGAGGGAGGGAGGGAGGAAGGGACGGAGGGAGGAAAGAAGGAAGGAGGGGAGAAAGGATAAGAGGAAGGGAGGGAGGGAGGAAGGGAAGGAAGCCGCCCTGAGCCTGCTTTGACAGGGAGGGCGGGATATAAATTTGAGTAATAAATAAATAAATAAGTAATGGAAGGAGGGAGAAAGGATGGATGGAAGGAAGGAAAGAAAGGGGGAGGGATGGTGGAAGGCAGGGAAGGAGGGTGGAAGGAAGGGAGGGAGGTTGGAAGGGAGGGAGGGAGGAAGGAAGGAAAGGAGGGAGGGAGGGAGGAAGTGTGGAAGGAAGGGAGGAAGGAAAGGTGGAAGGGAGGGAGGGAGGAAAATAGATGGGGAGGAAGGAGGGAGAGAGAACCTTTCTGCAACTGCCTTCACTTGAAATAGCTTTTGGGTGGCTGGAACATCAAGAGCCCCTTTTGCATGATAGAATTTAAGGATGCTGTTGGCAGTTCTTTCACCTTGCATTGCTGCATACTGCATATGGGCATCTCTGCCCCCTCCCCCCAGATGACCCCAGAGGTCAGTTCCAATGCTATGAATACGTGAAGTTTCTTATCCTGAATCAGACCCTTGGTCCCTTGGAGTCAGTATCATCTGCTCAGTCCAGCATCGGCTCTCCAGGGTCCAGGCAGAGTCTTTCATTTCACCTCCTACCTGATCCTTTTCTCTGGAGATGCTGCCGGTTGAACTGGAGATCTTTTCATTCCACACAGATCCTCTGCCAGGGAGCCACAGCCCCTCCCCTAGTGGTAGGACGTGCCTCAAAATGATGCAGTGCTATTCAGTATTTGAATTCATTCCTCATCACAACGGAATGGCACCCATGAAAGATCCTTACCCAGAGAGGACACATTCTCATAGTTCTCCAGCATGACTTCCCTGTACAGAGCTCTTTGTCTCGGATCCAGCAGGGCCCACTCTGCCTCCGCGAAAGAGACGAACACCTCTTCAAAGGAAAAGGGACCCTGAAAGAAAAAGCAGATTCAACCTCTTCAGATATCACACCTTGCAGAGATTGCACACTGGAAGGGAGTCGTCTGGGGAGATATGGAAAGGAAGGCTTGGGATGGGTAAATGGAATAGTATTCAAGGGATCTCTCACACAGACCCTTTGTAGAAACAGAAGGAGCAAAAACTCCTCTGAGAAAATAGGAGGAACTCAGGCTGTGCCCACCCCCCACCCCCCAATTCTCTCCTACTTGGATTGCAGGTGCAGCAGTCGTTTCCACCCCTCTGAAAAGACGAAGGCTCCACAACATCTCTTCACTGCCTGTTCCTGAAACAAGGGAGGAAGGAAGGGTGTTTGCTTGTTTGTTCCCTGCTTCACACACCTCCTTTCTGGGGTTGTGAAACTTTACCCTATTTATGTTCAACAGATGTTTAAAATACTTTTTATTACATTCTGGGAGAGGCAGAAGAGAAGCACCAGGGACCTATGAGCCTCAGGGATTATAAATGCTGGCAGAATATTTCAGACTTCTGTGAGACTTGGGTTTCCTCTATGGCAGGTGTGGGCAACGGTAGCTCTCCAAATGTTTTTTGCCTACAACTCCCATCAGCCCCAGCTATTGGCCATGCTGACTGGGGTTGATGGGAGTTGTAGGCAAAAAACATCTGGAGAGCCACCGTTGGCCACCCCTGCTCTATGGAGAGGGAAAGGGTTAGGTGGAAATGCCATAGCATGAAACTTCACCGTCACAATGTACCAGACGCGAATCAAGCAGTTCTGGAGAGTTGAAGGAAATAAGAATGAGTTTTCAGAGTGTCTCTGGACATGCTAAGTTCACAACCAGATTTTCAGCCAGATGAAACGTCAACAAGATATCGCATCTGTCCCAAGTTCCGTCCCAAGTCCCTCCCCAAAGTTCCTGGCAGTGCTGGGCCATCGCCTGCCATCCCTCCTCCACCCCCTGCTGCCCACAGCAGCCCCCCAGGTGACCCTTCAAGCACAAGCACAGAAGCCACAGTTCCCCATTATTATTGGCCCCCTGGGACACGTTTTCAGAGTTCGACTGCCCCAGAAGGTGGAGGTTCCCTTTATTCACCAGGCTGAGGAGCTCTGCTGAGGCTGATCTACCTTCCCCCCCCCCACCTTGGCAAGTTGAAATTCTGATGGAAGGAAGGTGAGATGTGATTTTTTTTTTTAATATAATGAGAGACACTGACCTCCAGGAATTTTTCTAATCTCCTTTTGGAAGCATCACAGTTTGTGGACGTTGAGTGCCACCAATTAATTGTGTTGTCTGTAGAAATACGTATTCCCACCCAGCTCGACCTGAACTCTCTATCCACCACATTCACGGGCTGCCCTGATTGCATCCAGCCACAACAAGTCCTTACCACAGGAGATGGCATCTTGGGCACGCTCCACCGCCGGCACCCTCTGCCCCTGCTCCAAGGAAGCTCCTTCTGCCTCAGGGATTGCAGCTTCCATCTCCAAAGGTGGTCTTCGCATCTGAAACAGCAGCCAGGGAGAGGGGTAACAGATGGAATGGAAAAGAGACCAAGGAAGGGATCCTGCCCCACTCCCAGACTCTGCACCCTTCTCTCACCAGAGATGGTGAGGTACCTACAGGGATCAGAAATCTTCTAGCAGATGAGGCTCTGGGCAGTTATCTGGGAAGGAAACTTTAAGATAAGGTCAGATTTAGTTGCTTGAATTAGACATACAGGAGAGAATCCCCTCACCTGTTCTGCCTGCCTCTTCTCCTCTGCCTGACTCAGGAGGAAACCTTCGGCCAGGGCCACCGCCTGGGAACTGGTCTCCGGCCCACATCCTCTGACCCAACCCTGCATTTCCTGGGGCAGGAGAGTCAGGAACTGCTCCAGGATCACCAGGTCCAGGATCTGCTTCTTGGAGTGCCTCTCCGGATTCAGCCACTGGCTGCAAAGTCCATTGAGCTGGCTGCAAACCTCTCGGGGCCCATTGGCCTCATGGTAGCAGAACTGCTGGAAGTGTTGGCAGAGTACATCTGAGGTCATGGTGTCTTTAGACAGGACCTCTGGCACAGCTCTTTCCCAGAATTCAGCACCACTTCCAGGTGGGATGGGCTGGGGAATCTTCCTTGATCTCTTGCCAGCTCCAGGTCCTTCTGGGTCCTGCTCTTCCATCTCCTTCCCCTTCTCTTGAGTCATCTCTGTCTCTGAAAAGCTGCCTTTATTAACATGGCTATGAAAGGAGGCAACTCCCTAAGGGGATGGAGAGAGACAAAAAGGAGTGTGTCAAAAGAAAGATACATACACACACACACAAACCTGCAGACATATTGATGCACATATAAATACAACCTCCATGCCCCAAGAGAAGCAGGAAATATAACACAAGTCCTTCATCCAGAGAATTATCGCAATTCTCTCCCAGCCGCCGTATTCCCGCTCACCCTGAAAGAAGAGCCATTTTCCAGAGGCCAGACTATTTGGAATAAAGCCTATGCCGAGACTCTGAAGACCTTTGCATGACTAATAATTATCTCAGTGGTGGAGATGGTAGTTGGGGGGAGGGTCAGCCAAAATACCTGCCATTGCGAGAAGCCAATCAGCATGAATGATTCATACATGTGATCCCATCTGGGATCCCTTACTGGGCCCCCCAAAGGCAGGCTTCATAGTCTTGTCGGCATCTCCCTTAACGAGATCTGAACCCTCCCCTCCTGGGACTGTGCCCTGGTGTTCCTCCCTGGGAGTCTGTGCCTCTCTCGCCTGGCAGAAGGATGCCCGTCCTCCCACCCCAACCCCAGTGCAGGAGGGAGAATCTGGCATTGTGTTGCAGCTGCCTCTGCCAAATGAGCTGTGGAGGGATGGGGCAGGGCGATGCGTTTGGAGCAGGCGCGGTTCCTCCGTGTGTTTACCTGGCATGTTCCTCAGTGGTGGATTCTTGTGTGGCCTTTGTTCCTCCAGGCCCTGTATATATTGGGGGCGTGGCCACATCAGCAAGCTCCACCCCTCTCTGCCTGTCAGGGGAGCCGCCTAGTGCTCTGATTGGTGGGAGTGGGTGGTGTTTCCATGAGCACCAATGGGGTTGCTAGGCACTCTCCACCTTGGCAACGGAGGCATTTAAAATGATCCTCTCCTCTGCTGGGGGGCCTTGGGCACTGACTGGCAGCCCCAGCCCCACACTAGCCCCACATCTGGGGCTGCAGCAGATTCCGGTGCGGGCTGGACTTCCCTTCCCCCAGCCCACACCCCTGTCCTAACTCGTCCCGCTCCCCCAAAAGGCCAGCTTCGGTTGTGGTTTGCAGAATGAAAATGACCAGCAAGAGAACGCCGGTTTCATATATTTAATTTTTCTTACAATGAAACACACTGATTATCGCTGCTCCCCAACAAACTCCACTTACGTAGCAGAACAAAACTGATGCCTCACAGTTACCAACCTCTTGGTGCCTGAAGCCAAAATAATCAGCAACCCTGAATAAATAACCAACCAAGTTTTCTGCAGTGCCAAACAAATCCCTGAGAAATTGATCCACCCCATCCTCACAAGGCTCCCCCTTTTATACTGCAACCGACACAGGAAACTGAGAAGTCTTTTTGCAGGCTCCTCATTCAAGAAATACAGGATCAGCCCAAGCGCTTTTCCCCTGCTCTCGAGAGAGGCCAAGAAGACGCCTGCACTTTAAGCACTCTCTATTGTGAACTGTGCAAGGGACATATGCATAAGAGAGATGCGGGCTGATCTATTGATTTTTGAACGTAAGAAATAATATTTGGATCTGCAGTAAAATTTGCTAGCTATGTATTCACAGTGGTTAATTAGGGTGGCTTTAGCTGTTTCCGTGAATCTCCTGGCCTGAAGTTCTCCAAGAATTAGAACCCACCTCCAGCAGACCGAGATCAGTTCCCGGGGAGAAAACGGCGCACCTGGGACAGCCCCGGCTTGCAATGATCCCCGCCTCCCTCCCTCCCAAGAGCTAAATGCTTATTCCTCCTCCAAGACTTACTTCCAAGTAAACTTTCCCCGGGATCCCGCGGCTGCAAAGCGTCCCTCTCCTGCTGCAGCTTCTTTGCAGGCTTCTCCCTTCCTCCTCCGCCCTGCGAATGCAAAACCCTCCCCCTCCTTCAGGAAAAGCCCCCTCCCTCTCCTCCCCCCCCCTTGCTCGGCCTCTCTAGCAAGCAGCTCGGCGGTCTTAACCCTTTCAATGCTGCAGAGGAGCTTCATGTAGGCTGCCGTCAGCCTCGCCTTGTGCTGCTCAATGGGGCTGCTCGGGAGTAACTTTGCAGCAGGGGGCTGCGCTCCTCCCGGGGTGTCCCCAGTGCCGCGGAGGCAGCTCAGAAAAAGGACGCTGCAGCTCGCCCTCCCCAGTCCTCCCCCTCCTAGAATAAGGGCCCTAAAACTCAATGGAGAGGAAGCGGGGGGGGGGGCGTTTACTGCTGATGAGATGAGGGTCTTCCTTCAAGAGACCATTGAGCGTTTCTGTTGCCCCCCTGGAGAGAAAACCTGGTGGGGCCTCCTGGCTTTTCCTTGCACGTCCAGGGAGATGCTGACGGCCACTTGGGGGTCTGGCAGGCAGCGATGCACAGCTGGTGGGGCGCAGGGGGCTGAAGGGGAAGGACCCCCGCCCTGGACTCTCCCTGACCAAGGACCCCAGGCTGGAGGAAGGGGGGTTCTCCTCCCGCAGGGTCTCTAGCCAACCTCCCGGTGGGGCCTGGAGATCTCTCCAGATGACAAGTTGTTATCCCCAGGCTACAGAGGTCAGTTCCCTTGCAGGAAATGGCTATTTTAGAGGGGGGGAGGGTGTCAGAACTTGTACCTTTCCTATGTGCTGAGCAACTATTATTAGCCTAACTGACTCCATATTAGAAATGTCTACTAACCCTGCAACTCTGCACTTCAAATAAATACTAACCATTGAAGGGTGACAGATAGCCCTGGGAAACATCTGCAGGTGGCCTTTGAAGCCAAAGATGCCAGAGAGGAGCCGCGGGGTTCCTTCCCCCGCGTTTGGAGATAAGGGGCCTGGGAACAGACGCCTGTCTCCCTGGGTGTGAGAAATGGTTTTATTGTGGCTGTTACCACTGCATAAGAATGTGCCGATAACTGTGAAAGTTATCAGAGTCAACCTGCTCTTTTCCTGGACACTAGTTCTCAATAAATGTCTTGACTTTTGAAACAAAGTAATGTGTCGTTCTTGAAGTTCCCAGTTCTGACAGAGGGATCTCTAGGGCAATATATCTCCCCTCCTCCGAAATTCCCCAACTCAGAATTAGCCCTTTCCACTCCACCCATCTTCCAGGAGCTCCACTGCCCCTTCCTTCTCCTCTCCACCACCCACCCACCCTGCAAGGTAGACCAGTCCCGGAGGGAAGGCTGGGCTGAAGGAGAGTCAAGTTCGAACTTAGACCTTCCTCCAGGCTGTGGGCAAGTCTGAACTCTTCACCTCCGCTTATTCTCAGGGCCCTTCTGAAGACCTCCTCCCTCTGTGAGGGTTGCCAATTCCAGGTTCGGAACTCCTGGAGATGGGGGGGGGAGGTGGGCTTTGGCTTCACGAAGACCCCCCCACCCTCTGCAGTCACGCTTTCCCATGGGGGGAGGGGCTGGTCTCTGTGGATAGGGTCTGGGTAAAAGTCCGATCTGAACGGATCTTCATGGATTTTGAATACATTTGAATACATTGAATCAAAACAAAATCACCATCCTTAGACTACAGGGAGCAGCACGTGCCTTAGACTACAGGGAGCAGCACCACAAAAATCACACCTCCACAGATTGGTGGTGCCACAGCACTGCAAAGCACAGAACCTCATGAATTCACATGGTTTTTACAATGAAATGAAATTAAAGCAGCATCATGCTGTAGTCGGAGAGGCACACCAAGAAGCAGATCCTGGACCTGGTTCCCCTCTCGTAATTTATGTAGTTATAAGCTAGGCCCGCCACCACTGGTCCTCGTAGGTGAATCAATATAGTAAGCAACAGTATAATGACACTCTGTGTCCTTAACTATATGCAGGTTTACTTGCAATATATGCATTCATCCAGCAAAGTGCTCCGCCAAACAACCATATAGAGTAGAAGGAAAATACTGTACAGCACAGCATTGCTTATATACAATACACAGTCTTCCTACCAATGAGCTGTAAGTGCTGAGTCATTTTGCACTCATTACGCAGGCTCTGCACTCATCACCATATCCTGGTTAGAACCAGTTCTTACTTGGCTGAGCCTTGCTGGAACACCGATGTCCTCTCTTTTGACACTGTCAGATCAGCATGCTTCCATGCTAGTCATGCCTTACTGAGTATTTTTATATGCTGACATCCCCACCCCTGGCGTAGAGGATGTGCTTAGAAGAATGTTTACTTTTACCGGTATAGAGTGTAATGAAACAATTTATGCTGGCCACCATTTGTTTGCTTACTGTTCCAGCTTGCTTGGCTCTGATAACCTGTCCTTCCTGTAATCTGTTCAGACCAAAATTCACTTTCATGAATTCAAAATTCATGGTTTTGGACCACAAACCATATGATCTAAGTTTGCAGATGAGATAAATATATACTATTGGTTTTTCTACACTTTATTTGTACTATGTGAATCTTTAGAGTGGTCTGATGTGTCAAGCATCGGTATTTCAAATAAGCAAGCGATTGTTTAATAAAAAGACTTGTTTTATTGATAATCTGGTACTTGCTCCAAGGTCCGATACCTTGGAAGTGATACAAAGTTTCACACGGTATAGATTCTTAAAGGCTACTTCAAAGGCATTAGAAAAGATAGCTTCAAAACATAACATACAGCTGTGAATTGCCACAAGGTTCAAAGGGTACTATCAACTACCATTCTGTTACTACCACTTCTCCCGGTTCCCAGACATTCTTGTCTTTCTGATAAGATGTATGGATGGGAACTGGTCGGGGGAGGCACCTCTCTTCCAGCATCAAGGTTACATTCATATTCTAAATCTTTCTCAGGAGGTGAGAAAGGAATGAAAGGAGAGAAACGGGGAGTGGGGGGGAAGAAGCAAGCTTTGAAATGCAACTACTAAAGAAGAAGAATATAAAAGAAGAGAGGAAATACCATGATTTAATATCCAGAAATATCATGCTTGACATTATGTCCCAATGGCGTTTCCATCCAGCCTGTATGGGGACAGACAAGAATATAGGCATCACAGAACCTGTATGTTTTGAAAACTGCCTCTCCCAACAGCCCCTTCTCAGTCAGCAACGTATTCTGTGACATTCCGTCTGATGTCACAACGGGGTCTCTATGGGGACAGAGCAGTAAACAGACCTGAAACCTCAGTTGGCAACCAGGAGCCTTCAAGAGCAGAGTGAACTCACAGGTCTCATGTTGGTCTCCTGGAAAATAAAAGAACAAGACTCCCAGCATTTCACATAAGGTAAGATGCCACTGAGGCTTTGAGGGGGGTGGGGAGAGAGAGAGAGATTGAAGAAAGGAAGGTAGTACGTAGGTAAGTAGGTATGTAGATGGGTAGGTGGTATGATGATAGCCGATAGAAAGGTAGGTGGGTGGGTGGGTGGATGGACGGACGGATGGACAGACAGACAGACAGACAGACTAGGTAGGTAGGTAGACAGTAGGTAGGTAGATTATGTAGGCAGATGAGATAGATAGATAGATAGATAGATAGATAGATAGATAGATAGATAGATAGATAGATAGATAGATAGATAGATAGATAGATAGATAGATAGATAGATAGATAGATGACAGATAGATGACAGATAGATAGATAGATAGATAGATAGATAGATAGATAGATAGATAGATAGATAGATAGATAGATAGATAGATAGATAGATAGGTAGGTAGGTAGGTAGGTAGGTAAGGTAAGGTAGATAAGGTAGATAGGTAGGTAAGTTAGATGGGTAGGTAGGTAGATAGCCAAATGAGGTAGGTAGGTAGATTATGTAGGTAGATAAGGTAGGTACGTAGATAAAGTAGGTAGGTATATAAGATAGGTAGATTAGGTTAAATTAGGTAGGACAGACAGACAGTGATGTGGGGGTTATTTGCAGGTGATGTTGGGGTGATGTGGGAGTGACTGGGAGGTGATGTGGGGGTGATGTCAGGATGATTTTGAGGTTATGTAGAAGTGATTTGGGGATGATTTGGAGGTGATATGGGGGTGATGTGGGGGTGATGTGCGGATGATTTGGAAGTGATGGGGTGATTTGGACGTGATGGGGTGATGCGGGGTTGATTTGGAGGGTGTGGATTTGGGGGTGATGTGGGGGTGATGTGGGAGTGATTGGGAGGTGATGTGGGGGTGATGTCAGGATGATTTTGAGGTTATGTAGAAGTGATTTGGGGATGATTTGGAGGTGATATGGGGGTGATGTGGGGGTGATGTGCGGATGATTTGGAAGTGATGGGGTGATGCGGGGTTGATTTGGAGGGTGTAGGATTTGGCGGTGATGTGGGGGTGATGAGTGATTTTGAGGTGATGTGGGGGTAATGGGGTGATGCAGGGGTGATTTGGAAGCGATGTGGGGGTGATTTGGAGGTCATATAGGGGTAATATGGGGGTGATTGGGAGGTGATGTAGGGTTGATGGGGAGATTTGGAGGTGATGTGGGGATGATGCGGGGGTGACGTGGGAGTGATGTGGGGGTGATTTGGAGAGGATGTGCGGGTGATGTGGGGGTGATTTGGAGGTGGTGATGGGGTGACGTGGCGGTGACATGGAGGTTATTTGCAGGTGATGTGGGGGTGACGTGGGGGAGACATGGAGGTGATTTGGAGGTGATGTGGGGGTGATGTGGGGTGATTGGAGTTGATGTGTGGGTAACGGGGGTGACTGGTGATGGGGTGACGTGGTGGTGACGTGGGGGTGATGGGGTGATTTGGAGCTGATGTAGGGATGATGTGGGGGTGATTTGGCGGTGATGTGGGGGTGAAGTGGGGTGATTGGAGGTGATGTGGGGGTGCCGTGGAGGTCATTTGCTGGTGATGTGGGGGTGACAGGGTGACGTGAGGTAAATGTGGAGGTGATTTAGGGGTGATGTGGGGGTGATGTGGGGGTGAGGGGTGATTTGAAGATGACGTGGGGGTGATTTGAAGGTGAAGTGGGGGTGATGATTGTGTGATGTGGGGTGATTGGAGGTGACGTGGGGGTGACGTGGGGGTGACAGCATGATGTGGGGGTGATGGGGTGATTTGGAGGTGATGTGGGGGCAATGTGGGTGTGATTGGAGGTGATGTGGGGGTAATGTGGGGGTGACGTGAGGGTGACAGGGTGATGTGGGGGTGATTTTGAGGTGATGTGGGGGTGTTGTGGGGTGATTGGAGATGATGTGGGGGTAATTTGGGGGTGACATGGGGGTGATTTGGAGATGATGTGGGGGTGACGGGTTGTTTTGGAGGTGATTTGGGGGTGATGTGGGGGTGAAGTGAGGGTGATATGGGGTGATTGCAGGTGATGTGAGGGTAACGTGGGGGTGATGTGGGGGTGATTTGGAGGTGATGTGGGGTGATTGGAGGTGATGTAGGGGTAACGTGGGGGTGATGGGGTGATGTGGGGGTGATTTGGAGGTGAAGTGGGGGTGATGTGGGGTGATGCGACATGAGGTGGGGGTAATGTGGGGGTGGATGTGGAGGTTATTTGAAAGTGATGTGGGGGTGATGGGGTGATTTGGAGGTGATGTGGGGGTGATATGGAGGTGAAGTGGGGGTGATGTGGGGTGATGGGACGTGATGTGGGGGTAATGTGGGGGTGACGGGGTGATGTGGGGGTGGATGTGGGGGTGATTTGAAAGTGATGTGGGGGTGATGGGGTGATTTGGAGGTGATGTGGGGTGATTGGAGGTGACGTGGGGGTGACGGGGTGATGTGGGGATGATATGGGGGAGATATGGGGGTGATTTGGGTGTGATGTGCAGGTGTTGTGGGGTGATTGGAGGAGATGTGGGGGTAAAGTTGGGGTGAAGTGGGGATAATGAGTTGACATGGGGGTGATGTGGGGGTGATTTGGAGGTGATGTGGGGGTGATTTGGAGGTGCCACACATCACCCCACAGCACCCCACATCACTTCAAAATCACCCCCACATCACCTCCAAATCACCCACATCACCCCCATGTCAACTCATTATCCCCACTTCACCGCCTCATCACCTCCAAATCACCACCACATCACCTCCAAATAACCTCAACATCACCTCCAAATCACTCTCACATCACCCCTACATCTCCTCCAAATCACCCCCACATCACCCCCACAACACCCCCTCATCACCTCCAAATCACCTCCACATCACCCCCACATAACCTCAACATCACCTCCAAATCACTCTCACATCACCCCTACATCTCCTCCAAATCACCCCCACATCACCCCCTCATCACCTCCAAATCACCCCCACATCACCTCCAAATCACCCCATCACCCCCACATCACCTCCAAATCACCCCCACATCACCTCCAAATCAACGCCAAATCACACCCAGATCACCTCCAAATTACCCCCACATCACCTCCAAATCACCCCCACATCACCCCCTCATCACCGCCAAATCACCCCCACATCACCTCCAAATCACCCCCACATCACCTCCAAATCACCCCACATCACCCCCTCATCACCTCAAAATCACCCCCACATCACCTCCAAATCAACCCCACATCACCCCCTCATCACCGCCAAATCACACCATCACCTCCAAATCACCCCCACATCACCCCCTCATCACCTCCACATAACCCCCACATCACCGCCAAATCACCCCCACATCACCTCCAAATCACCCCCACATCACCGCCAAATCACCCCCACATCACCCCCTCATCACCTCCACATCACCCCCTCATCACCTCCACATCACCCCCACATCACCTCCAAATCACCCTCACATCACCTCCAAATCACCCCATCACCCCCACATCACCTCCAAATCACCCCCACATCACCCCCTGATCACCTCCACATCACCCCCACATCACCTCCAAATCACCCCCACATCAGCCCCACATCACCTCCAAATCACCCCCTCATCACCTCCAAATCACCCCCACATCACCCCCACATCACCCCCTCATCACCCCCACATCACCCCCACATCACCCCCTCATCACCTCCACATCACCCCCACATCACCTCCACATCACCCCAACATCACCCCCTCATAACCTCCACATCACCCCCTCATCACCCCCTCATCACCCCCTCATCACCTCCACATCACCCCCTCATCACCGCCACATCACCTCCACATCACCCCCACATCACCCCACATCACCTTCACATCACCCCCACATCACCTCCACATCACCCCCTCATCACCCCCACATCACCCCCACATCACCTCCACATCACCCCCACATCACCCACTCATCACCTCCACATCACCTCCTCATCACCCCCACATCACCCCCACATCACCTCTACATCACCTCCACATCACCCCCTCATCACCTCCACATCACCCCCACATCACCTCCACATCACCCCCACATCACCTCCACATCACCCCCACATCACCCCCACATCACCCCCACATCACCCCCACATCACCCCCACATCACCCCCACATCACCTCCACATCACCCCCTCATCACCTCCACATCACCCCCTCATCACCCCCACATCACCCCCTCATCACCTCCACATCACCCCCACATCACCCCCACATCACCCCCTCATCACCCCCACATCACCCCCTCATCACCTCCACATCACCCCCCACATCACCTCCTCATCACATCCACATCACCTCCACATCACCCCCTCATCACCCCCACATCACCCCCACATCACCTCCACATCACCCCCTCATCACCTCCACATCACCCCCTCATCACCCCCACATCACCCCCTCATCACCCCCACATCACCTCCACATCACCCCTCATCACCTCCACATCACCCCCACATCACCCCCACATCACCCCCCATCACCTCCACATCACCCCCTCATCACCTCCACATCACCCCCACATCACCTCCTCATCACCTCCACATCACCCCCTCATCACCTCCACATCACCCCCTCATCACCTCCACATCACCCCCTCATCACCCCCACATCACCCCCTCATCACCTCCACATCAACCCCACATCACCCCCTCATCACCTCCACATCACCCCCACATCACCCCCTCATCACCCCCACATCACCCCCACATCACCCCCTCATCACCCCCACATCACCTCCTCATCACCTCCACATCACCTCCACATCACCCCCTCATCACCCCCACATCACCCCCACATCACCCCCTCATCACCTCCACATCACCCCCTCATCACCCCCTCATCACCTCCACATCACCCCCTCATCAGCCCCACATCACCCCCACATCACCCCCTCATCACCCCCACATCACCTCCTCATCACCCCCACATCACCCCCTCATCACCTCCACATCACCCCCTCATCACCCCCTCATCAGCCCCACATCACCCCCACATCACCCCCTCATCACCTCCACATCACCCCCACATCACCCCCACATCACCCCCTCATCACCCCCACATCACCCCCTCATCACCCCCACATCACCTCCTCATCACCTCCACATCACCTCCACATCACCCCCTCATCACCCCCCACATCACCCCCTCATCACCTCCACATCACCCCCTCATCACCCCCTCATCACCTCCACATCACCCCCTCATCAGCCCCACATCACCCCCACATCACCCCCTCATCACCCCCACATCACCCCCTCATCACCTCCACATCACCCCCTCATCACCCCCTCATCACCTCCACATCACCCCCTCATCACCCCCACATCACCCCCACATCACCCCCTCATCACCCCCACATCACCCCCTCATCACCCCCACATCACCCCCACATCACCCCCTCATCACCCCCACATCACCCCCACATCACCCCTCATCACCCCCACATCACCCCCACATCACCCCCTCATCACCTCCACATCACCCCCTCATCACCTCCACATCACCCCCTCATCACCCCCACATCACCCCCACATCACCCCCTCATCACCCCCACATCACCCCCTCATCACCCCCACATCACCCCCACATCACCCCCTCATCACCCCCACATCACCCCCCACATCACCCCCTCATCACCCCCACATCACCCCCACATCACCCCCCATCACCTCCACATCACCCCCTCATCACCCCCTCATCACCTCCACATCACCCCCTCATCACCCCCTCATCACCCCCACATCACCCCCACATCACCCCCACATCACCCCCACATCACCCCCTCATCACCCCCACATCACCCCCTCATCACCTCCACATCACCCCCTCATCACCTCCACATCACCCCCTCATCACCCCCACATCACCCCCACATCACCCCCACATCACCTCCACATCACCCCCTCATCACCTCCACATCACCCCCCTCATCACCTCCACATCACCCCCTCATCACCTCCACATCACCCCCTCATCACCCCCACATCACCCCACATCACCCCCACATCACCCCCACATCACCTCCACATCACCCCCTCATCACCTCCACATCACCCCCTCATCACCCCCACATCACCCCCACATCACCCCCACATCACCCCCTCATCACCCCCTCATCACCCCCACATCACCCCCTCATCACCTCCACATCACCCCCTCATCACCCCCTCATCACCTCCACATCACCCCCTCATCACCTCCACATCACCCCCTCATCACCCCCTCATCACCCCCACATCACCCCCTCATCACCTCCACATCACCCCCTCATCACCTCCACATCACCCCCTCATCACCCCCTCATCACCTCCACATCACCCCCACATCACCCCCTCATCACCCCCACATCACCCCCTCATCACCCCCACATCACCCCCACATCACCCCCACATCACCCCCACATCACCCCCACATCACCCCCACATCACCCCCTCATCACCCCCACATCACCCCCACATCACCCCCACATCACCCCCACATCACCCCCTCATCACCCCCACATCACCCCCTCATCACCTCCACATCACCCCCTCATCACCCCCTCATCACCTCCACATCACCCCCTCATCACCTCCACATCACCCCCCTCATCACCCCACATCACCCCCACATCACCCCCCTCATCACCTCCACATCACCCCCCTCATCACCTCCACATCACCCCCTCATCACCCCCTCATCACCTCCACATCACCCCCTCATCACCCCCACATCACCCCCACATCACCCCCTCATCACCCCCACATCACCCCCTCATCACCCCCACATCACCCCCACATCACCCCCTCATCACCCCCACATCACCCCCACATCACCCCCTCATCACCCCCACATCACCCCCACATCACCCCCTCATCACCTCCACATCACCCCCTCATCACCTCCACATCACCCCCTCATCACCCCCACATCACCCCCACATCACCCCCTCATCACCCCCTCATCACCCCCTCATCACCCCCACATCACCCCCACATCACCCCCTCATCACCCCCACATCACCCCCACATCACCCCCTCATCACCCCCACATCACCCCCACATCACCCCCTCATCACCTCCACATCACCCCCTCATCACCCCCTCATCACCCTCCACATCACCCCCTCATCACCCCCTCATCACCCCCACATCACCCCCACATCACCCCCACATCACCCCACATCACCCCCTCATCACCCCCACATCACCCCCTCATCACCTCCACATCACCCCCTCATCACCTCCACATCACCCCCTCATCACCCCCACATCACCCCCACATCACCCCCACATCACCCCCACATCACCTCCACATCACCCCCTCATCACCTCCACATCACCCCCTCATCACCCCCACATCACCCCCACATCACCCCCACATCACCCCACATCACCCCACATCACCTCCACATCACCCCCTCATCACCTCCACATCACCCCCTCATCACCTCCACATCACCCCCTCATCACCCCCTCATCACCCCCACATCACCCCCACATCACCCCCACATCACCTCCACATCACCCCCTCATCACCTCCACATCACCCCCTCATCACCCCCTCATCACCCCCACATCACCCCCCTCATCACCTCCACATCACCCCCACATCACCCCCACATCACCCCCACATCACCCCCACATCACCCCCTCATCACCCCCACATCACCCCCTCATCACCTCCACATCACCTCCACATCACCTCCACATCACCCCCTCATCACCCCCACATCACCCCCACATCACCCCCACATCACCCCCACATCACCTCCACATCACCCCCTCATCACCTCCACATCACCCCCTCATCACCTCCACATCACCCCCTCATCACCTCCACATCACCCCCTCATCACCCCCACATCACCCCCACATCACCCCCTCATCACCCCCACATCACCCCCACATCACCCCCTCATCACCTCCACATCACCCCCTCATCACCCCCTCATCACCTCCACATCACCCCCTCATCACCCCCTCATCACCCCCCACATCACCCCCACATCACCCCCACATCACCCCACATCACCCCCTCATCACCCCCACATCACCCCCTCATCACCTCCACATCACCCCCTCATCACCTCCACATCACCCCCTCATCACCCCCACATCACCCCCACATCACCCCCACATCACCCCCACATCACCTCCACATCACCCCCTCATCACCTCCACATCACCCCCTCATCACCCCCACCCCCACATCACCCCCACATCACCCCCACAACACCCCCACATCACCTCCACATCACCCCCTCATCACCCACATCACCCCCTCATCACCTCCACATCACCCCCTCATCACCCCCTCATCACCCCCACATCACCCCCCACATCACCCCCACATCACCTCCACATCACCCCTCATCACCTCCACATCACCCCCTCATCACCCCTCATCACCCCACATCACCCCCTCATCACCTCCACATCACCCCCACATCACCCCCACATCACCCCCACATCACCCCCACATCACCCCCTCATCACCCCACATCACCCCCTCATCACCTCCACATCACCTCACATCACCTCCACATCACCCCTCATCACCCCCACATCACCCCACATCACCCCCACATCACCCCACATCACCTCCACATCACCCCTCATCACCTCCACATCACCCCCTCATCACCTCCACATCACCCCCTCATCACCTCCACATCACCCCCTCATCACCCCACATCACCCCCACATCACCCCCTCATCACCCCCTCATCACCCCCACATCACCCCCTCATCACCTCCACATCACCCCCTCATCACCCCCTCATCACCCCCACATCACCTCCACATCACCCCCACATCACCCCCACATCACCCCCTCATCACCCCCACATCACCCCCTCATCACCTCCACATCACCTCCACATCACCCCCTCATCACCTCCACATCACCCCCTCATCAGCCCCACATCACCTCCACATCACCTCCACATCACCCCCTCATCAGCCCCACATCACCCTCCACATCACCCCCTCATCACCTCCACATCACCCCCTCATCAGCCCCACATCACCTCCACATCACCTCCACATCACCCCCACATCACCTCCACATCACCCCATCACCCCCACATCACCCCCTCATCACCTCCACATCACCCCCTCATCACCTCCACATCACCCCCTCATCACCACCAAATCCATCCATTCGTCCCTTTTGCTATCCCTCCATCTATCCTTCCATCCGTCCATCTATCCTTCCATCCATCTATTCGTCCATTCACCCAACAATCTATCCATCCATCCGTCCATCCATACCTCTATCTATCCGTCCGTCTGCCTATCTGCCTATCTGCCTATCTGCCTATCTGTCTGTCTGTCTATCTATCTATCTATCTATCTATCTATCTATCTATCTATCTATCTATCTATCTATCTATCTAATCTATCTATCTATCTATCTATCTATCTATCTATCTATCTATCTATCTATCTATCTATCTATCTATCTATCTATCTCGTCTACCTACCTAGTCTGTTTGTCTGTCTATCCCAAAGGCTCAGAGGCATCTTACCTTTTGTGAAATGCTGGCAGTCTTGCTCTTTTATTTTCAAGAGGAGACCTCTGAGTTTACTCTGATCTTGGCGCCTGCTGGTTGCCAACTGAGTCTACAAGTCCCTGCAGATCCTTGTATACTGGCCTGTTTCCATAGAGACCAAGAGCTGGCCATTGTGACATCAGACGGATTGTCACAGAATACGTTGCTGACTGACAAGGAACCCTTGGACGAGGCAGTTTTCAAAACCTACTGGTCTGTGATGCCTATATGCCTCTCTCTCTCTCTCTCTCTCTCTCGGCTTGGCTTCGCGAACGAAGATTTAAGAAGGGTGCAATAGTCCACGTCTGCTGCAGGCTCGCTGGTGGCTGACAAGACCAATGCGGGACAGGCAGATCCGGCCACAGTGGCTGCAGGGAAAAGTCTGATTTGGGGTTGGTGCTGTAGCAGTGCGATTCTTCCTCAATCTCCTTTTGTCCTCAAGACCAGCTATGCGTGCGTCCTCAAAGGAAGAGACAGCCTGGTGGATGGTGTGCCTCCATGCTTTGCGATCTGAGGCTAGGTCAGACCACTGGTGATGGTTGATGTGACAGGTGCCAAGGGATTTCTTCAAGGAGTCCTTGTACCTCTTCTTTTGGTGCCCCTCTATTTCGATGGCCGGTGGAGAGTTCGCCATACAGGGCAATCTTGGGAAGGCGGTGGTTTTCCATCCTAGAAATATGCCCTGCCCAGTGCAGCTGCGTCTTCAACAGCAGTGCCTCGATGCTGGTAACCTCCGCCCGCTTGAGGACTTCAGTGTTGGTCACAAAGTCACTCCAGTGGATGTTGAGGCCTACATCAGTGGGATATGGCCTAATATGCAAAGGAGTTCCTGCTACAAAAAAGCCCTGCTAAAAGCCCAGTAGAAGGCTCTTATTCAGAAGAAGAAACAGGAAGACATCAGACTGTCTTGAGAGGAACTTAGAAAGGCAGTAAAGGAAAAGAACTCAGTACAGCTCTGGAGTTTGGTTTCTGACCTACTACAGGCCTGTAAATATATGAAACAATTCTGGGGGTGGAGCCAGGAGAAAAGTTGCAACAAGCATAACTGAACTCCAAAGGGAGTTCTGGTCATCACATTTAAAGAGACCGCACACCTTTTAAATGCCTTCCCTCTATTGGAAATAATAAAGGATAGGAGCACCTTCTTTTGGGGCTCATAGTATTGTATCCCTTGGTCCAATCTTTTTGAAACTTGGAGGGTCTTATGAGAAGAGGCATCGGATGCTATGCTGCAAGTTTGGTGCCTCTGCCTCAAAAAACAGCCCCTCCCCCCAAGCCCCAGATACCTGCACTGAGATTACAAGGTTTGACAGAATGCAAGTCTAGTTTGGAGCATTGGTCCACTCTTAAAGGAACTGTGGAACATACTCTCTGATAGATGAGGACATAATCTCAGTGAGTCTGAGACTAGTATACCTTGGGACTTCTACTTTGGATCATATAATCTGGAATATCCTTGTTCTTGCACTGGGCGTATGTTTATATTGTACATAGTATGTTGCTTTTGGGCCACAAACCATATGATCTGAGTTTGCAGATGAGATAAATCTATACTGCCATTGTTTTTTATATACTTTATTTGAATTATATGAATCTTTAGAGTGGTCTGATGTCCCAATGGCAAGTTTCCATCCAGCCTGTATGGGGACAGAAAAAAATATAGGCATCTCAGAACCTGTAGATCTCCTAGAGTGGCTCCCGGTTGGGACAATTTGTGAGGATGAAGCCATGGTCTTGTTCCTAAGCAGACACAACACACACAGGAATGGAGGACAACCCACAATCTGTGTGTCTGTGGAAGGGACCTTTCAAAAGTGCTACCCTGAAAATCTAGTGGTTCTCAAAAGTGGCCCTGGACTCTCCTTTAGTTGTTCTATTACGAGCTCCTCTGAACCATAATTAATGGGTGATTGTGTCGCATAGAGTACAGGATGAGCATCCAGACCGGATCTGTCTGCTCTGTCATGCAATACCCACCCCCCCGCCTTTCTACCCACAGAAAGTGGACTCTTATCTGGGAGAACCGGGTTTGACTCCCCACTCATCCACTTGCAGCTGCTGGAATGGCCTTGGGTCAGCCATAGCTCTGGCAGAGGTTGTCCTTGAAAGGGCAGCTGCTGTGAGAGCTCTCTCAGCCCCACCCACCTCACAGAGTTTCTGTTGTGGAGGGAGAAGATATAGGAGATTGTAAACCACTCTGAGTCTCTGATTCGGAGAGAAGGGCGGGGTATAAATCTGCAATTCTTCACAGTTATGGATGGATTTACTTCCTTTACGGTCTGCCCTTCTTGCTGAGATTCAGGAAGGATGACAGAATCTAACAATCAAAGGGTTGTAAAATCGACACAGGACTAGGATTATAGAATCAGGAGGGGAATAAATTCAGGGATTCCGAACCTGATGGCTTTCAAACTGTAGGAGGCAATGTAAGTTTATTTAGGACCACATCTGGTTCAGTTTAGTAGTCATTCTCAATTCAGGTGATATGGTTTGAATGTATTTTATTCTGGGTATTTTACCCATGTTTGTAAGCTGCTTGGAGCTCCCTAAGGAAGGAAAGTGGCTAATAAAAGTTAAAAATGAATGGATTAATTAAATTAACACCGATCTTGGTGACTCTTTGTTCCTTCTTTGCCATTTCCTAATCCTATTTTCTCTCTCAAATAAGAAAAGTTGTGGAAGAAATTCACAGTCCTGGCTAAAAGGCACCTTATCATTCCTTGAGGGGGGGGCGTAGAATCTCCCTTTGTTCCAAGGGCCTCCTCCCTTCCCCTGGACTTTCAGAGTGTGGGTCTTTAACCTGCCCTACCTCTAGGGAGCCTAAACTAATGGGTGTTGATGGTGCTAATCTCCCTTTGAATACCAGCCCCAAAGGTGCTTTGTGGACTGGCTAAAAGATATGCACCACAGCAGTCATCCTGTCTGAGGGGGTCTTTTACATTTTTATTGTGCTTTATTGACTGCCACAGGTTTCCCTACACCAAAGACACACCCTCCCCCTCGCTAGCTATGGTTCCCCTCTTCCTGCAGACAGATCAAAATGGGAAGCCATTTTAATCTGTCTGTCTGTAGCAGCAGAGAAGAGTGAGAGTCCACGAACACCTGAAAGGCTAACAGAATTTGTGGCTGCATAAGAGCTTCTATGAGTCATTGAATCTGAAGAAGTGAGCAGAAGACATTGGATTTATATCCCGCCCTCCACCCGAGAGTCTCAGAGCGGTTAGCAATCTCCTTTATCTCCCTCCCCCACAACAGACACCCTGTGAGGTGGGTGGGGGCTGAGAGGACTCTCACAGCAGCTGCCCTTTCAAGCACAACCTCTGCCAGAGCTATGGCTGACCCAAGGCCGTTCTAGCAGCTGCAAGTGGATGAGTGGGGAGTCAAACCCGGTTCTCCCAGATAAGAGTCCACTTTCTGTGGGTAGAAAGGCGGGGGGGGGGGGTATTGCATGACAGAGCAGACAGATCCGGTCTGGATGCTCATCCTGTACTCTATGCGTGGGCAGTGGGACAGGTGCTCAGACAATTTGTGAGGGGGCCCCGAAGTTTTCAACTGCCTAGGGGCCTCCACAGTGTTTAATCCAGCACTGGTTCAGATACAGCTAAACTGGGGTCAGCTCAGCGATCAGCTCAGCATCTACTTAAAATGCTTCTTGAATTAGAATTGTCATCATAAAGCTTTCCTCCCCTCATACTTCTAAAGTTGCTTTCTCCTACGTGGCCACAGTGGCATAAGGAAGATTTCCATTTGTCTGCTTCATATATTTTGGTCATCTCCCCATTTTTTGTGTGTGTGGGGGGGACATTAGAAAGTTTGTCAGATCTTACAATTCAGCAATGGAGCCAGAATGAAGCATCTGGGTGGGGTAAGAAAGAGCACAATAAAATTTAGAGGTTCCAGAGCTCCGCTCCTGTGAGCTCCTGCTGCTAAGCAAGGATTTTGGTCTGGGAAGACCATTTCGTGTGCAAGAACCTGCTTCTGTGTGAGCAGCCCATAACCAATGCTGGAAACGGAACCCTCCCCCTCCTCTTGGTATGTCTCATTTGGGCTTGGAAGGTGGCTTTGCCCCTTCCCTTTCCCATCCTGGCTGATATTCGATGAATCCTAAACAAGGAAGCCCACATTTGTAATCAGCGAATAACAGTAATGATAATAATAATTACAAAGAAGTGCCTTGGTGAGTCTGAGGAAATGGCAGATGGCCTCAGAAACATTGATTGATTGATTTTAGTCTATTTCTATTCCGCCCATTCCCTGTAGGGCTCAGGGCGGAGTACAACATACGATAAAACAAAAAAATACAATAAAACCACTCTACAAACAAACAGCTCAACAGCACTCAGAAAACTTAACCATATCCTCACGTATTGCCCAGCCTGGCTGTCTCAAATCATGATACTTTGGGGGTGGAGCCAGGAGACACTGGGGTGGAGCCAGGAGCAAGGGTGTGACAAGCACCATTGAACTCCAAAGGGAGTTCTAACCATCACATTCAAAGGGACCGCACACCTTTTACCTGGAAATAATTATTCCATAGGAAATAATGGATAGGGGCACCTTCTTTCGGGGGGGGGTGTGTGTCATAGAATTGGACCCCCTGGTCCAATCTTTTTGGAAACTTGAAGGTACTTTGGGGAGAAACACTGGATGCTATGCTGAAAATTTGGTGCCTCTGTCTCAAAAAAACAGCACCCCCCCCCCACCTGGGAATTGACAACCCTACTATATAGTAAACAAATCATTGCCGAGAGCAAGAAATTCCTTAGTCCAGGGGGCCTGGATAGCACTTGATACAGAAAATCAATCTATTTAGGATTTTAAAAACCTCATTAATTGCAACAGTTTGGAGAGAAGGATATATATATTTTCCAAAAATACTAAGAACAAGAGGGGAAAAACATCTCACGCAAAGCTGTCCTATAACTTATCTTTCCAGAAATGGAACATTTCCTTCTTTTAGATTTCTGCCCCCTTGTGGAAAGAAATGGCCCAAGGGAGACAGCATTATCTCATTCTGCGGGCGGGACCTCCATTGTGATTCTAGAGGAAGGAGTTCTTAGCATTGCAGGCTCATTTGCACTCAGGAATAACAGGGAGATAGGGACCTCTGAGACCCCTTTGATGCATGAAGACTGGGGCAATGTTCCCTCTAAGCTGTGGAGTCTTGTGAGCGACTGCATCAATTCCTTTGCTCTGGGGCAAAGAGAAAAATGTATGTGCTGGAATCTAAAAAACGGTGATCTAGCTCATGGTAACTCAGCTTAGAGGGAACACTGCTCTGGGGGTACCCCACATCGGGAGGTTAGGATGGGGCTGCAGCCAAGGCAGGCTGGACTTCCCTTCCCCCAGCCCACACCCCTTTCTTAACTCATCCCACCCCCCAAAAGGCCAGCTTGGGTTGTTGGTTTGCAGAATGAAAAAGACCAGCTTCATTTTCATATCAGTTTCATACAGTTAACTTTTCTTACACTGATTATCGCTTATCCCCGACAAACTCCGCTTACAAAGCTGAACAAAACTGGTGCTTAACAGAGTTACCAACCTCTAGGAGACTGAAGCCAAAATAATCAATCAACTAAGAAAGTTTCCTACAGTGCCAAAGAAATCCCTGAGAGATTAATCCAGGCCATCCTCAGAAGGCCCCCACTTTGCGCTGAAATACTTTCTGCAAGCACTTTATTCAAGGAATACAGGATCTTCTCTTGAGAGAGGCTGAGAAGACGCTAGAGACATTTAGGGCACTGCATTCTGTGAACTGTGCAGTGGATAAATGCATGAAAGAGATGTGATTTATTGATAAATGAGCATAAGAAATAATATTTTGATCTGTAATCTCCTCATTGGATCTTAAATTTGTACCATTTTGCGCTCTGAGCTCCGTGTGGCTCTACTCACTGTACTGGATTCCTCGTCCGATGAAGCGTGCTTGGAGCACACAAAAGCTTACGTTCTGAATAAAACTAAGTTGGTCTTAAAGGCACCACTGGACTCCTGTTTTCTTCTGCTACTTCAGACCAACAAAGCTGCCCACTTGGATGTAGCAACATTTGTGAGTTTTGTCTTCACAGTAGTTGATTATGGTGGCTTTAGCTGTTTCCATGACGAATCTCTTGGTTTGCATCCTCCAGGTGGGGCCTGAAGTTCTCCCAGAATTAGAACCCACCTCCAACGTGGCGCAGAGTGTTAAAGCTGCAGTACTGCAATCCTAAGCTCTGCTCATGACCTGAGTTCGATCCTCGGGGGGAAGCTGGGTTTTCAGGTAGCTGGCTCGAGGTTGACTCAGCCTTCCATCCTTCTGAGGTCGGTCAAATGAGGACCCAGCTTGCTGGGGGGAAAGTGTAGCGCAGGGGTGGCCAATGGTAGCTCTCCAGAAGTTTTTTGCCTACAACTCCCATCAGCCGCAGCCATTGGCCATGCTGGCTGGGGGTGATGGGAGTTGTAGGCAAAAAAAAAACATCTGGAGAGCTAACGTTGGCCACCCCTGGTGTAGATGACTGGGGAAGGCAATGGCAAACCGCCCCGCAAAAAGTCTGCCGTGAAAACGTTGTGAGACCAATGTCGCCCCAGAAAGGAAACGACAGGTGCTTGCACAGGGGATCTTCCCTTCCCTTCCAATGTAGAGAGATCAGTTCCCCGGGAGAAAATGGCCCACCCAGGACAGCCCCGGCTTGCAATGATCCCCCCCTCCTCCCCCTCCAGAACCTAAAAGTTTATCCCCCCCCCCTTCTCCTCCTCCAAGACTTACTTGCAAGTAAACCTCCCCGGGATGCGGCTGCTGCAAGGCTCCTCTCTCCTCCTGCTGCTTCTCTGCAGCCCCCACCCCAGTTCTCCTGAGCTCTGCAAAAGCAACCCCCTCCCCCTGGAAAAGCCCCCTTCCTCTCCTGCCCCCCCCACTGCTGGCGCAGCCTCTCTAGCAAGCAGCTCGGCGGCCTTAACCCTTTCCCTGCTGCAGAGGGGCTTTCTTGGCTGCCTTCAGCCGCGCCTTGTGCTGCTCAGTGGGGATGCTCGGGAGTAACTCTGCTGCAGGGGGCTGCGCTCCTCCTGGGGAATCCCCGGTGCTCTTCAGCCAGCTCAGGAAAAGGAGGCTGCAGCTGGGACCCCCTCCTTAATTCCCCCCCCCTCCTAGAATAAGGACCGTCAAACACAAGGGGGGGGGAGTTAGTGATGGTGAGCTCAGGCTCTTCGTCTTCCAACAGACTGTTGAACGGTTCTGTTGCCCCCCTGGAAAGAAAACCGCTTTGGAGCTCCTGGCCTGTCTTTGCAAGCGCAGGGAAATGCGGATGGCCACTTGGGGGTCCGGCAGGCGACGGTGCACAGCTGGGGGGGGGGGGCAGGGGGCTGAAGGCGAAGGACCCCCGGCTGGAGGAAGGGGGTCAACTGCAGGGTCTCTGCTAGGCTGGCCAACCTCTTGGCGGGGTCTCTCTCCAAATTAAAATTTATCCCCAGGCTGCAGAGGTCAGTTCCCTTGCAGAAGATGGCTGCTTTAGAGGGAGGTGTCTCTAGGGCATTATGTTTCCTGGAGACAGTTTGGTGCAGTGGTTAAGTGTGCGGACTATCATCTGGGAGAACCAGGTTTGATTCCCCACTCCTCCACCTGCAGCTCCTAGAATGGCCTTGGGTCAGCCATTGCTCTCTTATCTGGGAGAACCGGGTTTGATTCCCCACTCCTCCACTTGCACCTGCTGGAATGGCCTTGGGTCAGCCATAGCTCTCATATCTGGGAGATCCGGGTTTGATTCCCCACTCCTCCCCTTGCACCTGCTGGAATGGCCTTGGGTCAGCCAGAGCTCTCTTATCTTGGAGAACCGGGTTTCATTCCCCACTCCTCCACTTGCAGCTGCTGGAATGGTCTTGGGTCAGCCATAGCTCTCTTATCTGGGAGAACCGGGTTTGATTCCCCACTCCTCCCCTTGCACCTGCTGGAATGGCCTTGGGTCAGCCATAGCTCTCTTATCTGGGAGAACCGGGTTTGATTCCCCACTCCTCCCCTTGCACCTGCTGGAATGGTCTTGGGTCAGCCATAGCTCTCTTATCTGGGAGAACCGGGTTTGATTCCCCTCTCCTCCACTTGCACCTGCTGGAATGGCCTTGCGTCAGCCATAGCTCTCTTATCTGGGAGAACCGGGTTTGATTCCCCACTCCTCCACTTGCACCTGCTGGAATGGCCTTGGGTCAGCCAGAGCTCTCTTATCTGGGAGAACCTGGTTTGATTCCCCACTCCTCCACTTGCCCCTGCTGGGATGACCTTGGGTCAGCCATAGCTCTGGCAGAGGTTGTCCTTGAAAGTGCAGCTGCTGTGAGAGTCCTCTCAGCCCCACCCACCTCACAGGGTGTCTGTTGTCGGGGAGGAAGGTAAAGGAGATTGTGAGCCACTCTGAGACTCTTCGGAGTGGAGGGCAGGATATAAATCCAATGTCTTCTTCATGCTCTAAATCATTCTTAGACTGTAGGAAGCACCACAAAAATCGTGCCTCCATGGATTTGTGGCACCACAACTGTGGGAAAACATGTTTCTAAAGCATGGATCCTCATGATTTTTGCTTTGGATCCTCCCAACCTCAGCATAAAATCTTTAACCATGTCCATAGCCAGAGCTCGGAGTCCAGAAATAGTGGCTCCACAGCCTCACTGCAACACCATGGAGCCAAAACAAGGTTCCAGATCGCAGATCCTCACAGATCTTCATGATTTCTGCATTCAGTCATCCCAAGCTCACCATCAAATCAGATATCACGTCTGTGGGCAGAGATCACACCTCAGAAATCACAGACCCACAGATTCATGGACTCACCATGGAGCCAAAACAGGGTCCCAGACCATGGATCCTCATGATTTTTGCTTTGGACCACCCCAAGTTCACCATCAAGTGACATACTGTGTCCATGGGCAGAGCTTGCACCTCAGAAATCACAGATTTATGGCCCTGTGAAAACACCATGCAAGAAAACCATGACTCCCAAGCAGGTATCCTCATGGAGCTTCATGATTTTTGCTTCGGATCCCCTCAAGCTCACCATGAAGAAAGATCATATATCATGTCCACGGGCAGGGTTTGCACCCTGGAAATCACAGGGTGATTATTTACCTTTTTCTTTCAGCCCAAATTAATCCTACTTCCAGAATGCTTTTGGCTTCAAAGTGGTGAAACCCCAAAAAACTCACAGCAGGCTGAACTAGGGAGGGATTAGGGTTGAGAAACACCACTCCTGAATTGCTTCTCCCTCTATATTTACACCAGCAGCAGAGAGGCTGTAGAGGTTTGTGACCCTCAAATTGTCTATTCCTTCCTAAGCTCTGGGAAAGAAACTGTGTTCACCAGTTCTGAAGGTGTCAGAGTTAGACGGGCAGATCACCTAAAGTGGTGAGTTCCACAGAGGAGGAGAAACGGAAAAAGTGCCCTTCTTTGTGTAACCACGTTCTAGCCTTTTTGAACCAACACCACCAGGTCCTTTGAAGAACCTCGTCAGAACCAGCTATAAGAAAGTTCCACCCTTTTTTGGAATCTCTGAGGAACATGAAAGTTAGATTTGTGCCTCAGGGCCTTTCCACATACAGAGCGTTGATGAGATTCCTCCATTGGGTGGATTCTTCTATTCTTCCAAACACAGTTTTATTAAACTCAAGGGGAAGGGGACAGGGGAATGGAGAAGTAATACCACGCATACACACAGGGCTTTTTTCATAGAAAAATCACAGCAGGAACTCTTTTGCATATTAGGTTGCACCCCATGACATCACCATTGTTTCACATAGGGCTTTTCTGTAGAAAAAGCCCTGCAGGAGTTTATTTGCATATTAGGCCACACCCCCTGACACCAAGCCAGCCGGAACGTCGTTCCTGTGCGTTCCTGCTCAAAAAAAGCCCTGCATACATACTTCAATATTCCATCTTATATAATTGCTCTGAGCTACATTAATCGTCTGTCTTCTTCTTAAGTTTGCATCACTAGATTTCACAATAGTCTATAATAAAAGCCTTCAATTCATAAACCAATCTTGTACCAAATCAATCATTTAATCTGATACAGTTGTAGAATGGTTGCCAAAGTTCTTTTAAGACCCACTTGCCCTCTTCCTTCATTGTCTGCTAAAATGTCCATTTCCACTGCTTCAAATTTTTTTTTTCAGAATCTCCTCTTTTGATGGTATTTCTGCTTTCTTCCAATATTTCGTGTACAATACCCTAGCAGCTGTATTAACATGAAGAATTATATGTTTAACATTTCTATCCAATACATCAGACATAATATTAAGCAAAAACATTTCTGGTTTAAACGGCAGTGTCAACACCGACATTTTCTCTAACAACTCATGTATCATCAACCAATGTCTATTAGCTCTTTTACAGGACCAGCACATATGAAAAAAAAAATACGTTCATTGTTTTTACATTTCCAGCATTCATTACACATCCCAGGATACATTTTCGCCAATTTCACAAGTGTTACGTACCATCTATAAACCATTTTATACAAATTCTCTTTAAATGATACTGATTTTGTTATTTAAATATTTATTTTCCAGACCTTCTCCCATTTTTTCAGCTCAATGGGAGGTCTGGAAAATAAATATTAAAATAACAACATCTAAGAGATCAGTTGCTTTCCTAACCTTAAGATCCCATTGCCCATCCTTGCTGTCTTCTTATGGGATCTTTCTGGGTTTTTCAGCATAGCTAATGCTCTTCACACAGTCCCAGCACTTACAAAATTTCTTTCTGATTAGAGTAAGGGTTTTCTTTCCCCCTGTAGATTCAAGCATTTTATAGAAGTTGGCATCTTTTCAGTACTTTTTATGGTCTGTGCTTGTCTTTTAGGTGTGAAATGGGGAAAAGCTCTTTTTACAGGCTAAGCAGTTACATGGATCCCCCTAAAAACATAAGAGAAGCCATGTTGGATCAGGCCAATGGCCCATTCAGTCCAACACTCTGTGTCACACAGTCGCCAAAAAAAACTCCCAAGTGCCATCAGGAGGTTCACAAGTGGGGTTAGAAGCCCTTCGACTTTGCCCCCCCCCCCGCTCCCGCAAGCAGCAAGAATACAGAGCATCACTGCCCCAGACAGTTCCAACAATATGCTTTGGCTAATAGCCACAGATGGACCTCTGCTCCATATTTTTATCCAGTCCCCTCTTGAAGCTGGCTATACTTGTAGCCGCCACCACCTCCTGTGGCAGTGAATTCCACATGTTAATCATCCTTTGGGTGAAGAAGTACTTTCTTTTATCCGTTCTAACCCGACTGCTCAGCAATTTCATTGAATGCCCACAAGTTCTTATATTGTGAGAAAGGAAGAAAAGTACTTCTTTCTCTACTTTCTCCATCACATGCATAATCTTGTAAACCTCCATCTTGTCACCCCGCAGTCGACGTTTCTCCAGGCTAAAGATCCCCAAGCGTTTTAACCTTTCTTCATAGGGAAAGTGTTCCAAACCTTTAATCATTCTAGTTGCCCTTTTCTGGACTTTTTCTAATGCTATAAGATCCTTTTTGAGGTGCGGTGACCAGAATTGTACACAGTATTCCAAATGAGACCACACCATCAATTTATACAGGGGCATTATGATGCTGGCTGATTTATTTTCAATTCCCTTCCTAATAATTCCCAGCATGGCGTTGGCCTTTTTTATTGCAATCGCACACTGTCTTGACATTTTCAGCGAGAGCCGGTTTTGTGTAGTGGTTAAGTGTGCGGACTCTTATCTGGGAGAACCGGGTTTGATTCCCCACTCCTCCACTTGCACCTGCTAGCATGGCCTTGGGTCAGCCATAGCTCTGGCAGAGGTTGTCCTTGAAAGGGCAGCTGCTGTGAGAGCCCTCTCCAGCCCCATCCACCTCACAGGGTGTCTGTTGTGGGGGAGGAAGGTAAAGGAGATTGTGAGCCGCTCTGAGACTCTTCAGAGTGGAGGGCGGGATATAAATCCAATATCTTATCTACCACGACCCCAAGATCTCTCTCTTGGTCAGTGTCTGCCAGTTCACATCCCATCAACTTGTATTTGTAGCTGAGATCCTGCTGTGGGTTCCTCTACACAACACAAGAGTACCGCTCTGATTGAATCTCTTTCAATGCAACAAACATTACAATTCTGTCTTCCCTGTGTGGGATATCAGTTGCCATCAAGAGTGCTTCTGCAACAGCATCTCTTTCCGCATTCTGAGATTTCTCCCCTATATGAGTTCATAGATGCTTTTGAAAACTCTCGCACTGACCGAACCTTTTTTTTATCAATCTGAGCGGTCCAACGTTTCCTCCCTATGTGTGGGTTCTCTGATGTAATTGAGTGCCACTCTAAATGAATCCTTTTCGACACTCTGAGCACTCAAAGGTTTCTCCCTCTTGGATTCTCCAATGCATCACTCTGTCCTCGCTACTTCTGGGGCCTGTCCCATCGCCTGCTCTCTTTACCCTCATTGGGACCTCCGGGATGACAACTGCCACTGCAGTAACAGAGTGTGAAGGGCCAACACCGCATCAGTGAGTACAATGGTGGAGGAAGAGGGGTCTCATTCATCAGGATGGTGTCTTTGTGTCATAAAAGCCTCCCTTGGGGCCATTTACTAGTCTGGGTGCGGCAAGCCAGGTCAGACATTGAGAAATCAAAAAGGTTCTCCACTGTGTGTGTTCTCCCATGCTCTTGAAGATTCCCTCTCTCCCTGAATCTCTTTCCACAATCTGAACACACAAAATGTTTATCTCCTGTGTGTGTTCTATGATGCTTTTGAAGATTGTCACGGAAACTGAATTTCTTTCCACACTCTGAGCATTCAAATGCTTTCTCCCTTGTGGATTCTCTGATGATGACATTGAAGACTGGCCCTCCGACTGAATTTCTTCCTGCACTCTGGGCATTCAAAAGGCTTCTCCCCTGTGTGGGTTCTCTGATGATGTTGAAGAGTCACCATCTCACTGAATTTCTTTCCACACTCTGAACATTCAAAAGGCTTCTCCCCTGTGTGGGTTCTCTGATGACGTTGAAGATTGGCACTCATACTAAACCTCTTTCCACACTCTGAACATTCAAAAGGCTTCTCCCCTGTGTGGGTTCTCTGATGACGTTGAAGAATGCCACTGCTACTAAACCTCTTTCCACACTCTGAGCATTCAAAAGGCTTCTCCCCTGTGTGGGTTCTCTGATGATCTTGAAGAGTCGTCCTCCCACTGAATTTCTTTCCACACTCTGAACATTCAAAAGGCTTCTCCCCTGTGTGGTTTCTCTGATGACGTTGAAGATTGGCACTCCTACTAAACCTCTTTCCACACTCTGAACATTCAAAAGGCTTCTCCCCTGTGTGGGTTCTCTGATGATTCTGAAGATGGCCACTCCTACTGAACCTCTTTCCACACTCTGAACATTCAAAAGACTTCTCCCCTGTGTGGGTTCTCTGATGATCTTGAAGAGTTTCCCTCTCACTGAATTTCTTTCCACACTCTGAACATTCAAAAGTCTTCTCTTCTGTGTGAGTTCCCTGATGACGTTGAAGATGGCCACTCCTACTAAACCTCTTTCCACACTCTGAACATTCAAAAGGCTTCTCCCCTGTGTGGGTTCTCTGATGACGTTGAAGAGTCCCCCTCTCACTGAATTTCTTTCCACACTCTGAACATTCAAAAGGCTTCTCCCCTGTGTGAGTTCTCTGATGAAGTTGAAGTTGGCCACTCGTACTAAACCTCTTTCCACACTCTGAACATTCAAAAGGCTTCTCCCCTGTGTGAGTTCTCTGATGACGTTGAAGATTGACACTCCTACTAAACCTTTTTCCACACTCTGAACATTCAAAAGGTTTCTCCCCTGAGTGAGTTCTCTGATGAAGTTGTAGACTGTCACTCCGACTGAATCTCTTTCCACACTCTGAGCATTCAAAAGGTTTCTCCCCTGAGTGGGTTCTCTGATGATCTTGAAGATAGGCACTCCGGCTGAATCTCTTTCTGCACTGTGAGCACTCAAGAGGTTTCTTCCCCGTGTGGGTTCTCAGTTGATGTTGAAAATAGCCACTCCGACTGAATCTCTTTCCACACTCTGGGCACTTAAAAGTTTTCTCTCCTGTGTGGGTTTTTTGGTCCAGCTGGAAAATTCTACTCTGACTGAATATATTACTCATTACTGAGTATTCGGATGATTTCTCCTCTCTGTGTATTGTTTGGTGCACAAGGAGCTGTGATCTATTTCTAAAATACTTTCCACACTGAATGGATTTCCTTGCCTTCATTATCCTGTGCTTTGGAATATGTACATTCTGCTTTCTTCGATCACACTTGTCAACAGTACCACTGACTTTCTTTCGCTTAGGTTTGCCTTGTTTCCTGACAATTTTTTTCTTCAAGTTTTCATTTTTAACTCTCTGTGGCATTTTCTGATGAAGTTCCTCCCCCTCCTCATTCCTCTGATAATCCTCTGCTGGAATAAAGAGAGAGAAACTGTTAGTAACTGGGAAAGGGGTTAAGATCTAACAGCATCTATATGACTATAGGAGGAAAGGATTGGCAGCCCTTTGGTCTCATCCAGTTTGGCTGATCTCAACCACACATCCACCTTTCCCCAAGAATAATTAGTATTTAAGGACACCTCCCCCACCCGTGAAGACCTTCAGCTGAACTTTCTCAGAGGGATCTTCTGAGCCTCCAGATTTCAGGCTCCTAGAAGGCCTCTCTCCCTCAACACCCACTAGCCTGTAGGATTGTACCAAACCAAATGTTGGCCAGAAGGGAATCAGGAATCAGGAATCTCCTATGCTTATTCCTGGCCTGTTCCCTTGACGTAATTGTGCAGGATACTCACTCTCAGCCAGCTCATTCAGGAAGGAAATATGCTCTTGGGATTCTTTAGGACAGGGGTGGCCAACGGTACTGAAAGTGTCAAGACAGTGTGCGTTTGCAATAAAAAAGGCCAACGCCATGCTGGGAATTATTAGGAAGGGAATTGAAAACAAATCAGCCAGTATCATAACGCCCCTGTATAAATCGATGGTGCGGTCTCATTTGGAGTACTGTGTGCAGTTCTGGTCACTGCACCTCAAAAAGGATATTATAGCATTGGAGAAGGTGCAGAGAAGGGCAACTAGAATGATTAAAGGGCTGGAGCACTTTCCCTATGAAGAAAGGTTGAAACGCTTGGGACTCTTTAGCTTGGAGAAACGTCGACTGCGGGGTGACATGATAGAGGTTTACAAGATAATGCATGGGATGGAGAAAGTAGAGAAAGAAGTACTTTTCTCCCTTTCTCACAATACAAGAACTCGTGGGCATTCGATGAAATTGCTGAGCAGACAGGTTAAAACGGATAAAAGGAAGTACTTCTTCACCCAAAGGGTGATTAACATGTGGAATTCACTGCCACAGGAGGTGGTGGCGGCCACAAGTATAGCCACCTTCAAGAGGGGTTTAGATAAAAATATGGAGCACAGGTCCATCAGTGGCTATTAGCCACAGTGTATGTGTGTATATAACATTTTTTGCCACTGTGTGACACAGAGTGTTGGACTTGATGGGCTGTTGGCCTGATCCAACATGGCTTCTCTTATGTTCTTATGTTCTTAACGGTAGCTCTCCAGATGTTTTCTGCCTACAACTCCCATCAGCACCAGTCAGCATGGCCGATGGCTGGGGCTGATGGGAGTTGTAGGCAAAAAACATCTGGAGAGCTACCATTGGCCACCCCTGATTTAGAAGAACTCTCCAGTGTTTCCTCAAATGCAAGGCGGTACTTTGTCTCACCCATATTCTCTCTTACATTTCTGGATTCTTTTGCAGAGAGAGAGAGAGAGAAAGTGATCATTCATACATAAGGAAAAAAAACACATGAAAGACTAAAAATAATTCTGGAGAGATGGCAGCAAGGTCCAGATGAAAACTCAGCACAAGGGGAATGGATTTGTGAGGCAAAGAGCTCAAGTCCCCCCAAGGATTGATTACTAAGTGGCCTGGAGCGAATCGTGGGCATTCATAACTTGAGTCTCCCTGCAACTAACATCCTTATGTCTTTCAAGGCCATACTCTAGAATGTGGTCATTGGTTAATTGTCAGACCCTGTATCCAGTCCTGCAAACAGGAGGGTGAGGAATCTAGGAGGGTGCTGACATCCTCTGGAAAATTCCATCAAGCTGGACCCTTGATTGGGTCATTAGGACCACCTGACCCTAGAGAGGCAGAAATTATAATACAGGGATGGATAAGAGGGAACCCGGGCTAACTTTCTGCTCACGCCATGCTAATACACCTTGATGTTTTCTTGCTGCATCATGATGAATAATTCTCTCTAGAGTTATTTAAGTTACAGTTGGAATTCTTATACTGCTAAAAGAGGTGTCATCTAAGTCCTTCATATCTTAGAACAGTTACCTTCTCTTCTTTTCCTGTTGCTAAATTGCAGAAACTGCTGTTTTATGACGTCTTATTTTGAAATCTTTAATTGGGCCGTTTTGTGATGTCTTAGTTTTAAATCCTTAATAAAATTTTGTATATTTTTAAAAGGGGTCTGCTTTTCTTGTGTGAAGGATCCTTAGGTACCCGCTGAATGGGTGTTGCTCAGGTACAAAGAGCAGTTACCCAGGGGGACCGAGGCTTCGGTTCTGGAAAGGATCATTTTCAGATCACAGGCAGAGCAGACGTTTGTAATCCCAACCCAAAGGTTGCCAACAGAGAAATGAGGATCTGGCCCCTTCCGGAGTGCATCTGAGGGGCTCTCATCCACTTTCTCTTAGGCCACGACACCTTCTCTGGCCTAGGGGGTGGCCACAACACTGGCCTCAGTTACCCTCATGCAAGTACACACTATTGAGCAACACAAGAAGTCGCCTCATACTGAATCAGACCCTTGGTCCGTTGGAGTCAGTACGCTGTTTCTACCAGTGGTTTTTCAGGGTCTCAGGCAGACATTTTTCAATCCTCTGGAGAAGAGGCGGCTGAGAGGTGATATGATCGCCATCTTCAAGTAATTCAGGGGCTGTCTTATAAAGCAGGGGTGGCCAACGGTAGCTCTCCAGATATTTTTTGCCTACAACTCCCATCAGCCCCAGCCATTAGCCATGCTGGCTGGGGCTGATGGGAGTTGTAGGCAAAAAAAAAAACATCTGGAGACCTATTGTTGGCCACCCCTGCTATAAGGGATGGTGCAGAATTGTTTTCTGTGGCCCCGGAAGGTCGGACCAGAACCAATGGGTTGAAATTAAATCAATGGAGTTTCTGGATCAACATTAGGAAGAACTTCCTGACCGTTAGAGCGGTTCCTCAGTGGAACAGGCTTCCTCCTTGGGAGGTGGTGGGCTCTCCTTCCTTGGAGGTTTTTAAACAGAGGCTAGATGGCCATCTGACAGCAATGTGGATCCTGTGAATTTAGGGGGAGGTATTTGTGGGTTTCCTGCATTGTGCTGGGGGTTGGACTGGAGGTCCTTTCCAACTCTATGATTCTATCTCCTTTTCCCTGGAGATTCTCGGTGGTGAGCCTGGGACCTTCCTTAAGAAGAACATAAGAACATAAGAGAAGCCATGTTGGATCAGGCCAACGGCCCATCAAGTCCAACACTCTGTGTCACACAGTGGCAAAAAATGTTATATACACACATACACTGTGGCTAATAGCCACTGCTGGACCTGTGCTCCATATTTTTATCTAAACCCCTCTTGAAGGTGGCTATACTTGTGGCCGCCACCACCTCCTGTGGCAGTGAATTCCACATGTTAATCACCCTTTGGGTGAAGAAGTACTTCCTTTTATCCGTCTTAACCTGTCTGCTCAGCAATTTCATCGAATGCCCACGAGTTCTTGTATTGAATTTCATCGAATGCCCACGAGTTCTTCCTTGGGAGGTGGTGAGCTCTCCTTCTTTGGGGGTTTTTAAAATGAGGAGAGGACTCCCAATAACGGCTTCCCATTAAGGGCAGGAAGCTACCAGCTGGATATTAGGAAAAACATTTTGTGCTAAGAGTTGTTCTACTGTGATATCAGCTACCCGGGGAAGAAGTGAGTTCCCCCTCCCTGGTGATCTTTAAGCAGCAGCTGGACAAACATTCATCAGGGATGGTAAGTCTAGGCCAATCCTACATTGAGCAGGGGGATGGACCAGATGGCCTCTACGGCCCCTTCCAACTCTGTGACTCTAGGATTCCAACAGAGGCTAAACGGCCATCTGACAGGAATGCTGATTCTGAGAAGTTAGGTAGACAACGAGAGGGTGGAAAGGAAGGGCTGCATCAGTGCTTAGTTCTGGGACCGTTTTCTTACATGTCCAGGGAAATGTGATTGCCAGTTTGGGGTCAGGAAACAACTTCCTCCAGGCCAGTTCAGTCAAGATTCCTGGAGGGTTGGGGTTTTTTTTGCCATCTTCTGAGCATGCAACAAGGGCAGTCCTGAATTTCCTGCATTTAGCAGGGGGTTGGACTAGATGACCCTGGAGGTCAGTTCCAAGTCTACGATTCTATGAACATGTGAATTTTCCTTATAATGAACCAATCTATTGAGGTCAGCATCACCTGCTCAGTCCAGCATCGGCTCTCCAGGGTCTCAGGCAGGTCTTTCCTATCACCTCCTTCCTGATCCTTTTCTCTGGAGATGCTCTCAGTCTGAACCCAGGACCGTGTGCTTGCCAAACAAAAACTCTGCCCCTCCCCAAATAGTTTGACTGGCCTCAAAATAGTTTATCGTTACGCAATATGTTGATTCATGCCTCCGCACAATGGAACAATTTGCACCATTCGCGCCTATGAAAGATCCTTACCCAGAGAGGCCACATTCCTATAGTTCTCCAGCATGACTTCCCTGTAGAGAGCTCTTTGTCCTGGATCCAGCAGGGCCCACTCTGCCTCCGTGAAAGAGATGGACACCTCCTCAAAGGAAAAGGGACCCTGGAAGAACAAGAAGATTCCCCCCTCTTCAGAGATTACGCCAGGCAGAGATTGCACACTGGGCGTTACAAGCCGTGGCTGGCTGGCTCAGGCTGAGTGGGCTGAAGTTGAATCCAATGAAGACTGAGGTCCTTTGCGTGGGCCGGGGCGGACCGGGAGGAGAGATCATTCTGCCGGCTTTTGACGGTGCGCCACTGATACCAGTGCGCAGGGTCAAGAGCTTGGGAGTGCTACTGGAATCCTCACTATCAATGGAGGCCCAGATAGCCGCCACTGCTAGATCCGCCTTCTTTCATCTCAAGAGGGCAAGGCAGTTGGCTCCCTTCTTGGAACACGACGACCTAGCAACCGTGATCCATGCAACGGTCACCTCAAGACTAGACTACTGCAATGCCCTCTACATGGGGCTGCCCTTGTGTCGAACACGGAAACTTCAGATAGTGCAGAATGCGGCAGCCAGGCTGTTGGTGGGACTACCTCGATGGGAACACGTGTGGCCTGGGCTGCGGGATCTGCATTGGCTGCCGGTCGTTTACCGTGTTCGCTATAAGGTGCTGGTTATTACCTTTAAAGCCCTATATGGCCGAGGACCTGCCTACCTTAGGGACCGCCTCTCCCCATATGTTAACCGGAGAGCACTGAGATCTAGCTCCCAAAACCTCTTACAAATCCCTGGGCCAAGAGAGGCTAGAGGGAAGACAACCAGGGAACAAGCCTTTTCAGCAATGGCCCCTCGATGGTGGAACCAACTTCCAGAGATGGTGCGAGCCCTGCGGGATCCGAATCAGTTCCGCAGGGCTTGCAAAACCTTTCTCTTTCAGCTCGCATTTAAGTCAGGACCTGACCAAATTGACTAAATTGTTTTGTAGCCCTAACCATCTTATGCACAACTGTGACTGACAGTAATGATTGTATGACAGTATGTATAATTGTGATTGATAGTAGTTATAGCACCTGTTTTATCTATTTTAATTAATTTATGTAATTGAACTGTATTTTAAATCATTGTTTATCTTGTATTTTATCTAATTCATGGCATGCCATGTCTGTGAGCCGCCCTGAGCCCGACTTTGGCGGGGGAGGGCAGGATATAAGAATAAAACTTACTTACTTACTTACTGGAAGGGAGTCATCTGGGAAGGTATGGAAAGTAAGGCTTGGGATGGGTAAATGTAACAGCATTCAAAGGATCTCTCGCTGTGCCCCCTCTCCTACCTGGATTGCAGGTGCAGCAGCTGTTTCCACACCTCTGAAAAGACAATGGCTCAGTGGCATCTCTTCACTGCCTGTTTCTGAGACAAGGGAGGAAGAAGGCTGTTTGCTTGTCTGTTCCCAGCTTCACACACCCCCTTCCCAGAATTATGAAACCTTGCCCTACCTACATTCCCAGTTTTTAAACACTTTTACTACATTCTGGGAGAGGCAGAAGAGAAGCACCAGGGACCAGTGAGCCTCAGGGAGTTTCCGTACTGCCAACGTATTTCAGGCTTCTGTGGGACTTGGGTTTCCTCTATGGGGACTTGAAGGTCTCAAGAATGAGTTTCCAGAGTGTCTCTGGGCATGCTAACTTCACAGTCAGGTTTTCAGCCAGATGCAACTTCAACTTGGCATCACATCTGTCCCAACCCCCACCCCAAGACCCTCCCCACAGCTCCTGGGTGGGCAAGCCATAGCCCCCCACCCCCTGCTGCCCACAGCAGCCCCCCAGATGACCCTTCAAGCACAGGCACTGAAGCCACATTTCCCCAGGATTATTGGCCCCTAGGAGTGCTTTCCAGAGCTCTGCTCCCCCAGAAGGTGGGGGCTCCCTTGATTCCCCAGGCTGAAGGGCTCTGCTGAGGCTTGTCTGCATTCCCCCTCCCTCCTCGCAATTCAAGACCTTCATGGAAGGAAGGTGAGATAGGAATATATATTTTAATTAATGACAGAAATTGACCCCGAGGAATTTGTCTAGTCTCATTTTAGAGGCATCACAATTTGTGGACATTGAGTGACACCAATTAACACTGAGTTGCTTCATTTTCATCTGACCTGAACTCTCTACCCTCCACATTCACAGGCTGCCCCAATTGCACCCAGGCACAAGGAGTCCTCACCACAGGAGATGGCATCTTGGGCATGCTCCACCGCCTGCACCCTCTGCCCCTGCTCCAAGGAAGCTCCTTCTGCCTCAGGGATTGCAGCTTCCATCTCCAAAGGTGCTCCTCGCATCTGAAACAGCAGTCAGGGAGAGGGGTAAGAGATGGAAGGGAAAAGAGACCAAGGAAGAGATCCTGCCCCACTTAGGGTTGCCAATCCCCAGGTGGGGGCAGGGGATCCCCCTGGTTTGGAGGCCCTCCCCCTGCTTCAGGGTCGTCAGAAAGCGGGGGGAGGGGAGGGAAATGTCTACTGGGAACTCTATTATTCCCTATGCTGTTTTATTCGCATAGAAAATCATGGAGAATTGAAAAAAAAATTTTTTTTTTTAAATTGATCCACGGGTATCTAAGGCTCTGGGGGGGGGGCTGTTTTTTGAGGTAGAGGCGCCACATTTTCAGTATAGCATCTAGTGTCTCTCCTCAAAATACCCCCCAAGTTTCAAAAAGATTGGACCAGGGGGTCCAATTCTATGAGCCCCAAAAGAAGGTGCCGCTATCCTTCTTTATTTCCTATGGAAGGAAGGAATTGAAAAGGTGTGACGTCCCTTTAAATGCGATGGCCAAAACTCCATTTGGAGTTCAATTATGCTTGTCACAGCCTTGATCTTGGCTCCACCCCAATGTCTCCTGGCTCCACCCCCAACGTCACCTGGCTCCACCCCCAAAGTCCCCAGATATTTCTTGAATTGGACTTGGCAACCCTACCCCACTCCCAGACTCTGCACCCTTCTCTCAGCAGATTTGGTGAGTTATCTGCAGGGGTCAGAAATTCGCTACCAGAAGAAGCTCTGGGCAATTATCTGTTAAGGAAACTTTAAGATAAGGTCAGATATTGTCGCTTGAATTAGACACATCTGGAGGGAATACCCTCACCTGTTCTGCCTGCCTCTTTTCCTCTGCCTGACTCAGGAGGAAACCTTTGGCCAGGGCCACCGCCTGGGAACTGGTCTCCGGCCCACATCCTCTGACCCAGCCCTGCATTTCCTGGGGCAGGAGAGTCAGGAACTGCTCCAGGATCACCAGGTCCACGATCTGCTTCTTGGTGTGCCTCTCCGGCTTCAGCCACTGGCTGCAAAGTCCATGGAGCCGGCTGCAAACCTCTCGGGGCCCATCGGCTTCATGGTAGCGGAACTGCCAGAAGCACTGGCGATGCACATCTGAGGTCATGGTATCCTTAACCAGGACTTCTGACACAGCCCTTTCCCAGAATTCAGCATCACTTCCAGGTGGGATGGGATGGGGTCTCTTTCTTGCTCTCTTGCCAGTTCCAGGTCCTTCTGGGTCCTTCTCTTCCATCTCCTTCCCCTTCTCTTCGGCCACCTCTGTCTTTCAAAAGTGGCCTTTATTCACTTTGTTCTGTTTTTGTTAACTTGTACTCCGCCCTTTCCCATGAACTGGCTCTGGGAGGATGACAACAAAGTTAAAACAGTTTAAAACTACCAGCTAAAACTACTGGCTCTGAAGTGAGGCTTTTCCCTGAGAGGACAGAGGGAGACGGACAGGAGTGAGTCAAAAGGAAGATACACACACAAATATGCAGACACACAGATGCACGTAATAAATACAACCTCCATTCCCAAAAAGAAGCAGGGAATAGACCACATGTCTTTCATCCAGAGAATTATCACAGTTTTCTCCCAGCCTCATATTCTAGCTCACCCTGAAAGAAGGACCATTTTCCAGAGTCCAGACTATTTGGAAAAAAGGCTACACCAAGACCTTGAACACCTCTGCATGGTTACTAATTATCTCAGTGGTGGAGATTGTAGTTGGCGGAAGAGTCAGCCAAAATCCTTGCCATGCAACCAGCCAATCAGCATGAATGATTCATACATGTGATCCCATCTGGGATTCCTTACTGGGCCCCCCAAAGGCAGGCTTCATAGTCTTGTTGGCATCTCCCTTAACGAGATCTGAACCCCCCCCCCCATCCTGGGACTGTGCCCTGGTGTTCCTCCCTGTTGTGCTGCCTGGGGGTCTGTGCCTCTCTCGCCTGGCAAAAGGATGCCCTTCCTCCCACCCCAACCCCAGTGCAGGAGGGGGAATCTGGCATCGTGTTGCGGCTGCCTCTGCTAAGTGAGCCGTGGAGGGATGGGGCAGGAGCGATGCATTTGAAGCAGGTGTGTTCTCTTTCTGTGTTCCTATTTTGCAAACCCCTGATGCAGGTGGGGACTCGAACCCAGATCCGTGGAGCCCCCTGGTGTGTTTACATGCCATGATTCTCACAGTGGTGGATTCTTGTGTGGCCTTTGTTCCTCCAGGCCCTGTATATATTGGGGGCGTGGCCACATCAGCAAGCTCCACCCCTCTCTGCCTGTCAGGGGAGCTGCCTAATGCTCTGATTGGTGGGTGTGGGTGGTGCTTGCATGAGCACTAATGGGGTTGCTAGGTGCTCTCCACCTTGGCAACAGGGGTATTTCAAATGTTCCTCTCCTCTGCTGGGCAGCCCCAGCCCCACATCCGGAGGTTAGGATGGGGCTGCAGCCAAGGCAGGCTGGCCTTCCCTTCCCCCAGCCCCCAGCCCTTTCTTAACTCTTCCCACTCCCCAAAAGGCCAGCTTGGGTTGTTGGTTTGCAGAATGAAAAAGAGCAGCAAGAGAATACAGTTAACTTTTCTTACACCGATTATCGCTTATCCCCGACAAACTCGGCTTCCAAAGCTGAACAAGACCGGTGCCTAATAGAGTAACCAACCTCTAGGGGGTGAAGCCAAAATAACCAATCAACTACCCTGAATAAATAACCAACAAAGTTCACTACAAGTGCCAAAGAAATCCCTGAGAGATTGATCCAGGCCATCCTCAGAAGGCCCCCACTTTGCACTGAAATCCACACGTGAAACTGACAATACTTTTTGCAAGCCCTTTGTTCAAGGAACACTGGATCAGCAGGAGCACTTTTTGCGTTCTCTTGAGAGAGGCTGAGAGGACGCTTGCACTTTAAAGGACATTTAGGGCACTTTATATTGTGAACTGCGCAAAGGATATATGTGTGGAAGAGATGCGGACTGATATATTTTTTACTGAGCATAAGAACTAATATTTGGATCTGTAGTAAAAACCTGTTAGTTATGTATTCACAGTAGTTGATTATGGTGGCTTTAGGAGGTGTTTCCGTGAATCTCTTGGTTTGTATCCTCCAGGTGGGGCCTGAATTTCTCCCAGAATTAGAACCCACCTCCAGCAGACACAAATCAGTTCTCTGAGAGAAAACGGCCCACCTGGGACAGCCGCTGCTTGCAATGATCCCCGCCTCCCTCCCTCCCAAGAGCGAAATGCTTATTCCTCCTCCAAGACTTACTTCCAAGTAAACTTTCTCAGGATCCGGCGGCTGCAAAGCGTCTCTCTCCTGCTGCAGCTTCTTTGGAAGCTTCTCCCTTCCTCCATCGCCCTGCAAATGCAAACCCCTCCCCCTCCCCCAGGAAGAGCCCCCTCCCTCTCCTGCCCCCCCCACTTGCTCGGCCTCTCTAGCAAGCAGCTCGGCGGTCTTAACCCTTCCAGTGCTGCAGAGGAGCTTCATGTAGGCTGCGGTCAGCCTCGCCTTGTGCTCCTCAACGGGGCTGCTCGGGAGTAACTTTGCAGCAGGGGGCTGCGCTCCTCCCGGGGTGTCCCCGGTGCTGCTGAGGCAGCTCAGAAAAAGGAGGCTGCAGCTGGGTCCCCCCTAGAATAAGGACCGTAAAACTCAAGGGGGGCGAAAGGGGAGGTTGGTGCTAAGGAGATGAGGGTCTTCTTTCAAGAGACTATTGAGCGCTTCTGTTGCCCCCCTGGAGAGAAAACCGGGTGGGGCCTCCCGGCGCTTCCTTGCACGTCCAGGGAGATGCTGACGGCCACTTTGGGGGCAGGCAGGCCGTGGTGCACAGCTGGTGGGGGGCAGGGGACTGAAGGGTATGCATGATGTTTGTGGTGCTTCCTGCAGGCTAAGAGATGGGCTACAGTGTGATGGTGCTTTGATTTCATTTCCTCAAAAAAAAAAAAATCATATGGATTTATGAGGCTCCGTGCTTCGGAATCATGTTTCTGTTGCGTGGTGTTGCCGTGAAGCTGTGGATGCAGGATTTCTGTGGCGTCACCTGTGGCCATGTTTATAATGTGTGATTTGATGCTGAATTTGGGGCGATCCGATGCAAAAACTATGAGGATGCATGAGAATTTGTGGGTTTGAACCATATCTTTGCAGCATGGTGTTGCCATGGATGCGTGGTTTTTCTGGTGCAAGCAGTGTCCCTGGACATGATATGTGATTTGATGTTGATGTTGGGGGGACCCAAAGCAAAAACCCTGAGGATCCATGTGGAGCCGTGCCTTGGATTCATGTTTTTGAAGAAGACTGTAGATTTATACTCCGCCCTTCTCTCTCTCAGAGCGGCTCACAATCTCCTTTATCTTCTTTCCCTACAACAGAAACCCTGTGGGTGGGGCTGAGAGAGCTCTCCCAGAAGCTGCTCTTTGAAGGACATCAGAAACCATCTAGAAGAAACACGGATCAGAGCTGGCCCTTCCACTTGGCAAATTTGGCATTTGCCTAGGGCGGCAGCCTGGGGTATGTGTGCCAAATTGGGAAACCCCCCCCCTAACTCACAGAGGCCTTCCCTGCTCTGACGCCAGCTTTCTCGCTCTCACACCATCTTTCTTGCTCTCAGGCTGCCTTCCCTGCTCTTGCACTGCCTTCCCCCACTCTAGGCTGGCTTTCTTGCTCACCTGCCCCCTTCCCTGCTGTCACGCCATCTTTCTTGCTCTCAGGCTGCCTTCCCTGCTCTCGCACTGCCTTCCCCACTCTAGGCTGGCTTTCTTGCTCGCCTGCCTCCTTCCCTGCTCTCATGCCATCTTTCTCGCTCTCAGGCTGCCTTCCCTGTTCTCGCACTGCCTTCCCCACTCTAGGCTGGCTTTCTTGCTCGCCTGCCCCCTTCCCTGCTCTCACGCCATCTTTCTCGCTCTCAGGCTGCCTTCCCTGCTCTCGCACTGCCTTCCCCACTCTAGGCTGGCTTTCTTGCTCGCCTGCCTCCTTCCCTGCTCTCACGCCATCTTTCTTGCTCTCAGGCTGCCTTCCCTGCTCTCGCACTGCCTTCCCCACTCTAGGCTGGCTTTCTTGCTCGCCTGCCCCCTTCCCTACTCTCATTCTGCTTCATACTGATGAAAGCCATAGCATGGCATCCGCTCTTCTGAAGTTCGCTGTGCCTGGACTCAGCTTTGGGAATTTTGTGCAAAATTTGTTACCGATATCTCCACTTGAATAGATGTATGTTAAACGCAGTGACATTGTCAAAGTTCTATTTTTTCAGATATACTTCTCTGGAGGTTGGCAACTGTGTCCCACTTGCAGCACAAATCCCGCAGCAGCCCCCCACCCCGATCCTCCCTCTGGCTGCCCTGTCTTTCCCAGTCTGTTGTTTTTAACTGCTTAGCTCAAAAGTGGCCAAACTTGCTTAAGATAAGAGTCAAATAGATTATATGTCAGATGTTTGAGAGACAGAAGACATGAACAAACATTATACACATCTTTTTTTTAATACTTTTTTTTTGCACAGAAAGATAAATGCATAAGTATGCACTTGACAATATGACCATGCTAAAAGGAGAGTTTTTAAAAAACAAAACCTGGGAATAAGAGTCCTCATAAGACCATCATAGGGAAAGGTTAGGGGGTTATTTTTTGGCACCAGTAGGAGAAGGAAACACACAAGCATTATATAAATCTTTCACCTCTGTTTGCATCATTATGTATCTCTCTTTGCCATGAATCCTATGTTCCTAAACACAGCTCCTCCAAGAGCAAATGTCACCCCCATCTTTAAAAAGGGTTCCAGAGGAGATCTGGGAAATTACAGGCCAGTCAGTCTGACTTCAATACCGGGAAAGTCGGTAGAAACTATTATCAAGGACAGAATGAGTAGGCACATTGATGAATACGAGTTATTGAGGAAGACTCAGCATGGGTTCAGTAAGGGAAGATCTTGCCTCACGAACCTGTTACATTTCTTTGAGTGGGTGAATGAACATGTGGACAAAGGAGACCCAATAGATGTTGTTTACCTTGACTTCCAGAAAGCTTTTGATAAAGTTCCTCATCAAAGGCTCCTTAGAAATCTCGAGAGTCATGGAGTAAAAGGACAGGTCCTCTTATGGATCAAAAACTGGCTAATTAATAGGAAGCAGAGAGTGAGTATAAATGGGCAGACTTTGCAGTGAAGGACGGTGAGAGGATATTGGATTTATATCCCGCCCTCCACTCCAAAGAGTCTCAGAGAGGCTCACAATCTCCTTTACCTTCCTCCCCAACAACAGATACCTTGTGAGGTGGGTGGGGCTGGAGAGGGCTCTCACAGCAGCTGTTCTTTCAAGGACAACCTCTGCCAGAGCTATGGCTGACCCAAGGACATGCCAGCAGATGTAAGTGGAGTAGTGGGGAATCAAACCCGGTTCTCCCAGATAAGAGTTCGCACACTTAACCACTACACCAAACTGGCTCTCCTCTAAGCAGTGGGGTGCCGCAGGGCTCAGCACTGGGTCCCATGCTCTTTACTTGTTCATAAATGATTTGGAGTTGGGAGTAAGCAGTGAAGTGGCCAAGTTTGGAGATGACATTAAATTGTTCAGGGTGGTGAGAACCAGCGAGGATTGTGAGGCACTCCAAAGGGATCTGTTGAGGCTGGGTGAGTGGGCGTCAACGTGGCAGATGAGGTTCAATGTGGCCAAGTGCAAAGTAATGCACATTGGGGCCAAAAATTCCAGCTACAAATACAAGTCGATGGGGTGTGAACTGGCAGAGACTGACCAAGAGAGAGATCTTGGGGTCGTGGTAGATAACTCACTGAAAATATCAAGACAGTGTGCGATTGCAATAAAAAAGGCCAACGCCATGCTGGGAATTATTAGGAAGGGAGCTGAAAACAAATCAGCCAGTATCATAATGCCCCTGTATAAATCGATGGTGCGATCTCATTTGGAATACTGTGTGCAGTTCTGGTCACCACACCTCAAAAAGGATATTATAAGAATGGAAAAAGTGTAGAAAAGGGCAACTAGAATGATTAAAGGGTTGGAACACTTTCCCTATGAAGAAAGGTTAAAAAGCTTGGGGCTCTTTAGCTTGGAGAAACGTCGACTGCAGGGTGACATGATAGAGGTTTAAAAGATAATGCATGGGATAGAGAAAATAGAGAAAGAAGTACTTTTCTCCCTTTCTCACAATATAAGAACTCGTGGGCATTCGATGAAATTGCTGAGCAGACAGGTTAAAACGGATAAAAGGAAGAACTTCTTACCCAAAGTGTGATTAACGTGGAATTCACTGCCACAGGAGGTGGTGGCGGATACAAGTATAGACAGCTTCAAGAGGGAATTGGATAAAATATGGAGCAGAGGTCCATCAGTGGCTATTAGCCACAGCGTGTATATATATGTGTATATATATATATAATTTTTCCGGCCACTGTGTGACACATAGCGTTGGACTGGATGGATCATTGGCCTGACCCAATATGGCTTCTCTTATTGTTATGTTCTTATGAAACTAAGGGGGGAACCCAGCACTGCCCCCTTTAATTCCATCCTTCCTTCCAGTGGCTCTCTCAGCTTTTGCACTGGCTTTCCCCGCTCTAGGTCCGTGGGTGATCTGTGTGGTGGAGAAGGGCTTGGAAGCCTGCCTATTTCCCCCTCCTTCTCCCCTTCACACACGGTGGAAATATCTATCTATGGGAAGTGCTCAGAGGCTAACTGTGGTCCCAGTGTGAAGCAAGCTTACTTGAGAGTAAGCCTGCATTAAATTTCTCCTCAACGTCTGCGAGCTGCACAATATGCGTGAAAGAGCCACATGTGGCTCCCAACTCACAGTTTGGACACCCCTGGCTTACGTTTTACCAGCTGCTTTTGTCCAGACTCAGCTGTATTTATGGCCAGTGACTGATGCATCTTCTTCTTCATCTTTTGGTGTGTGTGTGTCCATCTGAAGGCCATGACGACCTCTGGTGACTGACCCCTGCTGGAGGCCTGGAGGATATTCAGGGAGGTAGCTAAATAAAGCCTGCCTCTGCATCCCCACTGCTGGTATTCCAAGGAGGTCTCCCATCCAAGTCCTTGCCAGAGTCGACCCTGCTCGGCTTCTGAGATCTGACAAGATCAGGCTTGCCGGGACTCTCCAAGTCAGGGTCCATTTCATTCTGCATCTTGACTCTAATTAGCCTTTCCTGGCAACTAACCGTCCGCCCACCCCCTTTCTACTTAGATGGAAGGGTTGAGGAAGTTCTCTTTCACTATCTGAAGAAGTGTGCTTGCACGTGGAAGGTTAAGCTCAGAATAAAACTTTGTTGGTCCTCAAGCTGAAACTGGACACAACCCTAAAAGAAGAAAAAGAATGCAGATTTATACCCTACCCAAGCGCTTTTAACGTTTCTTTCTGATTAGAATAAGGTTTCTTTTGTGGATTTCAACCTTTTACAGCAATTGGCATCTTTTCAATACTTTTTGTGGTCTGTGGTTGTCATTTAGATATGAAGTAGGAGGAAAGGTCTTCTACAGGCTAAGAGGTTGAATAGATTCCCCTTGTGTGGGTTCCTTGACAGGGCAGAAGAGAACTTCTTGGACTGAATCGCTTTCAAAGAAATTCAAAAGGTTTCTCCATTCTATGAGTTCATATATGCCTTTGAAAATTGTCACACTGACTGAATCTGCACACTCAAAAGTTTCCTCCCCCATGTGTGGGTTCTTCGATGCAGCTGAAGAGTGCTGCTTTAACTGAATCTTCTCTCAAACTCTAAGCACTGAAATGTTTCTCCTGTTTGTATTCTCTGATGCATTACTCTGTTCTCCCATCCCCTGCTCCCCTTAGCCTCATTGGAACCTACAGGATGAGAGTTGCCATTGCAGTAACGGAGGGTGACGGACAAACGGCTTATCAGCACGTTCAAAGGGTGGGGGGGGGGAAGTGCTCCCATTGGGATAGAGATTGAGAATTCTAAAGATTCTCCCCTCTGGGATAGAGATTGAGAATTCTAAAGATTCTCCCCCCTGTGTGTTCTCTGATGCTGCTGAAGATTCCTCCTCTCACTGTATCTCTTTCCACACTCTGAGCATTCAAAAGGTTTCTCCCCTGTGTGGGTTCTCTGATGACGTTGAAGATTGCCACTCTGACTGAATCTCTTTCCACACTCTGAGCATTCAAAAGGTTTCTCCCCTGTGTGGGTTCTCTGATGATGTCGAAGACTGCTACTGTCACTGAATCTCTTTCCACACTCTGAGCATTCAAAAGGTTTCTCCCCTGTGTGGGTTCTCTGATGATGTCGAAGACTGCTACTGTCACTGAATCTCTTTCCACACTCTGAGCATTCAAAAGGTTTCTCCCCTGTGTGGGTTCTCTGATGACACTGAAGAGTGCCAATCTCACTGAATTTCTTTCCACACTCTGAGCATTCAAAAGGTTTCTCCCCTGTGTGGGTTCTCTGATGAAGTTGAAGACTGCCACTCTGACTGAATCTCTTTCCACACTCTGAGCATTCAAAAGGTTTCTCCCCTGTGTGGGTTCTCTGATGACGCTGAAGAGTGCCACTCTGACTGAATCTCTTTCCACACTCTGAGCATTCAAAAGGTTTCTCCCCTGTGTGGGTTCTCTGATGACACTGAAGAGTGCCACTGTCACTGAATCTCTTTCCACACTCTGAGCATGCAAAAGGTTTCTCCCCTGTGTGGGTTCTCTGATGACGTTGAAGATGGCCACTCTTACTGAATCTCTTTCCACACTCTGAGCATTCAAAAGGTTTCTCCCCTGTGTGGGTTCTCTGATGACGTTGAAGATCGCCACTCTCACTGAATTTCTTTCCACACTCTGAGCATTCAAAAGGTTTCTCCCCTGTGTGGGTTCTCTGATGAAGTTGAAGACTGCCACTCCGACTGAATCTCTTTCCACACTCTGAGCATTCAAAAGGTTTCTCCCCTGTGTGGGTTCTCTGATGACGTTGAAGATCGCCACTCTCACTGAATCTCTTTCCACACTCTGAGCACTCAAAAGGTTTCTCCCCTGTGTGGGTTCTCTGATGAAGCTGAAGATTCCTCCTCTCACTGTATCTCTTTCCACACTCTGAGCATTCAAAAGGTTTCTCCCCTGTGTGGGTTCTCTGATGAAGTTGAAGATTGCCACTCCGACTGAATCTCTTTCCACACTCTGAGCATTCAAAAGGTTTCTCCCCTGTGTGGGTTCTCTGATGATGTCGAAGACTGCTACTGTCACTGAATCTCTTTCCACACTCTGAGCATTCAAAAGGTTTCTCCCCTGTGTGGGTTCTCTGATGACGCTGAAGAGTGCCACTCTGACTGAATCTCTTTCCACACTCTGAGCATTCAAAAGGTTTCTCCCCTGTGTGGGTTCTCTGATGACACTGAAGAGTGCCAATCTCACTGAATTTCTTTCCACACTCTGAGCATTCAAAAGGTTTCTCCCCTGTGTGGGTTCTCTGATGATGTTGAAGAGTGCCACTCTGACTGAATCTCTTTCCACACTCTGAGCATTCAAAAGGTTTCTCCCCTGTGTGGGTTCTCTGATGATGTTGAAGAATGCCACTCTCACTGAATCTCTTTCCACACTCTGAGCATTCAAAAGGTTTCTCCCCTGTGTGGGTTCTCTGATGACGCTGAAGAGTGCCACTCCGACTGAATCTCTTTCCACACTCTGAGCATTCAAAAGGTTTCTCCCCTGTGTGGGTTCTCTGATGACACTGAAGAGTGCCAATCTCACTGAATTTCTTTCCACACTCTGAGCATTCAAAAGGTTTCTCCCCTGTGTGGGTTCTCTGATGAAGTTGAAGACTGCCACTCCGACTGAATCTCTTTCCACACTCTGAGCATTCAAAAGGTTTCTCCCCTGTGTGGGTTCTCTGATGACGCTGAAGAGTGCCAATCTCACTGAATTTCTTTCCACACTCTGAGCATTCAAAAGGTTTCTCCCCTGTGTGGGTTCTCTGATGAAGTTGAAGACTGCCACTCCAACTGAATCTCTTTCCACACTCTGAGCATTCAAAAGGTTTCTCCCCTGTGTGGGTTCTCTGATGACGTTGAAGATCGCCACTCCCACTGAATCTCTTTCCACACTCTGAGCATTCAAAAGGTTTCTCCCCTGTGTGGGTTCTCTGATGACGTTGAAGATGGCCACTCTGACTGAATCTCTTTCCACACTCTGAGCATTCAAAAGGTTTCTCCCCTATGTGAGTTCTCTGATGATGTCGAAGACTGCCACTGTCACTGAATCTCTTTCCACACTCTGAGCATTCAAAAGGTTTCTCCCCTGTGTGGGTTCTCTGATGATGTTGAAGAGTGCCACTCTGACTGAATCTCTTTCCACACTCTGAGCATTCAAAAGGTTTCTCCCCTGTGTGGGTTCTCTGATGATGTTGAAGAATGCCACTCTCACTGAATCTCTTTCCACACTCTGAGCATTCAAAAGGTTTCTCCCCTGTGTGGGTTCTCTGATGATGTTGAAGAGTGCCGCTCTGACTGAATCTCTTTCCACACTCTGAGCATTCAAAAGGTTTCTCCTCTGTGTGGGTTCTCTGATGACGTTGAAGATGGCCACTCTCACTGAATCTCTTTCCACACTCTGAGCATTCAAAAGGTTTCTCCCCTGTGTGGATTCTCTGATGATGTTGAAGAGTGCCACTCTCACTGAATTTCTTTCCACACTCTGAGCATTCAAAAGGTTTCTCCTCTGTGTGGGTTCTCTGATGACGTTGAAGACTGACACTCTGACTGAATCTCTTTCCACACGAGCATTCAAAAGGTTTCTCCCCTGTGTGGGTTCTCTGATGACGTTGAAGAGTGCCACTCTTAATTAATCTCTTTCCACTCTCTGGGCATGTAAAAGTTCTCTCTCCTCTGTGGGTTTTTTGGTGCAGCTGAAAGATTCTACTCTGACTGAATTTATTACTCATTTCTGAGAATTCAGAAGGTTTCTCCTCTCTCTGTATTGTTTGGTGTACAAGGAGCTGTGATGTATTTCTGAAATACTTTCCACACTGAATGGATTTCCTTGCCTTCATTATCCTGTGCTTTGGAAAATGTACATTCTGCTTTTTTCCATAATGCTTCTCAACCATACCACCATCTTTCTTTATCTTAGGTTTGTCTTGATTCCTGACAATTTTGTTCAAGTTTTCATTTTTAACTCTATGTGGCATTTTCTGATAAAGTTCCTCACCCTCCACATTCCTCTGCTCATCTTCTGCTGGGATAGAGAGAAAGAAACTGTTAGCACTTGGAAAGGGAGTAAGATCTAGCAGCATCTATATGACTATAGGAGGAAAGTTTGGCTGATCTGAACCACACATCCACCTTACCCCGAGAATAATTAATATTTAAAAATACGTCCCCCTCCCATCTGTCTGCCCAGGCATCTCTTTTATAAGAGGCTGAATTAATCTAACTCGAACCTCATGATACCACTAAGCATCAGACGCTCAATATTTTCTGTCTCCCCAGACTCACATTCACAAAGTCTCTCTTCAGAATTTGGATCTCTTCTGAATCTGCCCTCAAGCACCACAGAGGGGAGAGCCTCACATCTAGCCACTGTGAAGGCTTTTCTGGTTTTTCTTTACATCAAGGTGTGTTCGAGGGAGGGAGGAAGGATGGGATGAAGGGAGGGTGGAATGAAGGAAGGAAAGGAGGGAGGGTGGAAGGAAGGGAGGGATGGTGGAAGGGAGGGAAGAAGGGTGGAGGGAAGGAAGGGAGGGAGTAAAGGAGAGAGGGTGGAAGAGGGAGAGGGTGGAAGGAAGGAAGGAAGGAAGGAAGGAAGGAAGGAAGGAAGGAAGGAAGGAAGGAAGGAAGGAAGATCGGGGAGGGAAGAGGAAGGGAGGGAGGGAGGAAGGGAAGGAAGAAAGGAAGGGAGGGAGGGAAGGAAGCTGCCCTGAGCCTGCTTCGGCAGGGAGGGCGGGATATAAATTTGAGAAATAAAGAAATAAATAAGGAATGGAGGGAGGGAGAAAGGTGGAAGGAAGGAAAGAAGGGGGGAGGGATGGTGGAAGGGAGGGAGGGAGGAAGGAAGGGAGGGAGGAAGTGTGGCAGGAAGGGAGGGAGGAAGGGTGGAAGGAAGGGAGGGAGGAAAATAGATGGGGAGGGAGGAGGGAGAGAGAGGTGAAAAGAAATCAACTTTTACTGCATTCTCCAAGCTCCCAGCTGGCTTTGCTTGGAAAAGTGATTTAAAGAGAACTGCCTCCTCCAAGCTGGTCGACAGGGCAGAGGGAGCTTTGAGAGCCACACGATCTGTGTGAAAGAGCCACGGTTTGGCCACCCCGGACTAGTCCCTCAGGTTGAAAGTTCCATTCCAACCAGTGATCGAGTGAAGCCATTTTGTCTTCCATTTTCAAAGTGCCAGTTTCTAGTCATGTCAGTACATTCGGGACACATCTGGGGACCTGCAGCTTCGCTCTAAGGAATTTGGTCTGAACCCTCTGAAGAGCAGCAGAGCTGGAAGAGGAACGGCCGATCAGAGCGCCACAGAGCCTTTCTGCAACTGCCTTCACTTGAAATACTTTTGGGGTGGCTGGAACATCAAGAGCCCCTTTTGCATGATATGCTGCCGGTTGAACTGGAGATCTTTTCATTCCACATAGATCCTCTGCCAGGGAGCCACAGCCCCTCCCCTAGTGGTAGGACATGCCTCAAAATGATGCAGTGCTATTCAGTATTTGGATTCATTCCACATCGCAACGGAACGGCACCCATGAAAGATCCTTACCCAGAGAGGCCACATTCTCATAGTTCTCCAGCATGACTTCCCTGTACAGAGCTCTTTGTCTTGGATCCAGCAGGGCCCACTCTGCCTCCGTGAAAGAGACGGACACCTCCTCAAAGGAAAAGGGACCCTGGAAGAAAAAGCAGATTCCCTCCTCTTCAGAGATCACACCAGGCAGAGGTTGCACACTGGAAGGGAGTTGTCTGGGAAGATATGGAAAGGAAGGCTTGGGAGGGTAAATGGAACAGTATTCAAGGGATCTCTCACACAGACTCCTTGTAGAAACAGAAGGAGCAAAAACTCCACTGAGAAAATAGGACGGACTCTGGCTGTCCAACCACACCCCCTCATCTCTCCTACCTGGATTGCAGGTGCAGCAGCCGTTTCCACCCCTCTGAAAAGATGAAGGCTCAAGAGCATCTGTTCACTGCCTGTTCCTGAGACAAGGGAGGAAGGAAGGGTGTTTGTTTATTTGTTCCCTGCTTCACACACCTCCTTTCTGGGGTTGTGAAACCTTACCCTATATATGTTCAACAGATTTTTAAAATACTTTTTATTACATTCTGGGAGAGGCAGAAGAGAAGCAGCAGAGACCTATGAGCCTCAGGGGTTATAAATGCTGCCAGAATATTTCAGACTTCTGTGAGACTTGGGTTTCCTCTATGGCAGGGGTGGCCAACGGTAGCTCTCCAGATATTTTTTCCTACAACTCCCATCAGCCCTAGCTATTGGCCATGCTGCCTGGGGCTGATGGGAGTTGTAGGCAAAAAACATCTGGAGAGCTACCGTTGGCCACCCCTGCTCTATGGAGAGGGAAAGGGGTTGGTGGAAAGGCCATGTCTGTGAGGCAGAATTTCCCATTTTAGTCTCTACTGTTACGTTGTAATTTTAGATTTTATATATTTTAAATGCTTTTTTTTCATTGTTGATTTTTTTTATGATGTAACCCACCCTGAGCCTGTTCTACGGGAAGTGCGAGCTAAAACTCAAACAAACAAAGAAATAAATATAACCCCCCCCCCATAGATGCATTTGCGGGGGGGGGGGGGAATATGTATGGAAGAGCAATGCAATTGGCTGCACTCTCTGACATGGGATTGCTGGTGGGGGAGACCTTCTGTAGAAAGAGGAGGGGGTTTGTCCCTTGGGAGGAGGAGACCATAGAAGCCTGGAGCATCCTGGAGGGAAAATGGGGGGTCTTGTGGGGAGGATATTGTGGCTTTGGCCTAAGGACAGGCTTATTCAACCCCCCCCCCACCCCTTTTTTAATTTTTACATTCTTATGTGCCTGCCTGAGTGTTTGTGTCCTTTGCAAGAATTGTGCATTTCAGTTTCACAGATGGAAAAATAATGTCTGTTCCGTTGTTTCATAGGCACAACTCAAGAGTCTTTTTCCTATTCAGTTGTTGTTTGGAATTGCCACTTTAACTGCTTAGGTCAAAGGTGGCCAAACTTGCTAAAGATAAGAGCCAAATAAGTTATATGTCAGAAGTTTGAGAGGCGCAAGACATGAACAAACATTATAAACATGTCTTAAAAAAACAAAACCTGGGGAACCTTTTTTCTGCCAAGGGCCATATGGATATTTATAACATCCTTCGTGGGCCATAAAAAAATATCAACTTAAAAAACAGTGCTCCACCGAGGGAGAATGATTCAGGCCAGCAAAATTAATGCAAATAATTGTTTTTCTATTTGAAGTCATGTGGGGAGTGCCTAATCTGGCACTCACACACACACACACACCTGGCCTGCCGCCCTAGGCAAATCCATAGGTACAGGGCTTTTTTTGTAGAAAAAAGCCCAGCAGGAACTCGGTAGCATATTAGACCACATTCCCTAATACTAGCATATTAGGTCACACACTCATTAGCATATTAGGCCACACCCTCTGGAATAATCAAGTGCAAACTGAACTGTGACAATAACTTTTCCAGGCCCTGCAGCAATTCTGGCCGGCAAGCCAGGCCCGAGAGAGGCTGCCACATGGCTCGGTTTGGCCCAGCAATCCCTGAGGGCCACACCAAGTGACCTTAAGGGCCATATACGGCCCTTGGGACGGAGGTTCCCCACCCCTGGCGTAGAGGATGTGCTTAGAAGAATGTTTACTTTTGCCGGTATAGAGAGTAATAAAACAATTTATGCTGGCCACCATTTGTTTGCTTACTCTTCCAGCTTGCTTGGCTCTGAGAACCTGTCCTTCCTGTAATCTGTTCAGACACTCAAGAGAAGGATGCTCTCTTCCTTTCTCTATTAGGCACTTTGGAGCAGTGAGGTGGATGATATGCTGGACCATATGCTGAACATGAGTCAACAGTGTGATGCGGTGGCTAAAAAGGCAAATGCAATTTTGGGCTGTATCAGCAGAAGTATCGTGTCCAGATCACGTGAAGTGATGGTATCACTTTACTCTACTCTGGTAAGACCTCACCTGGAGTATTGTGTTCAGTTTTGGGCAGCACATTTTTCAGATTTCTGTAAGACTTCGGTTTCCTCTGTGGCAGGGATGGCCAATGGTAGCTCTCCAGATGTTTTTTCCTACAATTCCCATCAGCCCCAGCTACTGGCCATGCTGGCTAGGGCTGATGGGAGTTGTAGGCAAAAAGCATCTGGAGAGCTACCGTTGGCCACCCCTGCCCTATGGAGAGGGAAAGGGGTTGGTGGAAAAGCCATAGCATGAAACTTCACTGTCACAATGTACCAGATGCGAATCAAGAAGTTCTGGAGAGTTGAAGGAAATAAGAATGAGTTTTCAGAGTGTCTCTGGGCATGCTAAGTTCACAACCAGATTTTCAGCCAGATGCAACTTCAACAAGATATCACATCTGTCCCAAGTCCCACCCCAAGACCCTCCCCAAAGTTCCTGGCAGTGCTGGGCCATCGCCTGCCATCCCTCCTCCACCACCTGCTGCCCACAGCAGCCCCCAGGTGACGCTTCAAGCACAAGCACAGAAGCCACAGTTCCCCATTGGTATTTGCCCCCAGGGACAATTTCGGCTGCCCTAGAAGGTGGAGGTTCCCTTTATTCACCAGGCTGAAGAGCTCTGCTGAGGCTGATCTACCTTCCCCCCCACCTTGGCAAGTTGAGACTCTGATGGAAGGAAGGTGAGATGTGATTTTTTTTAATATAATGAGAAACACTGACCTTCAGGAATTATTCTATTCTCCTTTTAGAGGCATCACAGTTTGTGGACACTGAGTGCCACCAATTAACTCTGTGTTGTCTGTAGAAATAAGTATCCCCCCCAACCTGAACTCTCTACACACCACATTCACGGGTTGCCCCAATCACACCCAGGCACAAGGAGTCCTTACCACAGGAGAGGGCATCTTGGGCACGCTCCACAGCCTGCACCCTCTGCCCCTGCTCCAAGGAAGCTCCTTCTTCCTCAGGGATTGCAGCTTCCATCTCCAAAGGTGATCCCCGTAACTGAAACAGCAGCCAGGGAAACAGGTAAGAACATAAGAACATAAGAGAAGCCCTGTTGGATCAGGCCAATGGCCCATCCAGTCCAACATTCTGTGTCACACAGCGGCCAAATATATATATATATATATATATATATACACACACACACACTGTGGCTAATAGCCACTGATGGACCTCTGCTCCATATTTTTATCTAACCCCCTCTTGAAGGTGGCCATGCTTGTGGCCGCCACCACCTCCTGTGGCAGTGAATTCCACATGTTAATCACCCTTTGGGTGAAGAAGTACTTCCTTTTATCCGTTTTAACCTGTCTGCTCAGCAATTTCATCGAATGCCCACGAGTTCTCGTATTGTGAGAAAGGGAGAAAAGTACTTCTTTCTCTACTTTCTCCATCCCATGCATTATCTTGTAAACCTCTATCATGTCACCCCTCAGTCGACGTTTCTCCAAGCTAAAGAGCCCTAAGCGTTTCAACCTTTCTTCATAGGGAAGGTGTTCCAGCCCTTTAATCATTCTAGTTGCCCTTTCCTGAACTTTCTCCAATGCTATAATATCCTTTTTGAGGTGCGGCGACCAGAACTGCACACAGTACTCCAAATGAGACCGCACCATCGATTTATACAGGGGCATTATGATACTGGCTGATTTGTTTTCAATTCCCTTCCTAATAATTCCCAGCATGGCGTTGGCCTTTTTTATTGCAAACGCACACTGCCTTGACATTTTCAGTGAATTATCTACCACGACCCCAAGATCTCTCTCTTGGTCAGTCTCTGCCAGTTCACACCCCATCAACTTGTATTTGTAGCTGGGATTCTTGGCCCCAATGTGCATTACTTTGCACTTGGCCACATTGAACCTCATCTGCCACATTGACGCCCACTCACCCAGCCTCAGCAGATCCCTTTGGAGTTCCTCACAATCCTCTCTGGTTCTCACCACCCTGAACAATTTAGTGTCATCCGCACATTTGGCCACTTCACTGCTCACTCCCAACTCTAAATCATTTATGAACAAGTTAAAGAGCATGGGACCCAGTACCGAGCCCTGCGGCACCCCACTGCTTACCGTCCTCCACTGCGAAGACTGCCCATTTATACTCACTCTCTGCTTCCTATTAATTAGCCAGTTTTTGATCCACAAGAGGACCTGTCCTTTTACTCCATGACTCTCAAGCTTTCTAAGGAGCCTTTGATGAGGAACTTTATCAAAAGCTTTCTGGAAGTCAAGGTAAACAACATCTATCGGGTCTCCTTTGTCCACAAGTTTGTTTACCCCCTCAAAGAAATGTAACAGGTTAGTGAGGCAAGATCTTCCCTTACAGAACCCATGCTGAGTCTTCCTCAATAAGAGATGGAATGGAAAAGAGACCAAGTAAGGGATCCTGCCCCACTCCCAGATTCTGCACCCTTCTCTCAGCAGAGCTGGTGATGTACCTGCAAGGATCAGAAATCTTCTAGCAGAAGAAGCTCTGGGCAATTATCTGGCAAGGAAACTTTAAGATAAGGACAGATTTAGTTGCTTGAATTAGACATGCAGGAGAGAATCCCTCTCACCTGTTCTGCCTGCCTCTTCTCCTCTGCCTGACTCAGAAGGAAACCTTCGGCCAGGGCCACTGCCTGGGAACTGGTCTCCGGCCCACATCCTCTGACCCAGCCCTGCATTTCCTGGGGCAGGAGAGCCAGGAACTGCTCCAGGATCACCAGGTCCACGATCTGCTTCTTGGTGTGCCTCTCCGGCTCCAGCCACCGGTTGCAAAGTCCATGGAGCTGGCTGCAAACCTCTCGGGGCCCATCGGCCTCATGGTAGCAGAACTGCCGGAAGGGTTGGCAGTGTACATCTGAGATCGTGGTGTCTTTAGACAGGACCTCTGGCACAGCTGTTTTCCAGAATTCAGCACCACTTCCAGGTGGGATGGGATGGGGACTCTTCCTTGCTCTCTTGCCAGCTTGAGGTCCTTCTGGGTCCTGCTCTTCCATCTCCTTCCCCTTCTCTTGAGTCACCTCGGTCTCTGAAAAGCTGCCTTTATTAAATTGGCTCTGAAGGGAGGCTTCTCCCTGAGGGGATGGAGAGAGACAGACAGGAGTGTGTCAAAAGGAAGGTACACACACACAATCCTGCAGACACATAGATGCACATATAAGTACAACCTCCATTCCCCAAGAGAAGCAGGAAATAAAACACAAGTCCTTCATCCAGAGAATTATCACAGTTCTCTCCCGGCCCCGTATTCCCGCTCACCCTGAAAGAAGGGCCATTTTCCAGAGTCCAGACTATTTGGAATAAAGCCAAGACTCTGAAGACCTTTGCATGGCTACTAATTATCTCAGTGGTGGAGATGGTAGTTGGGGGGAGGGTCAGCCGAAATACCTGCCATTGCGAGAAGCCAATCAGCATGAATGATTCATACATGTGATCCCATCTGGGATTCCTTACTGGGCCCCCCAAAGGCAGGCTTCATAGTCTTGTTGGCATCTCCCTTAACGAGATCTGAACCCTCCCCTCCTGGGACTGTGCTCTGGTGTTCCTCCCTGTTGTGCTGCCTGGGGGTCTGTGCCTCTCTCGCCTGGCAAAAGGATGCCCATCCTTGCACCCTAACCCCAGCACAGGAGGGAGAATCTGGCATCGTGTCATGTCTGCCTCTGCCAAGTGAGCTGTGGAGGGATGGGGCAGGGGTGATGCGTTTGGAGCAGGAGCGATGTTTCCCGTGTGTTTACATGCCATGTTCCTCACAGTGGTGGATTCTTGTGTGGAAAAATAATCTCTGCTCTTTTGTTTCATAGGCACAACTCAAGAGTCTTTTGACTATTCGGTTGTTGTTTTTAACTGCCACTTTAACTGCTTAGGTCAAAGGTGGCCAAACTTGCTAAAGATAAGAGCCAAATAGATTATATGTCAGAAGTCTGAGAGGCGCAAGATGTGACCAAACATAATGCACATGTCTTATAAAAACAAAACCTGGGAATAACAGTCCTCATAAGAACATCATAGGGAAAGGTTAGGGAATTATTTTTTGGCACTAGTGGGAGAAGGAAACACACAGATGTTGGTGGAATTCCTTGTGGGGGGGAGCCAACATGGGGGCCCCTCGCACTCACAGAGGGCTTGGTTCTTTTCCTCCTTCTAGGTCTTTGCCAAGGGTCTGCGCTGGAATCCTTGAAATACAAACTTATCTAACAGTATGAAATTAACTACCCAAGTACACTCTAAGCGTGAAAACCAAAAACTTCCCTTATTTAACAATAATGATAACAAATAACCTTCTAAGCTCTGGGATGGCAGCAAACGGGGTGAGAGAAAGGCTTCCAGGATGGGGCTATGCTCTTTATTAGGGTCCCCTTCTCTCCACCACCCATCCCCCCTGCAAGGTAGACCAGTCCCAGAGGGAAGGTTGGGCCTTAGGAGAGTCAAGTTCGAACTCAGACCTTCCTCCAGGGAGTTCACAAACCTGAACTGTTCACCTGCACCTGTTCTCAGGTGTCTCTAGGGCATTATATTTCCTGCAGGATCCTGTCCCCCTCAGAAATTCCCCAGCTCAGAGTCAGCCCTTTCCACTCCCCCCATCCTCCAGGAGCTCCACTGTGCCCTTCCCCCTTCTCTCCACCACCCACCCACCCTGCAAGGTAGACCAGTCCCAGAGGGAAGGCTGGGCCGAAGGAGAACTCAGACCTTCCTCCAGGGTGTTCACAAACTTGGACTGTTCACCTCCACCTGTTCTCAGGGCCCTTCTGAAGACCTCCTCCCTCTGCAAGGGTTGCCAACTTCAGGTTTGGAATGTTTGGAGACGGCGGGGGGGGGCTTTGGCTTTGATTCCACGGAGCCCCCCCCCCCTTCCCCGCTGCCCTCTGCATTCACCCTTTCCTACAGGGGAGCTGATCTCTGTGGCCTCTGGAAATAAGCACTGTTATTTGGAGAAAATGGCTGCACCGGAGGGAGCTGGCTGACCAAGGACAGCCACGGTTTGGCCTCCCCCCCCCCCCCCCTGCAAAACCTAAAAGTTTATTCCCCCCCCCCCTTCTCCTCTTCTAAGACTTACTTGCAAGTAAACTTTCCCGGGATCCGGCTGCTGCAGGCCTTTTCCCTCCAGCTGCAGCTTCTCTGCAAGCCGCACCCAAGTTCTCCTTAGTTCTGCAAAAGCAAACCCCTCCCCAGGAAAAGCCCTTTTCCTCTCCTGCCCCCACCTCCTTGCTCGGCCTCTCTAGCAAGAAGCTCGGCGGTTTTAACCCTTTCCGTGCTGCAGAGGAAGGAGAAGTGTGTTCTGGAGGAACTTGTGATGAGCTGCTTGTGGTGCTCAATGGGGCTGCTCGGGAGTAATTCTGTGCGGCCCTTGGATGACCATGGGGTAAAAGGATTACTGAAGGAGGATGGGGAAATGGCTGAGAAGCTGAATGCATTTTTTGCCTCCGTCTTCACCGTGGACGATGAGAAGTGTTTGCCTGCCCCAGAACCACTAATATTGGAAGGGGTGTTAAAAGACCTGAGTCAGATTGAGGTGACAAAAGAGGAGGTCCTACAACTGATAGACAAATTAAAAACTAATAAGTCACCGGGTCCGGATGGCATACATCCGAGAGTTCTGAAAGAACTCAAAGTTGAACTTGTGGATCTTCTAACAAAAATCTGTAATCTTTCATTGAAATCTGCCTCCGTTCCTGAGGACTGGAAGGTAGCAAATGTCACCCCCATCTTTAAAAAGGATTCCAGAGGAGATCCAGGAAATTACAGGCCAGTCAGTCTGACTTCAATACCGGGAAAGTTGGTAGAAACCATTATCAAGGACAGAATGAGTAGGCACATTGATGAACACAGGTTATTGAGGAAGACTCAGCATGGGTTCTGTAAGGGAAGATCTTGCCTCACTAACCTGTTACATTTCTTTGAGGGGGTAAACAAACTTGTGGACAAAGGAGACCCGATAGATGTTGTTTACCTTGACTTCCAGAAAGCTTTTGATAAAGTTCCTCATCAAAGGCTCCTTAGAAAGCTTGAGAGTCGTGGAGTAAAAGGACAGGTCCTCTTGTGGATCAAAAACTGGCTGAGTAATAGGAAGCAGAGAGTGAGTATAAATGGGCAGTCTTCGCAGTGGAGGACGGTAAGCAGTGGGGTGCCGCAGGGCTCGGTACTGGGTCCCATGCTCTTTAACTTGTTCATAAATGATTTAGAGTTGGGAGTGAGCAGTGAAGTGGCCAAATTTGCGGATGACACTAGATTGTTCAGGGTGGTGAGAACCAGAGAGGATTGTGAGGAACTCCAAAGGGATCTGTTGAGGCTGGGTGAGTGGGCGTCAACGTGGCAGATGCGGTTCAATGTGGCCAAGTGCAAAGTAATGCACATTGGGGCCAAGAATCCCAGCTAAAAATACAAGTTGATGGGGTGTGAACTGGCAGAGACTGACCAAGAGAGAGATCTTGGGGTCGTGGTAGATAATTCACTGAAAATGTCAAGGCAGTGTGCGTTTGCAATAAAAAAGGCCAACGCCATGCTGGGAATTATTAGGAAGGGAATTGAAAACAAATCAGCCAGTATCATAATGCCCCTGTATAAATCGATGGTGCGGTCTCATTTGGAGTACTGTGTGCAGTTCTGGTCGCCGCACCTCAAAAAGGATATTATAGCATTGGAGAAAGTTCAGAAAAGGGCAACTAGAATGATTAAAGGGCTGGAACACCTTCCCTATGAAGAAAGGTTGAAACGCTTAGGGCTCTTTAGCTTGGAGAAACGTCGACTGAGGGGTGACATGATAGAGGTTTACAAGATAATGCATGGGATGGAGAAAGTAGAGAAAGAAGTACTTTTCTCCCTTTCTCACAATACGAGAACTCGTGGGCATTCGATGAAATTGCTGAGCAGACAGGTTAAAACGGATAAAAGGAAGTACTTCTTCACCCAAAGGGTAATTAACATGTGGAATTCACTGCCACAGGAGGTGGTGGAGCATGGCCACCTTCAAGAGGGGGTTAGATAAAAATATGGAGCAGAGGTCCATCAGTGGCTATTAGCCACAGTGTGTGTGTGTGTATATATATATATATATATATATATATATATATATATATATATATATATATATATATATATATATATATATATATATATATATATATATTGGCCGCTGTGTGACACAGAATGTTGGACTGGATGGGCCATTGGCCTGATCTAACATGGCTTCTCTTATGTTCTTATGTTCTTATGCTTCAGGGGGCTGTGCTCCTCCCACGCTGTTCAGCCCCCCACAGTCTTCCCTCTCCTAGAATAAGGACCCTAAAACTCAAGGGGGGGCAGATCAGACTGTTCTTTAAACAGACCAGTGAGCGTTTCCGTTGCTTCCCTGGAGAGAAAACCTGGTGGGGCCTCCTGGCTCTTCTTTGCATGTCCAGGGAGATGCTGACGGCCACTTTGGGGTCAGGCAGGCCGTGGTGAAGAGTTGGTGGGAGGTGAAGGTTAACACCCCCCCCCCCAATTATCCCTGCCCAGGGACCCCAGGCTGGAGGAAGGGGGGTTCTCCTCCCGCAGGGTCTCTGCTAGCCTGGCCAACCTCCTGGCAGGGCCTGGAGATCACTCCAGATTGCAATTTATCCCCAGGCTACAGAGGTCAGTTCCCTTGCAGAAAATGGCTGTTTTAGAGTGGGGGAGGTGTCTCTAGGGCATTATATTTCCTGCAGGACCCTGCCCCCCTCAGAAATCCCCCAACTCAGAGTCAGCCCTTTCCACTCCCCTCCCCCATCTTCCAGGAGCTCCACTGTGCCCTTCCCCCTTCTCTCTACCACCCACCCACCCTGCAAGGTAGACCAGTCCCAGAGGGAAGGCTGGGCCTTAGGAGAGTCAAGTTCGAACTCAGACTTTCCTCCAGGGAGTTCACAAACCTGAACTGTTCACCTCCACCTGTTCTCAGGGCCCTTCTGAAGACCTCCTCCCTCTGCGGGGGTGCCAACTGCAGGTTTGGAATGTTTGGAGATGGCGGGGGGGGCCTTTGGCTTTGATTCCACAGAGCCGCCACCCCCTCCCTTGCTGCCCTCTGCATTTGCCCTTTCCTACAGGGGAGCTGATCTGTGTGGTCCCTGGAAATAAGCACTGTTATTCGAGAAGATCTCCAGCCCCTACCTGGAGACTGGCAATCCTGCCTCAAATACTGGTAGAAACCCCATGGCAGCTCCCCCAATCCTCCCCCCCACCCCCTGCCAACCACCCTCTGCCTTTCCCAGAGCCCCCGCCTTCGGGGAGGTACGGTGGCTCAGTGATAGAACATCTGCTTGGTAAACAGAAGGTCCCAGGTTCAATTCCTGGCATCTCCAACTGAAAAGGGTCCAGGCAAATAGGCGTGAAAAACCTCAGCTGGAGACCCTGGAGAGCCGCTGCCAGTCTGAGTAGACAAGACTGACTTGGGTGGACCGAGGGGGGGGGGGGGGTCTGATTCAGTAGAAGGCATCTCACAGTAGAAGTAGAAGGCATCTCACAGAGGTCTGAGAGGAGCAGAGCAGCTGATAGCTGAGACAGCTGGAGAAATTGCTGAGAATTTCTGAGTTTTGAAGGAGTCATTCTAAGGTTTGTGAGGCTGCCTAAAATTCTAAGGTGTGATAGCTGGGGAACTGCTCTTTGTTTGGTTGACTGCTCTTTGTTTGGTTGACTGGCCTAAGGGTGAAAGAGATTGAGAGTGATTGCTGCTGATTGCTGAGGAGTGCCTCTGCTCCACCCTCTTTGCATTTTAAGCTGCGCCTTCCCAAAGGCAAGGGCGAGAGCTAAAGGGCTCTTGGCCTGTGGCTCTTCGCCTAGGGGCTCTCTAAGGACCAGGAACCCAGATCCCTGATTTCCTTGTTCTCCAAATAAGGTAAGTTGAGGTAAGGTAAGTTGACCCTCCAGAAGGGGAGCCACTTAAACAAACAGCATTTAAAGAGGACTGTATATTTATATATATATATATATCATGACGATAGAATGCCAGGAGGGGGTTGGGGGCTTTCCAGTGTTTTGCACTGAGTGTCACATGTATGACTATCTGCCCAAAGGACAGAAGTCTTGGGTGTGTGCTCGATGCAAGGAGCTCCTGGTCCTCAGGGAACGAGTTCGTACCCTTGAGGCCGAGGTGACTGCCCTGGAGAAGCAGAGACGGTCAGTTAGGCACTTGGGGAAGACTCTCGGGGGCGTATTAGATGAGCCCCGCTCTGAACGTGGCAGCCCCGTTGCTGCCAGAGAGCGTGAGGGTTGAGAGGGAACAGGGCACCGTGCTGAGGACAAGGGGAATGCGCCCTCAGAAGGGACCTCTTCTTCGGTTGGTGAGCGAGAATCCTTTCGCGCCAAGGAACCATCCCTGCGCAGGGGGAGAGGGGGGGTTTTGGTAGTTGGTGATTCAATCCTTAGGCAAGTAGACAGCTGGGTGGCGAAACCGCGTACTGACCGTATGGTGACTTGCCTGCCTGGTGCGAAGGTAGCGGACATTACGCGTGTAGTAGATAGGCTGATAGACAGTGCTGGGGAGGAGCCTGTGGTCGTGGTGCATCTTGGCACCAACGATGTGGGGAAATGCAGTCGTGAGGTCCTGGAGGAAAAATTTAGGCTGCTAGGCGGGAGACTTAAGGCCAGGACCTCAAAGGTAGCCTTCTCAGAACTGCTACCTGTTCCACGTGCAGGGCAGGAGAGACAGGCACAAATTAGAAGTCTCAATGTGTGGATGAGACGATGGTGTAAGGAGGAAGGGTTTAAGTTTGTTAGGCACTGGGATGCTTTCTGGAACAAGCGGGAGCTGTACAAAAGAGACGGTCTCCACTTGTCCCCAGATGGAACCAGGCTGCTGGCGCTTAAAATCAAAAAGGTGGCAGAGCAGTTTTTAAACTAAATCTTGGGGGAAAGCCGACAGGAGATGAAATGTCTCTGGTTCAGGAGGACTCGTCTCAAAGAGATGAAGGGTTAGCTGCTATTTTTCTACCGGGTAACGGACCAGAGTTGTCCACTGTGAAGGTGACAAACAATATGGACTGTCTGCCAGTGTCTCGAGGCGGCAGGAGGAAGGTGGCGGGCCTAGCTCGCCTGGGAAATTATAGATGTTTGTATGCAAATGCTAGAAGTGTTCAAAGTAAAATTGGTGAATTGGAATGTTTAGTGTTGGGAGAAAACATAGACATTGTGGGAATTTCAGAAACTTGGTGGAATGAGGAGAATCAGTGGGACACGGTGATTCCTGGATATAAGTTATATCGGAAGGATAGGGAGGGAAGGGTTGGAGGTGGGGTGGCTCTGTATGTCAGAGAGGATATACGGTCCAGTAAGACTGAGGTCAGAGAATTAGATTCACTTTTAGAAATGCTTTGGGTTGAAATAGAGGGCCCAAAAGGAAATTTAACGATGGGAGTTTGTTATCGCCCACCAAATCAAAAGAGAGAGGACGATTATAATATGATGGAAGGCTTAAAGATAGCTAAACGTAAAAACTGTGTCATAATAGGTGATTTTAACTACCCGCAGATTGATTGGGTCAATATGTGTTCTGGTCGAGAGAAAGAGATTGAGTTTCTTGATGCTCTCAATGACTGTGCTATGGAGCAGATGGTCTCAGAGCCTACCAGGGGTGGGGCAATCCTGGATTTGGTCCTAAGTAATGCCCAAGACTTGGTGAGAGAGGTTAAAGTGATTGCGCCACTTGGGAGCAGTGACCATAATGTTTGTATAAATAGGGAGTTGTCCAAAAAGACTGCCACAACCACGTTTAACTTTAAAAGGGGTAAATACACTGAGATGAGGAGGCATGTGAGGAGGAAACTGAAAGGAAAGGTACATACGGTCAAAACCCTTGGGGAAGCTTGGACGCTATTTAAAACTATAATCCTAGAAGCTCAGATAAAATACATACCACAAGTTAGGAAAGGCACAAACAGGCATAAGAAAAGGCCTGCGTGGTTAACAAACAAAGTAATGGAAGCTGTAAAAGGTAAGGACTCCTTTAAGCGTTGGAAAACCAGTCCAAGTGAGATTAGTAAAAGGGAACACGGGCTGTGGCAAATCAAATGCAAGACTGTGATCAGGCAGGCAAAAAGGGACTATGAGGAGCATATTGCAAAAAACATAAAGACCAACAATAAAACTTTCTTCAAATATATTAGAAGTAGGAAACCAGCCAGGGAGGCAGTGGGGCCCTTGGATGACCATGGGGTAAAAGGATTACTGAAGGAGGATAGGGAAATGGCTGAGAAGCTAAATGAATTTTTTGCCTCCGTCTTCACTGTGGAAGACGAGAACTTTTTGCCCGCTCCAGAACCACTAATTTTGGAAGGGGTGTTGAAAGACCTGGGTCAGACTGAGGTGGCAAAAGAGGAGGTCCTACAACTGATAGACAAATTAAAAACTAATAAGTCACCAGGTCCAGATGGCATACATCCGAGAGTTCTGAAAGAACTCAAAGTTGAACTTGTGGATCTTCTAACAAAAATCTGTAATCTTTCATTGAAATCTGCCTCCGTTCCTGAGGACTGGAAGGTAGCAAATGTCACCCCCATCTTTAAAAAAGGTTCCAGAGGAGATCCGGGAAATTACAGGCCAGTCAGTCTGACTTCAATACCGGGAAAGTTGGTAGAAACCATTATCAAGGACAGAATGAGTAGACACATTGAAGAACACGGGTGATTGAGGAAGACTCAGCATGGGTTCTGCAAGGGAAGATCTTGCCTCACTAACCTGTTACATTTCTTTGAGGGGGTGAACAAACATGTGGACAAAGGAGACCCGATAGATGTTGTTTACCTTGACTTCCAGAAAGCTTTTGATAAAGTTCCTCATCAAAGGCTCCTTAGAAAGCTTGAGAGTCATGGAGTAAAAGGACAGGTCCTCTTGTGGATCAAAAACTGGCTGAGTAATAGGAAGCAGAGAGTGAGTATAAATGGGCAGTCTTCGCAGTGGAGGACGGTAAGCAGTGGGGTGCCGCAGGGCTCAGTACTGGGTCCCATGCTCTTTAACTTGTTCATAAATGATTTAGAGTTGGGAGTGAGCAGTGAAGTGGCCAAGTTTGCGGATGACACTAAATTGTTCAGGGTGGTGAGAACCAGAGAGGATTGTGAGGAACTCCAAAGGGATCTGTTGAGGCTGGGTGAGTGGGCATCAACGTGGCAGATGAGGTTCAATGTGGCCAAGTGCAAAGTAATGCACATTGGGGCCAAGAATCCCAGCTACAAATACAAGTTGATGGGGTGTGAACTGGCAGAGACTGACCAAGAGAGAGATCTTGGGGTCGTGGTAGATAACTCACTGAAAATGTCAAGACAGTGTGCGTTTGCAATAAAAAAGGCCAATGCCATGCTGGGAATTATTAGGAAGGGAATTGAAAACAAATCAGCCAGTATTATAATGCCCCTGTATAAATCGATGGTGCGGTCTCATTTGGAGTACTGTGTGCAGTTCTGGTTGCCGCACCTCAAAAAGGATATTATAGCATTGGAGAAAGTCCAGAGAAGGGCAACTAGAATGATTAAAGGGCTGGAGCACTTTCCCTATGAAGAAAGGTTGAAACGCTTGGGACTCTTTAGCTTGGAGAACCGTCGACTGAGGGGTGACATGATAGAGGTTTACAAGATAATGCATGGGATGGAGAAAGTAGAGAAAGAAGTACTTTTCTCCCTTTCTCACAATACAAGAACTCGTGGGCATTCGATGAAATTGCTGAGCAGACAGGTTAAAACGGATAAAAGGAAGTACTTCTTCACCCAAAGGGTGATTAACATGTGGAATTCACTGCCACAAGAGGTGGTGGCGGCCACAAGTATAGCCACCTTCAAGAGGGGTTTAGATAAAAATATGGAGCACAGGTCCATCAGTGGCTATTAGCCACAGCGTATGTGTGTATATAAATTTTTTTTGCCACTGTGTGACACAGAGTGTTGGACTTGATGGGCCGTTGGCCTGATCCAACATGGCTACTCTTATGTTCTTATGTTCTTAAGGCAGCTTCATAGGTTCATATATCTCCAAGGCACAACCCCAGCCCTGCCCAAATGCAGGGGAGCGCCAGCAAAAGGGGGGCAAACAGGACTCCCTCCCCCAAGCTAGGCTGAGCTTCCTTGCCCACCTCCCCCCCACACACACACACACAGCAAAGGAAGAGGAATTAAAACTCCCCCATCTTTCCCCAGGGACAGGCCCCCCCCTTTACTTGTGGGCAGGGGTCAGTGAACACAGTGGGGTTGTGGGGGGGCAGGCAATGATGTGGGCCAAGGAATGAAGCCCTGTGGTAGATCTGGCCGAGAGAGCAACGCCATTCGATGCACAGTTGGGCCGGAGCAGCAGCAGAACCAAAAATCCAGCGGCACCTTGAAGACCAGCCCAGTTTGATTCTGGGTACAGCTGTGGATGCAGGAAAGCTCCTGCCCAGAATGATACAAACCGGAATGGCTGATGGGGGGGGGTCTTTACCCAGGGCACTGGGCCTGGTCTGTCATGACATGTATGACCACCCCACACCACTCAAGGCGACTTATGGTGACCCCAGCCCCTCTTTCAGCCTTTGCTTCTTCCTTTTCAGTTTTACCTCACGACTACTGAGTAAAGGGGGTGGGTATAATAAGGATTTCTAGTCTCTTCGGTATTCTATTTTATTTTCAGATAGACGGATGACTATGTATGTAGGGGACCACTGCTGATTTGCTGCTGATTCCAAATACTCAGGCACCAGAGAACTTAACAGTTAACCACAGATTTTTATTTACACGCAGTCTTCAGCTGGGGGGATGAATAATAGTTGCTAAACAGTTCAGCTTTTACAATACAGAGTTTCATTGAGGAATCTCAGGGTCCACAGTTCTTAGATTCTTCACTAAGGTTGGCCTCTTGGGCTTTATGTGCCTGGTCTCTTGAGTTGACTGGTGTGTCTGCTCCCAGCCCTCCTGACTCCTTCAGACCCACATCTCTCCCTCAGCAATTTTGTTAGTTCTTAAGAGTAGTGTAAATATTTCTGTGACCACTCAGGTCTTTCACTGTGTCACTCGATTGTCACTCTCAGCCACCTGGCTGTCTCCACAGAGCTAACAGCAAGCTTCACTTCACCAGAAGTCTCTTCACAGCTCTCTGTATCCGCTCTCTCCTCAGCTCTCCTGCTGACAATATACTGCTCACTTCAACGGTCTTCCTCTGACAGTGGCTGACAGTTGACTCTCCAGCCGTTATCTGTCACTCACTCATCCTGAGAGTTCCCAGCACTACGGCCCCCACCCTCAGATCACGTGACTCAGACTCCCTGAGTCCTTAGCTTTTTTATTAACCCTTCCAATTCCGTCACAACATGGTTCCATAGGAGGCTTTGAGAAGGGGGCAGGGGATCAGCTTTCTGGTGGAAGCATCCTCTGTGAGGGATGCCAAAATCTTGGAACCGGAAGACCTCGTGTCCTTTGCAAGAGTTGTGCCTTTCAGTTTCTCAGGTGGAAAAATAATCTTCTGATCTTCTTCGTGGTCTCTGTGCAGTCCCACACATGGGTCTTGCCGCAGGCAACGGATCCATACCTCGGAGCTCCAATAGCTCGTATATAACGTCTTTTGGCGCGCTTTCCTCCCGCCCTGGGGAGCGGGCAGCGACCGCGCATGCCTGGAGCGGGGGGAGAGCGCCCATTCCACTCAGTTTCTTTCCTACCGCCGCCCGGACAACACCCTCCTCGCTGCGTTCCTCCTTAGCTCGTCCGTTACCTCATCTCTTATTCCTTCTTTCACTACTTAGTATTTTCCTCTTCTCGCTACCCTTTTCGTCCCAGAAAAACAAAAAAAAAAAAAAAAAACCGCTCCCTGCGCTATTCTCTCCTTTTTCCCTTCCCTCCCCTCCCTTGTCCGGGGCGCATGGAAGGGAAAGTTACCTTTAAAAAGTGCACGCGCTGTGGGACCAAAATCCCTTCGTCAGACGGCCACAGCCACTGCCTGTTTTGTTTGGGCGAAGCTCATCGAGTTGACTCCTGCCCTCACTGTGCGAACTTCGGCAAGCAAGCCCGGAAAAACCGTGCAGCCAGGCTCCGGAGTTTCCTTATTGAACTGTCCCTGAGGGCTATGCCCGCCTCGGACCCGCCGCCTCCCCAACAACAATCGGGAGCTTCGGCCTCTGCGGACGTGTCTCTTCCTAAGCAGAAGCACAAGTCCGTTAAAAAATCTTCGAAGCACGCCGATCCAGGCCATAAGGCTTCGAAAAAATCGCGCCATCTCGAATCTTCCGATTCGGCGCCCAAAAAGTCTCGCCTTTCCGAATCGGCTGATTCGGCGCCGAGGAAACTACACCACTCGCACTCGGCTCCTAAAGAGCCTCGGGCTCCAGTTTCGACGCCTATGGATACCACGGCCTCGACGCAGCCCGCACTTCCGCTTGAACTGTCGGCTCCTTCTGACGTCATCACCGACATGCCGCAACTGACTCCTCACTCATCTACAGCAGTAGAGGTCATACCGGTCCACTCTCGTTCGCCTTCAGTGCACAGCGTGGTCCCTGCCGACTTCATGCAACCCGACCTGACTACAGATTCGACTCAGGCCTATCTTAAGCCTCCGCTTCGGATCGGATCCTTCCGAGACATCGGGATTTCTCCCCTGTATAGGGATTCGGCCACTCAAGCTTCAAATGAAGGCCGCGCTCGCTCACCTCTTCATCGAGCCCTATCTCGGTCGCCGCCTCGTAGAGGCCGCTCCAGATCGCCACGCAGGCGCCGAGACTCCGACTCTTCGGGCCAGTATCGACAATACTACGCCCTTTCGAGGTACGACCGCCATTTCTCTCGGTCCCCTTCTCCTAAACGTCGGTTCCATCGCCATCCTTCTCGGTCCCCATCCGTGGAGGGTTCCGATTTCTCAACGTACTCTGCTATTCGATACGCGGATTCTCCTAGACCCCGTGATCGACCCCGTGATTCCCTACGACGACTCCGGGATTCCCCACGACACCGGGACTCCCCGCGCTTCCGCGATGTCGAGCGTTTTCCCGATTCGCCTAGGATCCGTGATCGCTACTATCCGCGACCCCGTCATCAAGATCGGGCCCGAGAACCTTATCCGATCCGAGAACCTGATTATTCTCGTTACTCCCCCCGACTCCGTGAGCGACTACGGGAATGTATACAGCAATCTCGGGACTCTTACCAGGCAGAAGGTGCTAGACCGCGCACTCCGTTAGCTTCTACCTCGACTGCTCCTCCGGTCCATACCCACACGGACCAACGCGACCAGGTGCTGAAGCCTCAGACCGCCCCTTCGGACCCGATTCCGCCACCGCCCCCTCCTTCCGGTGACGACTCCCGTTCCGACGCCGACTCCGTAGCTTCATCTGACTCCGAGGACCACCCAGACTCGGTAGTCTCGGATTCGGCACCACAGCCCCGACTCTCTCCATCTGATGCCTCCAAGGCCTACCTCCATCTGATTACTGCTATGGCCGAGGCTTTAAACATTACCCTTCCGTCGGACTCACCTAAGGTCTCTGATATCGTACACGACCTTGTACAAACGGACTTTCCACCTGGTTCACTACTCCCTATGCTACCGGTGCACCTCGAAGGCCTCCGTGAGACCTGGGAAAAACCAGCTTCCATTCCCCCTACTTCTAAACGCTTGGACTCGCTTTATAGGGTTCATGCTCCCGAGGCTAAATTTCTTGCTTCCCATCCAGCACCCAATTCCATTATCGTGCACTCAGCCACTAAGGCTAAGCCCTCCAGACATCCAACACCTCCAGACCGAGAGGGCAGGAAGCTGGACACCCTGGCCAGAAAAATGTTCAACCTTGCCTCAACAAATTCGAAACTGAACAATTATCTTGCCTACTTCTCGGCCTACATCTTCCATCTGGCCAACCAATTTACACCTCTCATCCCTTCCCTTCCGGAACCCTCTCAAAAGGTGGCCTCTGGGCTAGTATCAGAACTATCTAGGGTATCGAAGCAACAAATAAATTCCATTCGCCACGCTGTCTCCTGCTCTTCAAGGGTTTTTGCGTCATCTGTCGCCCTTCGCCGTCATGCCTGGCTAAGGTCCACCAACCTACAGCCGGACATTAAGCAAAAGATCGAAGACCTCCCCTTTGATGGCCTGGGTCTCTTCCATGCCTCTACTGATGAGGTTCTCACCTCAGTGGACGACGGGCGCAAGCGCGCAAAGCGTCTGGGAGTTTCTCAACCGTTCTCCCAGCAGCCTAACCGTACAAGATCCTGGAGACCATCATTCCAGAGGCGCCAACGATCTCCTAGGCGCAATGATTTCTGGAAACGGAAGAGTGGACAACAGAAACCTGCGTTTCAACAGAGGCCTCGCTCACAGCAGCCCAAAAAGTCCTCCCTTCCTTCAAAGCAGTCTCTTTGACTCTCCTCACACTCTGCCAACGCCCCGCACCCGTCTCTCACCCTTCCTCCGAACTTGGAATTCGATAACAACAGACTCCTGGGTGCTGACCATCGTGCGCCTAGGTTACGCAATCGAGTTCATTTCTCCACCTCATCACCATTCCTTCATCGCTACACCCCCGTCTTCTCCCCTGCATCAGGAGATTCTGGACTTACTGCACAAGAACGCCATAGAACCCGTCCCTCCTCTCCACCGAGGGACAGGCTTTTATTCAAAATACTTCCTAGTCCCCAAGAGGGATGGAGGCAGGCGCCCCATTCTGGATCTGAGGAGGCTCAACAAATACATCCAATACAGGAGGTTCAGAATGATCTCCCTGCAGTCCATCTTGCCCCTCATACCCAGGAATTCCTGGATGGCCTCTCTCGATCTTCAGGACGCCTACTTCCATGTGACCATCCGACCTCAACATCGGAAGTATCTGCGTTTTGCCATGGGCGAGGACCACTACCAATATGTTTCCCTACCATTCGGCCTTTCCACTGCGCCCCGCGTTTTTACAAAGTGCATGGCAGTGGTGGCGGCTGCGCTTCGCATCCGGAACATCCCAGTCTTCCCATATATAGACGACTGGCTTCTGGTGGCCCCAACTCAACAACAACTAGAGCACAACCTCGACACAGCTCTCACTCTCCTGACTTCCCTGGGCCTTCGTGTGAATGCCTCAAAATCACACCTCACACCTACCCAGGAGCTCAAATTTATAGGAGCTCTTCTCCACACCTCCCTACATCGAGTCTTTCTTCCCGAAGATCGGGCACAGACAATTATCACCCTAGCCAAGTCAGTACAACAACAACCCTGTCAGTCCGCGCTTACAATCCAACGCCTGCTGGGCCTCATGGCCGCCACTACGTCCGTCCTCCGCTTTGCCAGGTTAAGGATGCGACAACTGCAAATCTGGTTTGTAAGAGCTTACCACCCTCAGACACAATCTCAAAGTTCTTTGCTGACTGTTCCACACAAGGCGCTTCTCTCCCTCACGTGGTGGACTGTTCCCAACAATCTCCTCGAGGGCAGGCCGTTTCTGTCAACCTCTCCAACGGCCATAGTTACAACAGATGCCTCCTGGTGGGGTTGGGGAGCCCACCTAAAGGACAAGACTGTGAGAGGTCTCTGGACAACCTCCGAGAGAACCATGCATATAAATTGCTTGGAACTGATCGCGGTACACAGAGCTCTACAGTCCTTTCTTCCCCTGATAAGGGACCGGCACGTTCAGATCTCCACGGACAATATGGCAACAGTTTATTACATAAACAAACAAGGCGGCACCAGATCCCTCCGTCTCTGCCGTATAGCCGTACTGCTCTGGGAATGGTGTGTCAAGCACAACATCTACATGACTGCCATTCACCTCCCAGGTGTGGAGAATGCTCTGGCCGACTCCCTCAGCAGGTTTCGCATAGACGATCACGAATGGTCCATCAATCCAACCTACCTTCGACGCATCTTCCGATGCTTCGGAATACCCAAGGTGGACGTCTTTGCATCCCGGGACAATGCCAAATGCCCTCGGTTTTACTCCAGGAGGGGCAACGACGCCTTCCTACACAATTGGACGGGCCCCCTTCATTACTTCTTCCCACCAACTCCTCTTCTGACGCGGGTGTTGGTGAAGATAGCTCGGGATGGAACAGACTGCATCCTCATTGCGCCATGGTGGCCTCGACAACCGTGGTTCACGGGGCTTCTTCAACTCTCATGCCACACTTACCGCCGACTTCCTCCTGCGGGCGACCTTCTCTCCCAGGCCAACGGTCAGGTTCTGCATCACAACCCTCGAGTCCTGGCCCTGACAGCCTGGAGAATACACCCTCCTACCTCTCTGCAGAGGTAGCCAATGTCATCCTTAACGCAAGGAAGCCTTCCACGAGACTTTCCTATCAGCGTAAATGGAAGCGCTTCTGTTCCTTTACGACATCTAAGCATCTACAGCCGGAGTCGGCACCCTTGAACCTGATCCTGGACTATCTGCTCTCTCTGCAAAAAGCAGGACTCTGTTATTCTTCCTTAAAGGTGCATCTTTCTGCTGTCTCTGCTTTCCACAATTTGGTTGACGGCAAGACTGTGTTCTCCCATCCCTTATCCAAGTCCTTTCTTAAGGGCATGTTGCACCTCAACCCACCTGTTAAACCCTTTGCCCCGACCTGGAGTTTATCGTTAGTTCTTTCCTGCCTGATAAGGGCCCCCTTTGAACCTATGGCCACCGCAGACCTCAACCTTCTTTCCTGGAAGACGGCATTGCTCGTAGCCCTCACCTCAGGCAAACGGGCAAGTGACTTATGCGCCTTCCGTTACGATCCTCCCTACACCATGTTCCATAGGGACAAAGTTGTTTTACGACCGGACCCTGCGTTCCTGCCTAAGGTTGTCTCCCAGTTCCACTTATCGACCTCAACTTCCTTACCAACGTTTTTCTCCAACCCATCCGACCAGGGACAACGAGCCCTACACTCTTTGGACGTCAGAAGGGCTTTGTCCTTCTACCTTGATCGTACACAACCTTTCCGTAAGGACCCTAATCTGTTTGTGGCCTACGGCAACCCTCACAAGGGTCACAAAATTTCTACCCAAAGGCTGTCTAAATGGGTAGTTAGTGCCATCAGGTTGTGCTACGAACTGGCTAAGCAGCCCTTACCCGAAGGCCTTAAGGCCCACTCTACTAGAGCGGTCTCGACGTCTTCGGCTTTCCTGCAAGGCGTTTCTCTGGAGGACATTTGTGCGGCTGCATCCTGGTCCTCTCCATCCACGTTCGTCTCCCATTATGCGCTAGACGTTCGTGCGAGACGTGACGCCTCCTTCGGTCAGGCGGTCCTCAAATCCATCTTCCACTGAAGCTTCGGGTGAGTGCATCCGCTTCCATCTTTAACTTGCATACCATGTTGCATATGTTGTTGCATATTTCAGGTTGCAATGTGATTGCATTTGACTGATTACAATGTAATTGCATTTGACTGCTTGTTTTACGTGACTAACTTCTTCTTTACCAGCACCCTCCTCCAGGACACCTAGCTGGCTAGTCACCCATGTGTGGGACTGCACAGAGACCACGAAGAAGATAAACAGGTTGCTTACCTGTAACTGATGATCTTCGAGTGGTCATCTGTGCAGTCACACACGCCCACCCAGCCTTCCCCGCTGCTGGCTCCTGGTGATTGTTCATTAACCTCTTACTCTTCATAGTGTCTCTGCCAGCGGCGGCTGGAAGAAACTGAGTGGAATGGGCGCTCTCCCCCCGCTCCAGGCATGCGCGGTCGCTGCCCGCTCCCCAGGGCGGGAGGAAAGCGCGCCAAAAGACGTTATATACGAGCTATTGGAGCTCCGAGGTATGGATCCGTTGCCTGCGGCAAGACCCATGTGTGTGACTGCACAGATGACCACTCGAAGATCATCAGTTACAGGTAAGCAACCTGTTTTTACTTTAGGTCTTACGTGCTTTAATCCAATCTCAGCTATACTGATAACCAGTTACTTCACGCACCTTCTTGACTCTAACTAGCCCTTCCTGGTTACCAACCCCCCCTTCTAGCTATATGCAATGGTTGAAGTAGTTCTGTTTCCCTGTATCTGAAGAAATGTTTGTGCACACAGCAGATTCTACCCAGAATGAAACTTGGTTGGACTTAAAGATGGCTCTGGGCTCAAAACTTTCCTCTAAAAGTAAAGGTTTAAAGGTTTTATATCCCGCCCTCCCCGCCGAAGCAGGTGTTTGCCATATCTTTCTCCTACGATCAGCGTTTTCAACAGCTGTGTATAAAAGAGAAAAGTGCAGACCAACACCACTTTTAGGGTTAACCCACGGAGCAAACAGAGGCGTTGCCATGACTGTCAATCTGGGTGGGGGAGTGTACACATTTTCCGGGGGGGGGGGGTACGGGGCTGAACCTGGTCCAGGCTCACAAGATTAGTAATCTATATTCAAGTGTTTAAATATGAAATGATTTATTTCTGATGCTGATTCAGTATGAAGAATTAATCGCATGGTTAAAAAAAAATTGTTTCCCTCCCACTCAAAGAAAGAGACCCCTGTGTGAGGAAAGGTGTCACGAATTCCATCACTGAGACAACTTGCAGAAATACTTCATGTATGAAAGGAATAACTTTCATTTCTCCACAACTTAGCCTGAGTGCGTGACTGAGCCAAGGTCTCACAACGTGCTTTGTGGCTGAGGAGAGCTTGAAACTCTGCTCTCCCCAGTCTGCCTTGCCGTGAAAGAAGATACTGCATATATATCCCGCCCTCCACTCCGAATCTAAGAGTGGCTCACAATCTCCTTTCCCTTCCTCCCCCCACAACAGACACCCTGTGAGGTAGGTAGGGCTGAGAAGACTCTCACAGAAGCTGCCCTTTCAAGGACAGTCTCTGCAAGAGCTACGGCTGACCCAAGGCCATTCAGTGCTGTTCAGCCAGCTCAGGAGAAGGAGACTGAAGCTGGGTCCCCCTACCCCTTACTCATCCCCCTCCTAAAATAAGGACCTAAAATTCAATGAGGGGTGAAAAGGGTTTTTTTGATGATGAGATGAGTCTTTTTTAAATAGACCATTGAGCGTTTCTGTGCCCCTGCCCCCCTGAGAAAACCTGGTGGGACCAATAGGGCTTTGATGCCACAGAGCCACACTCTGCAGTTGCCCTTTCCCAAATGGGGGGGGGGAGCTGATCTCTGTGGTTTCTGGAGACAAGCACTGGTATTCCAGAAGAACATAAGAGAAGCCCTGTTGGATCAGGTCAATGGCCCCTCCAGTCCAACACTCTGTGTCACACAGTGGCCAACCCCCCCCCCCCCACACACACACAAGGTGCCATAAGGAGGTTCACAAGTGGGGCTAGAAGCCCTTCCACTGTGCCCCCCGCCAAGTACCAAGAATACAGAGCATCACTGCCCCAGACAGAGAGTTCCAACAAAACGCTGTGGCTAAGAGCCACTGATGAACCTCTGCTCCATATTTTGATCCAATCCCCTCTTGAAGCTGTCTATGCTTGTAGCTTCCAGCACCTCCTGTGGCAGTGAATTCCACATGTTAATCACCCTTTGGGTGAAGAAGGACTTGCTTTTATCCATTCTAACCCAACTGCTCAGCAATTCCATTGAATGTCCATGAGTTCTTGTGTTGTGAGAAAGGGAGAAAAGAACTTCTTTCTCTACCTTCTCTATCCCAGGCATCATCTTGTAAACCTCTCTCATGTCACCCCGCAGTCGACGTCTCTCCAAGCTAAAGGGCCCCAAGCGTTTTATCCTTTCTTCATAGGGAAACTGTCCCAACCCTTTAATCATTCTAGTTGCCCCTTTCTGGACTTTTCCCAATGCTATAATATCTTTTTTTGAGGTGCGGTAACCAGAATTGTACACAGTATTCCAAATAAGACCGTACCATTGATTTATACAGGGGCATTATGATACTGGCTGATTTGTTCTCAATTCCCTTCCTAATTCTCTTCCAGATCTCCAGGCCCTCCCTGGAGGTTGGCAATCCTATACCAACTGAGGCCCAAATCCCATGGCAGCCCCCCCCCCCCAATCCTCCCACCTCAGTCTTTTCCAGTTCCCCTCCTTCCCTGGTCTCCTGCCCTGGCTCTGCCGGGGACACAACCCCAGCAGTGCACAAAAGCAAACCAGCAGCAAAAAAAGAGAGAGGGGGTGAGCTGGACTCCCTCCCTCCCCCCCCCCCCCGCTAAATTAGGCTGGCCTCCTCTTGATTTTGCAAAATTAAGTTTTTGCAAAGTTTAGGGTCTTCAGATATGTAGTCTCGATGGAAACTCTCTTTAAGAAATAACTGGAATAGATTTTACAGTCACTACTTCCATATTAAAGAGAGCGATCCGTTTGCCATCTTCTGATCAGAGCTTTTGGCAGCCTCTATTAGAATTTTACTGCATGGTGTTGCCATGAAGCTGTGGATACATTGCTTCTGTGGTGTCACCTGTGGCCTGGTATATCATGTGCGATTTGGTGCTGCATTTGGGAGGATCTGATGCAAAAACTATGAGGATCCGTGAGGATTCATGGTTTTGAACCCGATTTTTGCAGCATGGTGTTGCCATGAAGCCGTGGATGCGCGATTTTTCTGGTGCAAGCAGTGTCCCTGGACATGATATGTGGTGATGTTGGGGGACCCCAAGCAAAAACCCTGAGGATCCATGTGGATCCGTGCCTTGTATTCATGTTTTTAAAGTAGATTTATACCCCATCCTTCTCTCTGAATCAGTCTCAGAAAGGCTCACAATCTCCTTTATCTTCTTCCCCCACAACAGACACCCTGTGAGGTAGGTGGGGCTGAGAGAGCTCTCCCAGAAGCTGCCCTTTCAAGGACAACTCCTACAAGAGCTATGGCTGATCCAAGGCCATTCCAGCAGCTGCAAGAGGAGTGGGGAATCAAACCCAGTTCTTCCAGATAAGAGTCTGCACACTTAACTGCTACACCAAATGGGCTGTGTAGTGGTGCCACAAATACATGGATGCATGATTTTTGTGATGTTGCTGATAGTTTAACACAAGGGTGTCAAACATGCAGCCCAGGGGCCAAATCCAGCCCCCAGAGGACTCCTATTAGGCCCCCCCCAGCAGATGGCTGCCATCTGCTTCCTTCTCCTCTTTTAATTCCTTCTGCATGCTTTGCAAGGCTTGCTCAATTACACAGGAGCTGGAAAGCAAAACTTTTTTGTTGATTTTTGTGGTGCTGCCTATAGTCTTATTATTTATTTATTTATTACTTTACATTTATATCCCGCCCTCTCCGCAAGCGGACTGAGGGCGGCTTACAATATCATAAAAACAATCAATTCCATAAAACATATAAAACCATAATTCACTTATCAATTTAAAACTATTTGCGCTGTCTAAGACATGGTCTATTGTATGATGGTGGTTTTCTTTCATTTCAGTGTAAAAATCATATGAATGGATAAGGATCTGTCTAGATCCAACTTTTACTTTTCCCCATATTATGGGATTATGAATATCGTAGGAATATCATATGAATGGATTTTTCATGTACATCAAAAACCATCTAGAAGGAACATGGATCAGGGCCGGCCCTCCCATGAGGCATGTTAGGCATTTGCCTAGGGTGCAGTCCCAGGGGGGTACCGAATTGGGAGCCCCTGCCCCGGTAACTTGCAGAGGCCTTCCCTGCTCTCACTCCAGCTTTCTCACTCTCACGCCATCTTTCTTGCTCTCAGGCCGCCTTCCCTGCTCTCACACTGCCTTCCCCACTCTAGGCTGGCTTTATTGCCTGCCTGCCCCCTTCCCTGCTCTCACACCATCCTTCTCGCTCTCAGGCTGCCTTCCGTGCTCTCGCACTGCCTTCCCCACTCTAGGCTGGCTTTCTTGCTCTCCTGCCCCCTTCCCTGCTCTCGCACCTGCCTTCTTGATCTCCCTCCAGCTTTCTCGCTCTCAGGCCGCCTTCCCTGCTCTTGCACTGCCTTAACCACTCTAGGCTGGCTTTCTTGCCCACCTGCCCCCTTCCCTGCTCTCACGCCATCTTTCTCGCTCTCAGGCTGCCTTCCCTGCTCTCGCACTGCCTTCCCCACTCTAGGCTGGCTTTCTTGCTCGCCTGCCCCCTTCCCTGCTCTCACTCCAGCTTCCCCACTCTCCTGCCGCCCTCCCCGCCTCCGTCTCTCCCCCCTTGCTGTGCAGGCGTTGGGGTGCAGCGCTTCTAGGGCTGGCCCAGACAAGGATTCTGCTTCATACTGATGAAAGCCATAGCATGGCATCCGCCCTTCTGAAGTTTGCTGCGCCTGGACTCAGCTTTGGGAATTTGGTTTTGTGCAAAATTTGTTACTAATATCTCCATTTGAATAGATATATGTTAAACGCAGTGACATTGTCAAAGTTCTGTTTTTTCAAATCTTCTCTGGAGGTTGGCAACTGTGTCCCACTTGCAGCACAAATCCCCAGCAGCCACCCCCCCCCCCCATCCTCCCTCTGGCTGCCCTGTCTTCCCCAGCCCCCCTGGTCTCTAGGCCGGACCCTGCCAGGGGCGTAACCCCAGGGGTGCCCAAATGCAAAGAAGTGCCAGCAAACCCAAATTCACCACCACCACCCCAAAAAAAACCTAGGCTGGACTTCCCTTGGCCCTCCCAGGCAAGAAGGCGGAATGCAAACACTCCCCCAGGGGCAGCCCCCCCTTACTTGGTCAGCAGAGCTCAGACGACAGCGAGGGGTGGGCAGGCAAGGATGCGCTGCAAGGAATATATCCCTCCCATAGATGCATCTGCAGGGGGGAGACGGGAAACACATGTATGGAAGAGCAATGCCATTGGCTGCACTCCCTGACATGGGATTGATTGGGGGAGGGACTTTCTGTTGAAAGAGGAGAGGGAGGAGGAAACCATAGAAGCCTGGAGCATCCTGGAGGGAAAATGGGGGCTCTTGTGGGGAAGATATTGTGCCTATTGTGTACTTTGGCCTGACAGGTTTATTTAACCCCTGTTTTTTTGTATTTTCACATTCTCATATGCCTTCCTGCGTTTGTGTCCTTTAGAAGAGCTGTTCAGTGTCAAGAGGGACTCTTGCCATTTATCTTGAATCACTTTCACTTTCCACTGTCTCTGCTTTGCACCACTTCTAACTCTATGTAATGAGTGAAGCATTCTTTCTGCCTAGTCTCGGGGATGGCCAAGGTAATCTTAGCTGATTATGTCTGCACCTACGAGGGGCCTGGGAAGAACTCTTGGGGGAGGGATCGCTTCCTTCGTGCCTTGGGTTTGAATAGATAACGGTTGCTACAATAGGTATAAGTAGAGGTCAAGTGCCCACCAAAGCCAGTTTTCGCAAGACCCATCTTTCCCTGACCTTCATGTATCAATAAAGAGCTATTCTTACAAATGGACTGTCCTTGATCATTCAGCTGTTGGGAACCAGACATTCAGTTTCACAGGTGGAAAAATAATCTCTTCTGTTGTTTCATAGGCACAACAGAGTCTTTTTACTATTCTGTTGTTGTCTTTAACTGCCACTTTAACTGCTTAGGTCAAAAGTGGCCAAACTTGTTAAATTAAGAGCCAAACAGATTATATGTCAGATGTTTGAGAGACACAAGACATGAACAAGCATTATACACGTCTTTCTTTTAATACTTTTTTTTTGCACAGAAAGATAAATGCATATGTATGCCCTTGACAATATGACCATGTTAGGAGGAGACTTTTTTTTAAAAAAAACAAAACAAAACCTGGGAATAACAGTCCCCATAAGACCATCATAAGGAAAGGTTAGGGAATTATTTTTTGACACCAGTGGGAGAAGGAAACACACAAGCATTACATAAATCTCTCACCTCCGTTTGCATTATTATGTATCTTTCTTTGCCATGACACCTAGGTTAGTAAATACAGCTCTTCCAAGAGCTATGAAACTAAGGGGGGGAACCCAGCACAGTCCTCTTTAATTCCATCTCTCCTTCCAGTGGCTCTCTCAGTTCTTGCACTGTCTTTCCTCGCTCTAGGTCCCTGGGTGACTTGTGTGGTGGAGGAAAAGTGCTTTCAAGCCTGCCTATTTCCCCCTCCTTCCTCCCTTCACTCACAGTGGAAATATCTGCCTATCTATGGGTAAGTGCTCAGAGGCTGACTGTGATCCCAGTGTGAAGCAAGCTTACTTGAGAGTAAGCCTTAATTAAGTTCCTCCTTGACCTCTGGGAGCGGCACAATATGCATGAAAGAGCCACGTGTGGTTCCCAATTCACAGTTTGGACACCCCTGGCTTAGGTTTTACCAGCTGCTTTCGTCCAGACTCAGCTATACTTATGACCTGTGAGTGATGCCTCTCCTTCTTCTTCTTCTGTATTTTCATATGTCCGTGTGTGTGTCCATCTGAAGGCCATGATGACCTCTGGTGACTGACCCCTGCTGGAGGCCTGGAGGACATTCAGGGAGGTAGCTAAATAAAGCCTGCCTCTGCTTCCCCACTGCTGGTATTCCAAGGAGGTCTCCCATCCAAGCCCTTGCCAGAGTCGATCCTGCTTGGCTTCTGAGATATGACAAGATCAGGCTTGCCGGGGCTACCCAAGTCAGAGCCCAGTTCATTCTGCATCTTGAGTCTAACTGGCCTTTCCTGGCAACTAACCCTCCACCCACCCTCTTTCTTTGGTTTCAAAACAATTTAATAGCATATTTTTGTTTGTCATTAAATGTTAATGCACATATATCACATTTCCTCCACCCCACCCCCCACCCTTTTGTGACCCCCAGGAGTGCATGTTCCCCCTCATCAAACGTCCCCATATCGTTATTTAATCTAATTTGTTATAAGGTAAAAAGCTTTGTCTATTAGAAAATCTTTCTCCAAAAAGCTCAAAAGTTATAATCCATCTTCATGGGATTTCTTCTTAACCATTGTCTTTTAAACTATAATCCACACATCGTTTCTTTAAAGGTTAATCATTGTCAAAAATCAGCAAATGTCCTTTAACGTTCCATTGTTTTTCAATAAATTTGTTGAAACTATCCCCAGTTGTTTTTAAATTTCTCTAAATCTTATTCTTTTAAGATTCTCATAAATTTGTCCATTTCACTCCGATACATAACTTTCAAAATCCATTCCCATATTTCTGATATTTTGTCTTGTTTCCACATTTGCGCAAACAATGTCCGTGCAGCTGAAAGCATATACCAAATTATTTAACCACTGTCAAAGATCGCCAACTGTCCTCCAAAGTCTTTGTGCTCCCTCAAAAAAATTGTCATTTGCTGAATGGTTGTGATGGTAAATCTCCGTCCTTTGAATTCAAAACTCAAACCCTCTGGAAGTTCCCATCTGTATCTTATTTCTTTTTCTCTCAGCTTTTCTGTCAGCCGTTTATAGTATCTCCTGTCACGGATGACTTTCCTTGGCAGTTCTTTCATAATTCTTACTTTGCTGCCATTCACCTCCAGTGGGCTCTTAAGTTGTTTACTAAGAATTCTCCCCACCATGCCTCTTGTCACAAATCTTACCACCACATCTCTTGGTAGTTTATTATTTTTTTTGGCAGATTCCGAATTTACTATGTAAATATAATCATAGTAATAATCATAATAATCAGTTACTTCTGGGTCCTCTCCTAAAAATTCAGCAATAATTTTAATTATTTATGTCCTTAGATCAGTAGTAGAAGACTCAGGCACACCTCTTAGTCGTAGTTGGTTCTCCATAAATTTACAGTCAGCTAGTAATGCTTTCTCCTGCAATTTTTCCATAGTGGAATCTACACAGTCCATTCTCATATCCAGGTCTTTCACCTTATCTTCTACTTTCTGCAAAGCTGCTTGTAAGTAGTACTGCGGTACTGATGTTATTAGACCTGTCGGTGACATTTGACACAGTCGACCACCAGTTGCTAAAGCGCCGCCTCGCCGACATAGGGGTTGGGGGGTTGGCCCTACAATGGCTTTCCTCCTTCCTCTCTGATCGGAGACAAAGGGTGGCCATTGGGGGTGAGCGATCCCAGAGGCGCACACTTGATTGTGGGGTGCCTCAGGGAGCAGTTCTCTCCCCAATGTTGTTCAACATTTATATGCGCCCCCTTGCCCCCTTGCCCAGATTGTCCGGAGGTTCGGGCTGGGTTGCCATCAATATGCAGATGACACCCAGCTCTATCTACTAATGGATGGCCGGCCTGGCTCCGCCCCAGGGAACCTGGATCGGGCCTTACGGGCTGTGGCGACGTGGCTCAGATTGAGTGGATTGAAGTTGAATCCAGCGAAGACAGAGGTCCTTTGTGTGGGTCGCGGCGCTCTGGGAGGGGAAATAGCTCTCCCAACTTTCGACGGCACACCATTGGAACCAGCGCGCCAGGTAAAAAGTCTGGGTGTTTTACTGGAGCCTTCATTATCAATGGAGGCCCAGATAGCAGCCACTGCCAAGTCAGCATTCTTCCATCTGAAGCGGGCAAGGCAGTTGGCCCCCTTCCTGGAACGCCGCGACCTCGCAACAGTGATCCATGCAACGGTCACCTCAAGATTGGACTACTGTAATGCCCTCTACTTGGGGCTACCTCTGTGCCGGACCCGGAAGTTACAGCTGGTGCAGAACGCGTCGGCCAGGCTACTATTGGGGCTCTCGAAATGGGAGCACATACGGCCGGGGCTGCGCGGACTGCACTGGCTACCAATTATCTACCGAGTCCAGTACAAAGTGTTGGTTATCACCTTTAAAGCCCTATATGGCCGAGGACCAGCCTACCTAAGGGACCGTCTCTCCCCATATGAACCCCAGAGGGCACTGAGGTCAGTGGGTAAAAACAAAATGACCATCCCTGGGCCGAGAGAGGTCAAACTCCAAAACACCAGAGTACGGGCCTTTTCAGCTGCGGCACCTGCACTGTGGAACCAGCTTCCGGAGGAAGTGCGGGCCCTGCGGAACCTCGACCAGTTCCGCAGGGCCTGCAAGACCGCCCTTTTTAGACAAGCCTATAATGACACTGACTGCTGAGTTGCCTGGTACAAAGAACCGCCATCTATAAGATTATCTAAACTGGCAGAACCAGCGCCATAACAGTTCTATTGCTGCCAGATATATTTATATATATATATAGTGTAACGTAAATTATGTATTTTAACGTAACTGACTGGTTTTTATATGTTTAATTTTAATTGTTAAATTCAAAGTTTTATTATTTATGTTAACGTGTAAGTTGTTGTTAGCCGCCCTGAGCCGCCTAGGCGGGGAGGGCGGGATAGAAATAAAAGTTATTATTATTATTATTAAGTCTTTTCTGAGATCTTTCTTATCTTTTTTCACATCTTCTGCACTTGTCTCAATGTCTCTTTTTAGCTCTGTTTTTGTTTCTCTAATTATATTTGCCAATCTTGCTTCCATAGCATCCATTGCTGCTTGCCATTCTGCTTTATCTGTCTTGTCTGGTTTAGATTTAGCCATTCCCTCTCTTTCAAGTGATTCAGCCCTCGTACGTTGCTGCCTTATTGCTGATCTCAGCTCCATCATGGCTGCTTAGTTGTTGCTTTAAATAGGTTTAAAAGTTGACCTCTCTCATTCAAATTTCAAGCACACAGTCTTATAGATTAGATCATGCCCTGTTAAATAAGCCCCAAACCTCCGTTCTCCGATACTCCTAAATCAAGATATTAATTAAAAAAAATTTTTTTTTTGTACAAAATGGCAGCCGCAGTTTTTCTGTCAGTTTAAAATCTTTTTTCCTTTTTTCTCTAAAACAGCACCAAAATTAGTTTTAAGTATATAGTCCAATAGTTTTTACCTTTTAATGATGATATCTGCCGGCTCTGCTATTTTTCAATGTCCAGATTTCTTTTTATTAACTTTTAAAATATTGACCTTCTTTTAATGGCGTCTGATACTTCTCTATGGTTTTGGGTCCTAGAGAGGGCTGGAGGACTTGCTGTTTTTCCCTTCTCTTAATGGCGCCATCCTTTACTTCCCTTCCTTTTTTTGACACGAAGTCTAGTTATCTATGGTTATGAAGTCACCTATGGTTTCAAAGTCACCAGCTCAGCCGATCTTCTGGGAAGAGCTTTCTGTTCAAACTGCAGGCATGCCAAACAATGTCTGTTTTTCCTCTTTGAAGCTTGTTTCTCACAATTTTAAAGTCCAAATTTCCACCCCTCCTTTACACTCCTAGATATATTATTGCTTTTCTGGCTTCAGACCTTTGCTTTTAAATTTATGTAGTCTTTTATTCGCCCCGGAGTGATAGATATAGATCTATTACCTTCAGTTCTTTTATCCTTCTTCCCACTGCTCCTTAAGTTCTCAGATGTTAAGCAGTCTCATAGAAGCTTTGTATCTTGGTGGATTTAAGCCAGTTAACGGCCTCAGAGATCCTCTGTAGACGATGTAATGCAGTCCTTCTCGGGGGACTCGTCAAAGCCAAATAGAAACCCCACTGGAGTTCCTCGTCAGCCAAAGTAAATCCCCTCAGAACTTCACATGCATGTCTTAGCCCCCTCCCTGCCTGGAAGGGGTAGGCAGCAGGTGTTGAAATCACCTTCTCTGCCCAGAACAGAGGTTCTGATCTGCCCGTCTGCTGAAGTGCAGCTCAATCCTCCATGACCAAAACCGGAAGCTCCCTGCCCACCCCCTTTCTACCTAGATGGAACGCTTGAGGATATTCTCTTTCACTATCTGAAGAAGTGTGCTTGCACCATGGAAGGTTAAACTCAGAATAAAACTTTGTTGATGCTCAAGCTGACACTGGACACAACCCTAAAAGAAGAAAAAGAATGCAGATTTATACCCTGCCCAAGCACTTATAACGTTTCTTTCTGATTAGAATAAGGTTTCTTTTGTGGATTTCAGCCTTTTACAGCAATTGGCATCTTTTCAATACTTTTTGTGGTCTGTGGCTGTCGTTAAGATATGAAGTAGGAGGAAAGCTCTTTTTACAGTTGAAGAGGTTGCATGGATCCCCCTGTGTGGGTTCCTTGACACAGCAGAAGAGAACTGCTTTGACTGAACTACTTTGAAAGAAATTCAAAAGGTTTCTCACCTCTATGAGTTCATATATGCCCCTGAAAATTGTCACGCTGACTGAATCTCTTTTCATAATCTGAGGCCCTGAGCCACCTCGGTGGGGAGGGAGGGATATAAATCAAGTAAAATGAAATGAAAAATGAAAATCTGCACACTCAAAAGTTTCCTCTCACATGTGTAGGTAATTCGATGCAGTTGAAGAGTGCCACTCTAACTGAATCTTCTCTCACACTCTAAGCACTGAACTACTTCTCCTGTTTGGATTCTCCGATGCATGACTGTTCTCCCATTGCCTGCTCCCCTTACCCTCACTGGACCCAACGGGATGAGAGCTGCCATTGCAGTAACAGAGGGTGATGGACGAACGGCTAATCAGCAAGTTTAAAGAGGGGGTGTGCTCTCATTCATTTCCCATCATGAAAGCCACCCTTGGGGCCATTAACAAGTCCACGAGTGACGAGCCGGGACCGGACATTGAGAATTCTAAAGATTCTCCCCTCTGTGTGTTCTCTGATGCTGTTGAAGATTCCTCCTCTGACTGAATCTCTTTCCACACTCTGAGCACTCAAAAGGTTTTTCCCCTGTGTGGATTCTCTGATGAAGTTGAAGAGTGCTACTCTGACTGAATCTCTTTCCACACTCTGAGCATTCAAAAGGTTTCCCGCCTGTGTGGATTCTCTGATGACGTTGAAGATTGGTACTCTGAATGAATTTCTTTCCACACTCTGAGCATTCATAAGGTTTTTGGCCTGTGTGGATTCTCTGATGATGTTGAAGATGGCCACTCCGACGAAATCTCTTTCCACACTCTGGGCATTCAAAAGGTTTCTCCCCTGTGTGGATTCTCTGATGATTTTGAAGAGGGCCACTCCGACTGAATCTCTTTCCACACTCTGAGCATTCAAAAGGTTTCTCCCCTGTGTGGGTAATCTGATGACTTTGAAGACTGCTACTCCAACTGAATCTCTTTCCACACTCTGAGCATTCAAAAGGTTTCTCCCCTGTGTGAGTAATCTGATGATTTTGAAGACTGCTACTCCGACTGAATCTCTTTCCACACTCTGAGCATTCAAAAGGTTTCTCCCCTGTGTGGGTTCTCTGATGACGTTGAAGACTGCCATTCCGACTGAATTTCTTTCCACACTCTGAGCATTCAAAAGGTTTCTCCCCTGTGTGGGTTCTCTGATGATGTTGAAAAGTTTTACTCTGACTGAATCTCTTTCCGCACTCTGAGCATTCAAAAGGTTTCCCGCCTGTGTGGATTCTCTGATGACTTTGAAGATAGCCACTCCGACTGAATCTCTTTCCACACTCTGAGCATTCATAAGGTTTTTGGCCTGTGTGGATTCTCTGATGATGTTGAAGATGGCCACTCCGACGAAATCTCTTTCCGCACTCTGGGCATTCAAAAGGTTTCTCCCCTGTGTGGATTCTCTGATGATTTTGAAGAGGGCCACTCCGACTGAATCTCTTTCCACACTCTGAGCATTCAAAAGGTTTCTCCCCTGTGTGGGTAATCTGATGACTTTGAAGACTGCTACTCCAACTGAATCTCTTTCCACACTCTGAGCATTCAAAAGGTTTCTCCCCTGTGTGAATAATCTGATGATTTTGAAGACTGCTACTCCGACTGAATCTCTTTCCACACTCTGAGCATTCAAAAGGTTTCTCCCCTGTGTGGGTTCTCTGATGACGTTGAAGACTGCCATTCCGACTGAATTTCTTTCCACACTCTGAGCATTCAAAAGGTTTCTCCCCTGTGTGGGTTCTCTGATGATGTTGAAAAGTTTTACTCTGACTGAATCTCTTTCCGCACTCTGAGCATTCAAAAGGTTTCCCGCCTGTGTGGATTCTCTGATGACTTTGAAGATAGCCACTCCAACTGAATCTCTTTCCACACTCTGAGCACTCAGAAGGTTTTTCCCCTGTATGGATTCTTTGATGATTTTGAAGAGTGCTACTCTGACTGAATCTCTTTCTACACTCTGAGCACTCAAAAGGTTTTTCCCCTGTATGGGTTCTCTGATGACTTTGAAGACTGCCACTCCGGCTGAATCTCTTTCCACACTCTGAGCATTCAAAAGGTTTTCCCCCTGTGTGGGGTCTCTGATGATATTGAAGACTGCCACTCTTACTTAATCTCTTTCCACTCTCTGGGCACATAAAAGTTCTCTCTCCTTGGTGGGTTTTTTGGTGCAGCTGAAAGATTCTACTCTGACTGAATTTATTACTCATTTCTGAGAATTCAGAAGGTTTCTCCTCTCTCTTTATTGGTTGGTGTACAAGGAGCTGTGATCTATTTCTGAAATACTTTCCACACTGAATGGATTTCCTTGTCTTCATTATCCAGTGCTTTGGAAAACGTACATTCTGCTTTCTTCCATCATGCTTCTCAACCCACCACCTTTCCTTCTCTTAGGTTTGCCTTGATTCCTGACAATTTTGTTCAAGTTTTCATTTTTAACTCTATGTGGCATTTTCTCATGAAGTTCCTCACCCTCCACATTCCTCTGCTCATCTCCTGCTGGAATAGAGAGAAACTGTTACCACTTGGAAAGAGAGTAAGTTCTAACAGCATCTATATGACTATAGGAGGAAAGTTTGGCGGATCTGAACCACACATCCACGTTTTCCCAAGAAGAATTAATATTTAAGAATACCTCCCCCACCCGTTTATCTGCCCAGACATCTCTTTAATAAGAGGCTGAATTAATCTAACTCATGATACCACTAACTTATCAGCATCAGATGCTCAATATTTTCTCTTCTGAATTTGCCCTCAAGCACCTCAGAGGGGAGAGACTCACATCTAGCCACTGTGAAGGCTTTTCTGCTTTTTCTTTACATCAAGGTGTGTTTGATATGCTATTCAGACTGAACCATATCCAGTTTGACTGGGCACTCTGCATTTGGAATGTCGCCGAAGACCTGCTTGTCTCTCTACATCCTCAGTTTAAGAACTACCTTGGCCTGAGCCCAGGTCATGGCTAGAATCACCTGGGGAGGGGGAAATCCAAGTAACTGTGATTTGTTATGCACCGATTTCAACCATTTAGCTTGAGAAGTATCGGATCATAGCAAATGGATTAGTCCAGGGGTGGCCAAGCTTGCTTCATGTAAAATCCACATGGAATAAACTTTAGGGTTTGGGGAGCTGCAAGACAGGAATGTCAGATGTTTGAGAGAAGGGAGGGAGGGAGGGAGGGAGGGAGGGAGGAAGGAAGGAAGGAAGGAAGGAAGGAAGGAAGGAAGGAAGGAAGGAAGGAAGGAAGGAAGGAAGGAAGGAAGGAAGGAAGGAAGGAAGGAAGGAAGGAAGGAAGGAAGGAAGGGAGGGAGGAAAAGAAGGAAGGGAAGGACCTCCTGATGGCACCTGGGTTTTTTGGCCACTGTGTGACACAGAGTGTTGGCCTGGATGGGCCATTGGCCTGATCTAACATGGCTTCTCTTATGTTCTTATGAGGGAGCGAGGGGAGAAAGGAAGGGAAGGAAGGAAGGGAGTGAGGAAGGAAGGGAGGGAGGGAGGGAGGGAGGGAGGGAGGGAAGGAAGGAAGGAAGGAAGGAAGAGGAAGGAAGGAAGGAAGGAAGGAAGGAAGGAAGGAAGGAAAGGAAAGGAAAGGAGGGAGGATGGGATGAAGGGAGGGAGGATGGGATAAAGGAAGGGAGGATGGGATAAAGCAAGGGTGGAAGGAAGGAAAGGAGGAAGGGAGGGATGGTGGAAGGGAGGAACGGAGGGAGGATGGGAAGGCAGGGTGGAAGGGAGGGAGGGAGGGTGGAAGGAAAGAAGGAAGGGAGGGAGGGTGAAAGAAAGGAACGGAGGGAGGGAGGGTGGAAGAAAGGAACGGAGGAAAGGAAGGAAGGAAGGAAGGGAGGGAGGGAGGGAGGGAAGGAGCGAGGGAGGGAGGAAAAGAGGAAAGAAGGAAGAAAGGAGGAAAGAAAGGAAGGCATGGAGGGAGGAAGGGAGGGAGGAAGTTAGGGAGGAAGGAAGGAAGGGAGCGAGGGGAGGGTGGAGGGGAGGAATGGAGGGAGGGTGGAAGGGAGGGAGGACGGAGGGTGGAAGGAAGGAAGGAAGGGAGGGAGGGAGGGAGGATGGAACGAAGGAATTGAGGGTGAAGGAAGGAAGGAAAGACGGGAAGGTAGAAGGGAGGGAGGGAGGAAGGAAAATAGATGGGGGACCAAGGAGGGAGAGAGAGGTGAAATGAAATCAACTTTTACTGCATTCTCCAAGCTTCCAGCTGGCTTTGCTTTGAAAAGTGATTTAAAGACAAATGCCTCCTCCAAACTGGCCGACAGGGCAGTGGGAGCTTTGGGAGCCCACACGATCTGTGTGAAAGAGCCACAGTTTGGCCACCCCAGACTAGTCCCTCAGGTTGAAAGTTCCATTCCAGCCAGTGATGGAGTGAAGCCATTTTGCCTTCCATTTTTAAAGTGCCAGTTTCTAGTCATGTCAGTACATTCGGGACACATCTGGGACCTGCAGGTTCGCTCTAAGGAATTTGGTCTGAACCCTCTGAAGAGCAGCAGAACTGGAAGAGGAAGGGCCGATCAGAGCGCCACAGAGGCTTTCTGCAACTGCCTTCACTTGAAATACCTTTTGGGTGGCTGGAACATCAAGAGCCCCTTTTGCATGACAGAATTTAAGGATGCTGTTGGCAGTTCTTTCGCCTTGCATTGCTGCATGCTGCATATGGGCATTTCTGTCCCCCTCCCCCCAGATGACCCCAGAGGTCAGTTCCAATTCTAGGAATACATGAAGTTTCCTTATCCTGAATCAGACCTTTGGTCCCTTGGAGTCAGTATCATCTGCTCAGTCCAGCATCGGCTCTCCAGGGTCTCAGGCAGAGGTCTTTCCCTTCACCTCCTATCTGAACCTTTTCTCTGGAGATGCTGCCGATTGAACTGGGGACCGTTTCATTCCACACAGATCCTCTGCCAGGGAGCCACAGCCCCCTCCCCTAGTGGTAGGACGTGCCTCAAAATGATGCAGTGCTATTCAGTATTAGGATTCATTCCTCATCACAACGGAACGGCACCCATGAAAGATCCTTACCCAGAGAGGCCACATTCTCATAGTTCTCCAGCATGACTTCCCTGTACAGAGCTCTTTGTCTCGGATCCAGCAGGGGCCCACTCTGCCTCCGTGAAAGAGACGGACACCTCCTCAAAGGAAAAGGGACCCTGGAAGAACAAGAAGATTCCCTCCTCTTCAGAGATCATGCCAGGCAGAGATGGCACACTGGAAGGGAGTCGTCTGGGAAGATATGGAAAGGAAGGCTTGGGATGGGGTAAATGGAATAGTATTCAAGGGATCTCTCACACAGACTCCTTGTAGAAACAGAAGGAGCAAAAACTCCTCTGAGAAAATAGGAGGGACTTGGACTGTGCCCCCCCCCCCCACAATCTCTCCTACCTGATTGCAGGTTCAGCAGCCATCTCCACCCTTCTGAAAATATGAAGGCTCAACAGCATCTCTTCACTGCCTGTTCATGAGACAAGGGAGGAAGGAAGGGTGTTTGTTTTATTTGTTCCCTGCTTCACACACCTCCTTTCTGGGGTTGTGAAACCTTACCCTATATATGTTGAACAGATTTTAAAATACTTTTTATTACATTCTGGGAGAGGCAGAAGAGAAGCACCAGGGACCTATGAGCCTCAGGGATTATAAATGCTGCCAGAATATTTCAGACTTCTGTGAGACTTGGGTTTCCTCTATGGCAGGGGTGGCCAAGGGTAGCTTTCCAGATGTTTTTTCCTACAGCTCCCATCAGCCCCAGCTACTGGCCATGCTTGCTGGGGCTGATGGAGTTGTAGGCAAAAAACATCTGGAGAGCTACCCTTGGCCACCCCTGCTCTATGGAGAGGGAAAGGAGTTGGTGGAAATGCCATAGCATGAAACTTCACCATCACAATGTACCAGACGCGAATCAAGCAGTTCTGGAGAGTTGAAGGAAATAAGAATGAGTTTTCAGAGTGTCTCTGGGCATGCTAAGTTCACAACCAGGTTTTGAGCCAGATGCAACTTCAACAAGATACCACATCTGTCCCAAGTCCCACCCCAAGACCCTCCCCAAAGTTCCTGGCAGTGCTGGGCCATCGCCTGCCATCCCTCCTCCACCCCCTGCTGCCCACAGCAGCCCCCCAGGTGACCCTTCAAGCACAAGCACAGAAGCCACAGTTCCCCATTATTATTTGCCCCCAGGGACACGTTTTCAGAATTCGGCTGCCCCAGAAGTTGAAGGTTCCCTTTATTCACCAGGCTGAAGAGCTCTGCTGAGGGCTGATCTACCTTCCCCCCACCTTGGCAAATTGAGACTCTGATGGAAGGAAGGTGAGATGTGATTTTTTTTTTAATATAATGAGAGACACTGACCTCAGGAAATGTGTAATCTCCCTTTAGAGGCATCACAGTTTGTGGACATTGAGTGCCACCAATTACTTCTGTGTTGTCTGTAAAAATACGTATCCTTGCCCCCTCCCCCTGACCTGAACTCTCTAACCCATCACATTCACATGCTGCCCCAACTGCACCCAGGCACAAGAACATAAGACATAAGAGAAGCCATGTTAGATCAGGCCAATGGCACACCCAGTCCAACACTCTGTGTCACACAGCGGCCAAATATATATATATATATATACACACACACACACACACACACTGTGGCTAATAGCCACTGATGGACCTCTGCTCCATATTTTTATCTAACCCCTTCTTGAAGGTGGCTATGCTTGTGGACGCCACCACCTCCTGTGGCAGTGAATTCCACATGTTAATCACCCTTTGGGTGAAGAAGTACTTCCTTTTATCCGTTTTAACCTGTCTGCTCAGCAATTTCATCGAATGCCTACGAGTTCTGTATTGTGAGAAAGGGAGAAAAGTACTTTCTTTCTCTACTTTCTCCATCCCATGCATTATCTTGTAAACTTCTATCATGTCACCCCTCAGTCGACGTTTCTCCAAGCTAAAGAGCCCTAAGCGTTTCAACCTTTCTTCATAGGGGAAGGTGTTCCAGCCCTTTAATCATTTTAGTTGCCCTTTTCTGAACTTTCTCCAATGCTATAATATCCTTTTTGAGGTGCGGCGACCAGAACTGCACACAGTACTCCAAATGAGACCGCACCATCAATTTATACAGAGGCATTATGATACTGGCTGATTTACAAGGTGTCATCAGCCATTTACATACTGGCTGATGATACAAGGATCCTTACCACAGAAGAGGGTGTCTTGGCCATGCTCCACAGCCTGCACCCTCTGCCCCTGCTCCAAGGAAGCCCTTCTGCCTCAGGGATTTCAGCTTCCATCTCCAAAGGGGGTCCCCACATCTGAAACAGCAGCCAGGGAGAGCGGTAAGAGATGGAATGGAAAAGAGACCAAGGAAGGGATCCTGCCCCACTCCCAGATTCTGCACCCTTCTCTCAGCAGAGATGGTGAGGGTACCTGCAGGGATCAGAAATCTTCTAGCAGAAGAAGCTCTGGGCAATTATCTGGCAAGGAAACTTTAAGATAAGGTCAGATTTAGTTGCTTGAATTAGACAAACAGGAGAGAATCCCTCACCTGTTCTGCCTGCCTCTTCTCCTCTGCCTGACTCAGGAGGAAACCTTCGGCCAGGGCCACTGCCTGGGAACTGGTCTCCGGCCCACATCCTCTGACCCAACCCTGCATTTCCTGGGGCAGGAGAGTCAGGAACTGCTCCAGGATCACCAGGTCCAGGATCTGCTTCTTGGTGTGCCTTTCCGGCTTCAGCCACTGGCTGCAAAGTCCATGGAGCTGGCTGCAAAGCTCTCGGGGCCCATCGGCCTCATGGTAGCAGAACTGCCGGAAGTGTTGGCAGTGTACATCTGAGGTCGTGGTGTCTTTAGACAGGACCTCTGGCACAGCTCTTTCCCAGAATTCAGCACCACTTCCAGGTGGGATGGGATGGGGGACTCTTCTTGCTCTCTTGCCAGCTCCAGGTCCTTCTGGTCCTGCTCTTCCATCTCCTTCTCCTTCTCTTGAGTCAACTCCGTCTCTGAAAAGCTGCCTTTATTAACTTGGCAACAAAAAGGAGGCTTCTCCCTGAGGGGATGGAGAGAGACACAGGAGTGTGTCAAAAGGAAGATACATGCACACACAAACCTGCAGACACATAGATGCACATATAAGTACAGCCTCCATTCCCCAAGAGAAGCAGGAAATATAACACAAGTCCTTCATCCAGAGAATTATCGGTTTCTCCCGGCCCCGTATTCCCACTCACCCTGAAAGAAGGGCCATTTTCCAGACTATTTGGAATAAAGCCTATGAAAAGATTCTGAAGACCTTTGCATGGCTACTAATTATCTCAGTGGTGGAGATGGTAGTTTGGGGGGAGGGTCAGCCAAAATACCTGCCATTGCGAGAAGCCAATCAGCATGAATGATTCATTCATATGTTCCCATCTGGGATTCCTTTCTGGGCCTCCTGACTCCAAAAAGCAGGCTTCAAAGTCTTGTCGGCATCTCCCTGAACAAGATCTGAACCCCCCACCCCACCCCTCCTGGGACTGTGCTCTGGCGTTTCTCCCTGTTGTGCTGCCTGGGGGTCTGTGCCTCTCTCGCCTGGCAAAAGGATGCCCGTCCTCCCACCCTAACCCCAGTGCAGGAGGGGGAATCTGGCATCCTGTCACATCTGTCTCTGCCAAGTGAGCTGTGGAGGGATGGGGCAGGGCGATGAGTTTGGAGCAGGCGCGGTTCCTCCGTGTGTTTACATGCCATGTTCCTCACAGTGGTGGATTCTTGTGTGGCCTTTGTTCCTCCAGGCCTTGTATATATCGGGGGTGTGGCCACATCAGCAAGTTCCACCCCTCTCTGCCTGTCAGGGGAGTCGCCTAATGCTCTGATTGGTGGGCTGGGGTGGTGTTTGCATGAGCACCAATGGGGTTGCTAGGCGCTCTCCACCTTGGCAACAGGGGTATTTCAAATGTTCCTCTCCTCTGCTGGGCAGCCCCAGCCCCACACTGGCCCCACATCCGGAGGTTAGGATGGGGCTGCAGCCAAGGCAGGCTGGCCTTCCCTTCCCTTTCTTAACTCACCCCACTCCCCAAAAGGCCAGCTTGGGTTGTTGGTTTGCAGAATGAAAACTACCAGCAAGAGAATACCAGTTTCATGCAGTTAACTTTTCTTCCACTGATTATCGCTTATCCCCAACAAACTCCGCTTCCAAAGCTGAACAAAACTGCTGCCTAACAGAGTTACCAACCTCTAGGAGGCTGAAGCCAAAATAATCAATCAACTACCCTGAATAAATAACTAAGAAAGTTTCCTACAGTGCCAAAGAAATCCCTGAGAGATTGATCCAGGCCATCCTCAGAAGGCCCCCACTTTGCACTGAAATCGATATGTAAAACTGACAATACTTTTTGCTAGTACTTTATTCAAGGAATACAGGATAAACGGAAGCACTTTTTGCATTCTCTTGAGAGGCTGAGAAGACGCTTGCACTTTAAGGGACGTTTTAGGGCACTGTAACTGTGCAACGGATAGATGTGTGAAAGAGATGTGGACTGATATATTGATTACTGAGCATGAGAACTAATATTTGGATCAAAATCAGAAGAGAGGGTCCGAGCTCCGCCCCCCCCCCAGTTGTCCAAAGCAGGGGGGGGTTGGGAGGGGTTCATGACTGCAGGAGGGGCTGCCTAGGAGAAAGAATGGGGGCAGAAGAGGGAAAGGGGGCTCTGAAATTGAACCCCTCAGCATACAGGCACAAAGACACCTATTTCCCTCTCTGCCTTCTCTTGAGCCTCTCAGTTAGAAATCACCTTCCCCTTGGAGAAGAGAGCCCCGTGGCGCAGGACTGGTAAAGCTGCAGTATTGCAGTCCTAAGCTCTGCTCACGACCTGAGATCGATCCAGGGCGGAAGCTGGGTTTTCAGGTAGCCGGCTCGAGGCTAACCCAGCCTTCCATCCTTCCGAGGTCGGTAAAATGCGGACCCAGCTTGCTAGGGGGAAAGTGTAGATGGCTGGGGGAAGGCAATGGCAAACCACCCCGTAGAAAGTCTGCCGCGAAAACGTTGTGAAAGCAACGTCACCCCAGAGTCTGAAACGACTGGTGCTTGCACAGGGGACCTTTCCTTTCCTTCCAACGTAGAGATCAGTTCCCCGGGAGAAAATGGCCCACCCAGGACAGCCCCGGCTTGCAATGATCCCCGCCTCCCTCCCTCCCTCCCCTCCAGAACCTAAAAGTTTATCCCCCCCCCCCTCCTCCTCCAAGACTTACTTGCAAGTAAAGTTTCCAGGGATCCGGCTGCTGCAAAGCGTTTCTCTCCAGCTGCTGCTTCTCCCACCATCCAGGCCTCCTTAGCTCTGCAAATGCAAAACCCTCCCCCAGGAAAAGCCCCTTTCCTCTCCTGCCCCCCCTTGCTCGGCCTCTCTAGCAAGCAGCTCCGCGGTTTTAACCCTTCCAGTGCTGCAGAGGAAGGCGAAACGCGTCTTGCTGCCGTCATCCACGCCTTGTGCTGCTCAGTGGGGCTGCTCGGGAGTAACCCTGCTGCAGGGGGGTTGCGCTCCTCCCGGGGTGTCCCAGGTGCTGTTCAGGCAGGTCAGGAAAAGGAGGCTGCAGCTGGGTCCCCCCTCCTGAGTCCTCCCCCTTCTAGAACAAGGTCCTAAAATTCATGGGGGGGGGGGCGAAGGGGGGTTAGTGATGATGAGATGAGAGTCTTCTTTAAATGGACCATTGAGCGTTTCTGTTGCCCCCCCCCCCCCCAGAGAAAACCTGGTGGGACCAATAGGGCTTTGATGCCACAGAGCCCCCCCCCCTCTGCAGTTGCCCTCATCCTGGGGGGGGGGGGCTGATCTCTGTGGTCTCTGGAGACAAGCACTGGTATTCCAGAAGATCTCCAGGCCCTCCCTGGAGGTTGGCAATCCTGTACCAATTGAGGCACGAATCCACATGGCAGCTTCCTTGGGGAGGTAGGGGGAGGGGAGAAAGAGCTTGCTTTGCCAGGCTCTCTCAATCGCACAGCAGAGCTACTGAGCCAAGCCTCTCTTCCTTCTCTGTTAGCTGAGATTCCACCCTCTCTGGTCCCCTGGGAAGGAAGGAAGGAAGGAAGGAAGGAAGGAAGGAAGGAAGGAAGGAAGGAAGGAAGGAAGGAAGGAAGGAAGGAAGGAAGGAAGGAAGGAAGGAAGGAAGGAAGGAAGGAAGGAAGGAAGGAAGGAAAAAGCCAGAGCTTCCTTTGCCCAGTTCCCTGGATCCCATGGGAGAAATACAAAGAGAGCACCTTTAAGAACAAGAAGTGCTAATTTTTAAGCCTGCTTTATGGAGTTTTAGAAAAAATCTTTGATTCTTGTAGATTTTCTGGACTGTGTAGCCATGGTCTTGGCGTTGTGAGACCTGAGGTTTTGCCAGCAACTGTGACTGGCATTCTCAGAGGCAGAACGCAGAAAACTGAAGTTTTCCCTGGGTTATACCTCTGAGGATGCCAGTCACAGCTGCTGACGAAACGTCAGCTCTCGCAATGCCGAGACCAAGGCCACACAGCCTGGGAAATCTACAACAACCAATGGACTCCAGCCATGAAAGGCTTCAACAACATATAATCTTTAAGCGTGTTTTCTGGATCCTTTATAAAATGTATATCTCTGCCATTTAATCTTAAATAGGTGCTGGCCCAGCCCAGCCAGGTCTCCTTTATGTCGGATCCCGCCCATGTAACAAATGAGTTTGACACCTATGGTCTAGCACAAATTGGAGAGCCAGTTTGGTGTAGTGGCTAAGTGTGCGGACTCTTATCTGGGAGAACCGGGTTTGATTCCCCACTCCTCCACTTGCACCTGCTGGCATGGCCTTGGGTCAGCCATAGCTCTTGGAGTTGTCCTTGAAAAGGCAGCTGCTGTGAGAGCCCTCTCAGCCCCACTCACCTCACAGGGTGTTTGTTGTGGGGGAGGAAGGGAAAGGAGATTGTAGGCCGCTCTGAGCCTCTGTCCTTGAAAGGGCAGCTGCTGTGAGAGCCCCCTCAGCCCCACCCACCTCAAAGGGTGTCTGTTGTGGAGGAGGAAGGGAAAGGAGATTGTAGGCCGCTCTGAGCCTCTGTCCTTGAAAAGGCAGATGCCGTGAGAGCCCTCTCAGCCCCACCCACCTCACAGGGTGTCTGTTGTGGGGGAGGAAGGAAAAGGAGATTGTGAGCCGCTCTGAGACTCTTCGGAGTGGAGGGCGGGATATAAATCCAATATCTTCATCTACCTCACAGGGTGTCTGTTGTGGGGGAGGAAGGGAAAGGAGATTGTGAGCCGCTCTGAGACTCTTCGGAGTGGAGGGCGGGATATAAATCCAATATCATCATCATCTTCTTCTTCTAGCACAAGCCCTACAGTGTGCTGGCTGGCAGTTTTATTTCATTTTGGTAAAAAAAATCAAATGAATTCATGAGGATCCAGGCTTTGTTTTTGCGGCATGGTGTCACCACAACTCTATGGAGGAACGATTTTTGTGGTGCTGCCTATAGTCTAAGACATGGTCTATAGTGGAATTCACTGCCACAGGAGGTGGTGGCAGCTACAAGCATAGACAGCTTCAAGAGGGGATTGGATAAGCATCTGGAGCAGAGGCCCATCAGTGGCTATTAGCCACAGCGTACTGTTGGAACTCTCTGTTTGGGGCAGTGATGCTCTATATTCTTGGTGCTTGCGGGGAGGCACTGTGGGAGGGCTTCTAGCCCCACTGGTGGACCTCCTGATGGCACTTGGGTTTTTTGGCCACTGTGTGACACAGTGTTGGACTGGATGGGCCATTGGCCTGATCCAGCATGGCTTCTCTTATGTTTGTATGGTGGTGGTTTCATTTCATTTCATTGTAAAAATCATACGAATTGATAAGGATTCATGTAGATCCAATTTTTAATTTTTCCATATTATGGGATTATGAATATTGTAGGAATATCATATGAATGGATTTTTCATGTACATCAGAAACCATCTAGAAGGAACAAGGATCAGGGCCGGCCCTTCCACTTGGCAAATTTGGCATTTGCCTAGGGCGCCGGTCCAGGGGGGTGCTGAATTGGGAGCCCCTCCCCCCGTGACTCACAGAGGCCTTCCCTGCTCTCACGCCAGCTTTCTTGCTTTCACTCCAGCTTTCACACTCTCATGCTGCCTTCCCCTCTCTCGGCCAGGTTTCTGGCTCTCATGCTGCCTTCCCTACTCTCGCACTGCCTTCCGCGCTCTCGGCCGGCTTTCTTGCTCTTGTCCCCTTCCCTGCTCTCATGCCAGCTTTCTCACTCTCGTGCTGCCTTCCCTGCTCTCGCACTGCCTTCCCGTCTCTCGGCCGGCTTTCTTGCTCTCCTGTCCCCTTCCTGCCGCCCTCCCCGCCTCCATCTCTTCTCCCTTGCTGTGCAGGCGATGGGGTGCAGCATCGTGGAGAGGGTGGTGGGAAGCACGCCTGCCTGGGGTGCAGCCCTCCCAGGACTGGCCCTGACAAGGATTCTACTTCATACCGATGAAAGCCATAGCATGACATCCGCTGTTCTGAAGACTGCTATGAGTGGACTCAGCTTTGGGAATTTGGTTTGGCGCAAAACTTGCTATTAATATCTCCATTTGAATAGATGTATGTTAAATATAGTAACATTGCCCAAGTTCTATTTGTGCAAATATACTTCCCTGGAGGTTGGCAACTGTGTCCCAATTGAAGCACAAATCTCAAAGCAGCCCCCCCAATCCTCCCCGCGGCCACCCTCTGTCTTTCCCAGCCCCCCTTGGTCTCTAGCCCAGGCCCTACGAGGGGCGTAACCCCAGGAGTGCCCAAATGCAAAGAACTGCCAGCGAAAGGGGGCCAAACCCAAATCCCCCCCCAAAAAAAAACCTAGGCTGGGCTTCCCTTGGCCCTCTCAGCCAAGAAGGCGGAATGCAAACACTCCCCCCTCCTCCCCCAGGGGCAACCCCCCCTTACTTGGCCAGTAGAGCTCAGACAACAGTGGAGGGTGGGCAGGCAAGGATGAGCTGCAAGGAATACACCCCTCCTATTGATGCGTTTGCATGGGGGGAACACATGCATGGAAGAGCAATATCATTGGCTGCACTCCCTGACATGGGATCGATGGGGGAGCGGGAGACCTTCTGTAGAAAGAGGAGGGGGTTCGTTCCTTGGGAGGAGGAAACCATTTTCCTGGAGGGAAAATGGGGGGTCTTGTGGGAAGGATATTGTGTACTTTAGCCTAAGGACAGGCTTATTCTTGCCGTTTATCTGGAATTACTTTCACTTTGCACTTTCTCTGCTTTGCACCGCTTCTATCTCTATGTCAGGGGTGGGGAACCTTTTTTTTGCCAAGGACCATATGGATATTTATAACATCATTCACGGGCCATAAAAAATTATCAACTTAAAAAACAGTGCTCCGCCGAGGGAGAATGATTCAGGCCAGCAAAATTAATGCAAATAATTGTTTTTCTATTTAAAGTCATGTGGGGAGAGCCTAATCTGGAACACACACACACACATATGGCCCATCGCCCCAGGCAAATGCATAGGTCCAGGGCTTTTTTGTAGAAAAAGCCTAGCAGGAAGTCAGTAGCATATTAGACCACATCCCCTAATATTAGCATATTAGGCCACACCCTCTGGAATAATAAAGTGCAAAGTGAACTGTGACAGTAACCTTTCCAGGCCCTGCAGCAATTCTGGCTGGCCACCCAGGCCCCAGGGAGGCTGCCACATGGCTCCGTTCCGCCCAGCAATCCCTGAGGGCCACACCCAGTGAGGGCCGTATACGGCCCTTGGGACGGAGGTTCCCCACCCCTGGCGTAGAGGATGTGCTTAGAAGAATGCTTAGTTTTACCGGTATAGAGTATAATGAAACAATTTATGCTGGCCACCATTTGTTTGCTTACTGTTCCAGCTTGCTTGGCTCTGAGAACCTGTCCTTCCTGTAATCTGTTCAGACACTCAAGAGAAGGATGCTCGCTTCCTTTCTCTATTAGGCACTTTGGAGCAGTGAGGTGGATGATATGCTGGACCATATGCTGAACATGAGTCAACAGTGTGATGCAGCGGCTAAAAAGGCAAATGCAATTTTGGGCTGTAGCAGCAGAAGTATCGTGTCCAGATAGGCTTCCCAATCCCCAGGTCCCAGAGGGGGATCCCCCGGTTTTACAGGCTTCCCCCTTCCCCCAGCCAGCTGGCCGGCAGGGGAAGCGCCTCCCCAGAGCCATCATGCACCTTCATGAACGATTTCCATAGGGAATTATGGGGAATTGATCCGTGGGTATCGGGGCCTCTGGGGGAGCTGTTTTTTGAGATAGAGGCACCAAATTTTCAGTATAGCATCTAGTGCAGGGGTCCTCAACTACAGCCCACGGGCCAGATGCGGCCCGCTGAGGACGTTTATGTGGCCCACCGGGTTATGGCAAAATCAGACCGGAAGTGACGTTCGACCTAAACTCGCGTTAGCAACGCACACTTCCGGCACTGGGCTTAGGCGGCGGAGACAGAATGTGAGGTGATACCAAGGTGAGGTGAGTTCCCAGGCCAGGGTGTGTGGTGTGGAGAAGGGAGAGAGATGCAGAAGACGGAGAACTGACGGCCCGTGGCCTTGTACAGTAACGGCAGTCCGGCCCTCCAACAGTCTGAGGGACAGTGAACTGCCCCCCTATTTAAAAAGTTTGAGGACCCCTGATCTAGTGCCTCTCACCAAAATACCTCCCAAGTTTCAAAAAGATTGGATCAGGGGGTCCAATTCTATGAGCCCCAAAAGAAGGTGCCCCTATCATTATTTCCTATGGAAGGAAGGCATTTAAAAGGTGTTCAGTCCCTTGAAATGTGATGGCCAGAACTCCCTTGGAGTTCAATTGTGCTTGTCACAACCTTGCTCCTGGCTCCACCCCCAAAGTCCCCTGGCTCCACCCCCAAAGTCCCCAGATATTTCTTGAATTGGACTTGGCAACCCTATGTCCAGATCACGTGAAGTGATGGTATCGCTTTACTCTGCTCTGGTAAGACCTCACCTGGAGGATTGTGTTCAGTTTTGGGCACATTTTAAGAAGGATATAGACAAGCTGGAACGGGTGCAGAGGAGGGCGACAAAGATGGTGAGGGATCTGGAGACCAAGTCCTATGAAGAAATGTTGAAGGATCTGGACATGTTTAGCCTGGAGGGGAGGTGGCTGAGAGGTGATATGATCACCATCTTCAAGTACTCGAAGGGCTGTCATCTAGAGGATGGTGCGGAATTGTTTTCTGTGGCCCGAGAAGGTAGGAAAAGAATCAATGGGTTGAAATTAAATTAAAAGAGTTTCCAGCTCAACATTAGAAAGAACGTCCTGACCGTTAGAGCGGTTCCTCAGTGGAGCAGGCTTTCTCAGGAGGTGGTGGGCTCTCCTTCCTTGGAGGTTTTTAAACAGAGGCTAGATGGCCATCTGACAACAATGAAGATCCAGTGAATTTAGAGAGAGGTATTTCTGCAGGGGGTTGGACTAGATGACCCTGGAGGTCCCTTCCAACTCTATGATTCTAAGGTCATTTTCTGTGAATTGCAATTTTTTCTCTGCGTTAATGCCTCCCCCTCCTGCCTGCTGGTGTGGGGCCCAGACTGTGTGTGTGATAGTGGGGAGGTGGGGGGGGGGTGAGTGGAAAGGAGCTTCCTGCCCATTTGGTCAAGCAGAAAGAAAAAATGCTTCAAGGCCTTTTTACTGCAACAGGTCAATAGCAAATTAATATGACTCTGATGGTTTGATGTTGGACCCAAACCTCAATTCTATTTTTGTTTTGTCCCCACAACAGGCACCATATAAATCTCTCATCTCCGTTTGCATCATTATGTATCTCTTTGCCATAAAACTTAGGTTAGTAAATGCAGCTCCCCCAAGAGCTATGAAACTATGGGGGGAACCCGGCACTGCCCCCTTTACTTCCATCCCTCCTTCCAGGGGATCTCTCAGCTCTTGCACTGGCTTTCCCCGCTCTAGGCCCCTGGGTGACCTGTGTGGTGGAGGAGAAGTGCTTGCAAGCCTGCCTATTTCCCCTTCATTCCCCCCTTCACTCTCATTTAAACATCTGCCTAGCTCAGTGCTCAGAGGCCTACTGTGGTCCCAGTGCTAAGTAGGCTGACTTGAGAGTAAGTCTGCATTAAGGTCCACCTTGACCTCTGAGAGCTGCACAATATGCGTGAAAGAGCCACATGTGGCTCCCGAGTCAGTTTGGAAACCCCTGGCTTAGGTTTTACCAGCTGCTTTAGTCAGTCTCAGCTGTATTTATGGCCAGTGACTGATGCATCATCTTCTTCTTTTGTATTTTCGTGTGTGTGCATCTGAAGGACATGACGACCTCTGGTGACTGACCCCTGCTGGAGGCATGGAGGATATCCAGAGAGGTAGCTAAATAAAGCCTGCCTCTGCTTCCCCACTGCTGGTATTCCAAGGAGGTCTCTCATCCAAGCCCTTGTCAGAGTCCACCCTGCCCGGCTTCTGAGATCTGACAAGATCAAGCTTGCCTGGTCTCTCCAAGCCAGGGCCCAGTTCCTTCTGCATCGTGACTCTAACTGGCCCTGCCTGGCAACTAACCCTCCACCCACCCTCTTCCTACCTAGATGGCAGGGGGCTTGAGGAAGTTCTCTTTCCCTGTCTCTGAAGAAGTGTGCTTCCACAACGAAGCTTCTACTCAGAATAAAAATTTGTTGGTCCCCAAGCCGACATTGGACACAACCTTTTCCCTAAAAGAAGGAAAAAACAATGCAGATGTGTGGCAAGTCCTTAAAGAGATGGGAGCACCAGCCCACCTCACACGTCTCCTGAGAAACCTATATAAGGATCGAGAAGCAACTGACAGAACGGGATATGGAGCAAGTGATTGGTTTAGAATAGGAAAGGGGGTTCGACAAGGATGGATATTGTCACCCTGCTTATTTAATTTATATGCAGAGTACATCATGCGGAATGCTGGCCTGAATAAAGCACAAGCCGGAATTAAGATTGCCAGTAAAAACATCAACAACCTCAGATATTTAGATGACACTACTGTAATGGCAGAAAGCGATGAGGACCTAAAGAACCTCTTGAGGGTGAAAGAGGAGAGCACAAAAGTAGGCTTGAAGCTCAACGTCAAAAAAAATACGATCATGGCATTTGGCCCCATCACACCTTGGCAAATACGGGAACATATGGCATCAATACTTTTACAGCAATTGGCATCAATACTTTTACAGCAATTGGCACCAATACTTTTTGTGGTCTGTGGTTGTCTTTTAGATATGAAATAGGGGGAAAGCTGTTTTTATGGACTAAGAGGTTACATGGATCCTCCTTGTGCGGGTTCCTCGACACAGTAGAAGAGTACTGCTTTGACTGAGTCTCTTTCAAACTGCCCAACATTAAAATTGTGTCTTCCCTGTGATGGGTCTCTGTTGCCATCAAGGAGTGCTTCTGCAACAGAATCTCTTTCCACAGTCTGAAAAGTCAAAACGCTTCTCCCTTATAAGAGTTTACATATGCTTTTGAAAATTGTCACACTGACTGAATCTGCACACTCGAAAGTTTTCTCCCCGTGTGTGGGTTCTTTGATGCAGCTGAAGAGTGCCACTCTCCCTGAAACTTCTCTCACACTCTAAGCACTGAAAAGGTTTCTCGTGTTTGGATTCTCCGATGCATTACTCTGTCCTCGTTTCTTCTGGGGCCTGTCCCATCGCCTGCTCCCCTTACCCTCATTGGACCCTTTGGGATGAGAGCTACCTCTGCAGTAATGGAGGCTGATGGGCAAACAGTTTATTAGCAAGTTCTATGGGGGGTGGGGAGTGCTCTTATTCATTGGGATGCTGTCTCTCCAACATCAAAGCATCCCTTGGGGCCATTAACGAGTCCACGTGTGGCAAGCCGTGGCTGGACATTGAGAATTCTAACGATTCTCCCCTCTGTGTGTTCTCTGATGCTGTTCAAGACTCCTCATCTCACTGAATCTCTTTCCACACTCTGAGCATTCAAAAGGCTTTCCCCCTGTGTGGGTTCTCAGATGACGTTGAAGATTACCACTCGTACTGGATCTCTTCCCACACTCTGAGCATTCAAAAGGTTTCTCCCCTGTATGGGTTCTATGATGAAGCTGAAGATGGCCACTCCGACTGAATCTCTTTCCACACTCTGAGCATTCAAAAGGTTTCTCCCCTGTGTGGGTTCTCTGATGCTTTTGAAGATTGCCACTGTGACTGAATCTCTTTCCACACTCTGAGCATTCAAAAGGTTTCTCCCCTGTGTGGGTTCTCTGATGCTGTTGAAGACTGCCACTCTGACTGAATCTCTTTCCACATTCTGAGCATGCAAAAGGTTTCTCCCCTGTGTGGGTTCTCTGATGAAGCTGAAGATGGCCACTCCGACTGAATCTCTTTCCACACTCTGAGCATTCAAAAGGTTTCTCCCCTGTGTGGGTTCTCTTATGATGTTGAAGATGGCCACTCTGATTGAATCTTTTTCCACACTCTAAGCACTCAAAAGGTTTCTCTCTTGTGTGGCTTCTCTGATGCTTTTGAAGAGTTTCTCTGTGACTGAATCTCTTTCCACACTCTGAGCATTCAAAAGGTTTCTCCCCTGTGTGGGTTCTCTTATGATGTTGAAGATGGCCACTTGTACTAAATCTCTTTCCACACTCTGAACACACGAAAGGTTTCTCCGCTCTGTATATTCTTTGGTATACAAGGAGCTGTGATCTATATCTGAAATATTTTTCACACTGAATGGATTTCCTTGCCGTCATTATCCTGTGCTTTCAAAAATGTACATTTAGCTTTCTTCCCTCACGCTTCTCAATCATACCACCACCTTTCTTTCTCTTAGGTCTGCCTCGTTTGCTGACATTTTCATTCAAGTCTTCATTTTTAACTCTATGTGGTATTTGCTGATGAAGTTCCTCCCCCTCCTCACCCCTCTGATCATCCTTTGCTGGAAGAGACAGAGAGAAACTGTTAGCACTTGGGAAAGCTGGTAAGACCTAACAGCATCTAAATGTTTATAAGCAGAAAGGATTGATGGCCCTTTGGCCTCATCCAATTTGGCTGATCTTAACCACATGTCCACCTTTCCCCAAGAATATCTAGTATTTATGGATACCTCCCTCACCCCCATGAAGAGCCTCAGCTGAACTCTTGCTCAGAAGGGGTTTCAGAGTCTCCAGATTTCAGGGTCCTGGAAAGCCTCCCTCCCTCTTTTCTCACTGGCCTGTATGATTGTACCAAACAAAAGTTGCTCAGAAGTGAATCAGGAATCCCGAATGCTTATTGATGGATGCTCACTCTCAGCTGTCAAGGGGCCTTGCCATTTTTATATTTCTGTATGCTAGATCTCTTTGGAATTGGGGAGGGTGCATTGTGCTTGCTTGGTTTGGTGTAGCGGTTAAGTGTGCGGACTCTTATCTGGGAGAACCGGGTTTGATTCCCCACTCTTCCACTTGCCCCTGCTGGAATGGCCTTGGGTCAGCCAGAGCTTTCGCGGCGGTTGTCCTTGAAAGGGCAGCTTCTGTGACAGGTCTCTCAGCTCCATCCACCTCACAGGGTGTCTGTTTTGGGGGAGGAAGATAAAGGAGATTGGGAGCCGCTCTGAGACTCTGATTCATAGAATCATAGAGTTGGAAGGGGCCGCTAGGGTCATCTAGTCCAACCCCCTGTGTCTTCTTCTTTGCTCTATCCATTGTAACAATAGCCCTAGAGCTGACATCAGCCAGCTCATTGAGGAAGGAAATATGCTCCTGGGATCCTCTAGAAGACCTCTTCAGCCTTTCTTTGGATGCAAGGCCATTCTTTCTCTCCACCATGGTTTCTCTTATACTTCTGGATTCTTTTGCAGAGAGAGAGGAAACCACAGAGAGAGAAAGGGGTCATTCTCACATGGGGAAAGAAAGAAATGAAGATTAAAAATTCTTCTGGAAGGACAGCACCACAGTCCAGATCAAAGCCCAAAATCTGAACCAGTCTATGCGGGATGGATGTGTGAGGCAAAGAACCCAAGTTCCCCCAAGGGTTACGGGGATTACTAAGTGGCCAGGTGTGACTCCTTGGTGTTCATAATTTGAGTGTGCCTGCAGCTAACATCAAGATCTTTTTCAAGGCCAGATCCCAGAATGTGGTCATTGGTTAACCTTGAGAATCTGTATCCAGTTCTGCAAACAGAAGCGTGAGGGGATTAGGAAGGTGCTGACAGCCCCTAGAAAATTCCATCAAGCGGGACCCTTGATTGGGTCATTAGGACCACCTGACCCTGGAGAGGTAGAAACTACAATACAGGGATGGATGAGAGGGAAGCCGGGCTAACTTTATGCTCATGGCATGCTAATACACCTGGATGTTTTCCTGCTGCATCATGATGAATAGTTCTCTCTAGAGTCATTTAGGCTACAGTTGGAATTCTTATGCTGCAACAAGAGGTGCCTTCTAAGTACTTCCTATCTTCGATAGAACAGTTACCTTTTCTTCTTTTAGTGTTGCTGAACTGCAGAAACTGCTGTTTTGTGATGTCTTACTTTTAAATCCTTAATCAATTTTTTAATATATTTTAAAAGGGGTCTGAACAGGGTGTTGCTGAGGTAACAAGGGGGACCCAGGTGGAAACTGTTCTAAGAGCATAGTGTGTAACTTTTGTTATCTGTAACTGGAAGTTGTTTTGTTTCTCTTACAAGTAGCCTGAATACGCTGTCTTTAGAGACTGCTGAAAAATAAAACGTCTCATCAGTTTTTTATGTGGAACAGTGGCTTTCTGTCTCATGGATTAGACGCTGGGAGAAAATTTTGTTTTGAGAAACAATGGTAAGGGAAAACGTCTGTGTAATCATAAGAGAATATAAAAAGCAATTCCCCGACACCAGGCTTTGGTTCTTGACAGGATACTTTCCAGCTCAATGGCAGAGCAGATGTTTGTAATCCCATCCAAGGGGAAGGGTGTGTTGGAAAGGCTGCCAACAGAGAAATGAAGACCTGACCCTTTCTGGAGTGCATCTGAGGGGCTCTCGTCCACTTTGTCTTAGGCTACGACACCTTCTCTGGCCTAGGAGATGGCCACAACACTGGCCTCAGTTGCCCTTCTGCAAGTACACGCACAAGAACAACACAAGAGGCTGCCATGTAATGAATCAGTCCTTTGGTCCATTGAAGTCAGAATGCTCAGTCCAGCAGCGGTTTCCCAGTCTTAGGCAGACATTTTTCAACCACCTCCGACCTGATCCTTTTCCCTGGAGATTCTGGGGGTTGGGCCTGGGACTTTCCTTGGGAGGTGCTGAGCTCTCCTTCTTTGGAGGTTTTTAAAAAGGGGAGAAGCCTCGAAATAATAGCTTTACATTAAGGGCAGGAAGATACCAGCTATATATTAGGGCTTTACATTAAGGGCAGGAAGATACCAGCTATATAGTAAGAGTTGTTCTATTGGGGAATCAGCTATCTAGGGAAGAGGAGAGTCCTCCCTCCCTGGCGGTCTGTAAGCAGCAGCTGGACAAACACTTGTCAGGGATGCTCTAGGCTCATCCTGCATTGAGCAGGGGGTTGGACTAGATGGCCTCTGTGGCGCCTTCCAACTCTGTGATCCCATTATTTTAATAGAGGACCAAGGGACTGATTCATTACATAGCAGCTTCCCTCATTGCTCATATGTATGTACTTGCAGAAGGGCAACTGAGGCCATCTGATACCAATGCTGATTCTGTGAAGTTAGGTAGACAATGAGAGGGTGGAAAGGAAAGGTTGCATTGAAGCTTAGGTCTTGTGACACTTTCTTACATGCCCAGGGAAATGCGACTCCCCCTTTCATTTCACCTCCTACCAGATCTTTATCTCTGGAGATGCTGACGATTGAACTGGGGACCTTTTCATTCCAAGCAGATGCTCTACCAGTATCCATAGCCCTTCCCAAGTAGCGGGAAAGTCCTCAAAACGATGGATTGCGATTCAATATTTGGATTCATTCCTCATCACAATGGCAGCAAACGGCACTAAAAGATCCTTACCCAGAGAGGCCACATTCCCGTAGTTCTCCAGCATGACTTCCCTTTCCCCTCCCCCCAAGATAATAATCTTTATTTATGTTTCCAGACCGATAACTGATACATATCAAACAGAAAGAAGTTCCAGTAAATCAGAAACATTAAAAAAAAACTAAAAAAAAGGATTAACATCATCCTATACCACATAATTACATACAAGCGGAGGTGAGTTGTGGTTTAAAACCCGCCATCAAAGTTCAGTATCCATCACATCTGTATAATTGTAACAAGAACTATAACTCGTGATAATTACCGTTCAATTTTTATCAATCCAGTTAAATACTTTCTCCCATTTCTGTTTCACTTTACTTTTCAGCATTCCTTTAACCAAATTGGCTAAAATGTCCATTTCTGCTACTTGAAGAATTTTTTGTAATTACCTCTTCCTTTTGTGGGACTACCTTAGACCTCCAAAATTTAGCATATAGAATTCTTGCCCCAGTTAAAAATATACACAGTAATATATTCATCTTCACGGGGGACCAGCATGACTTCCCTGTGCAGAGCTCTTTGTCCCGGATCCAGCAGGGCCCACTCTGCCTCCGTGAAAGAGACGGACACCTCCTCCAAGGAAAAGGGACCCTGGAAGAACAAGAAGATGCCCTCCTCTTCAGAGATCACGCCAGGCAGAGTTTGCACCCTGGAAGGGAGTCATCTGGGAAGGTATGGAAAGTAAGGCTTGGGATGGGTAAATGCAACGGCATTAAAAGGATCTCTCGCTGTGCCCCCTCTCCTACCTGGATTGCAGGTGCAGCAGCTGTTTCCACACCTCTGAAAAGACAATGGCTCAGTGGCATCTCTTCACTGCCTGTTCCTGAGACAAGGGAGGAAGAAGGCTGTTTGCTTGTCTGTTCCCGGCTTCACACACCCCCTTCCCAGAATTATGAAAACTTGCCCTACCTACATTCCCAGTTTTTAAACACTTTTACTACATTCTGGGAGAGGCAGAAGAAAAGCAGCAGGGACCAGTGAGCCTCAGGGATTATCAATGCTGCCAACATATTTCAGGCTTCTGTGGGACTTGGGTTTCCTCTATGGGGACTTGAAGGTCATAAGGATGAGTTTCCAGAGTGTCTCTGGGCATGCTAACTTCACAGCCAGGTTTTCAGCCAGAAGCAGCTTCAACATGGCATCACATCTGTCCCAACCCCCACCCCAAGACCCTCCCCACAGCTCCTGGGTGGGCAAGCCATAGCCCCCCACCCCCTGCTGCCCACAGCAGCCCCCCCGATGACCCTTCAAGCACAGGCACCGAAGCCACATTTCCCCAGGATTATTGGCCTAGGAAGTGCTTTCCAGAGCTCTGCTCCCCCAGAAGGTGGAGGCTCCCTTGATTCCCCAGGCTGAAGGGCTCTGCTGAGGCTTGTCTGCATCCCCCCTTGGCAATTCAAGACCTTCATGGAAGGAAAGTGAGATAGGAATGTATATATTTTAATTAATGATAGAAATTGACCCCCAGGAATTTGTCTAATCTTATTTTAGAGGCTTCACAATTTGTGGACATAGAGTGACACCAATGAACTCTGAGTTGCTTCATTTTCCCCTGACCTGAACTCTCTACCCTCCACATTCACAGACTGCCCCAACTGCACCCAGGCACAAGGAGTCCTTACCACAGGAGAGGGGATCTTGGGCACGCTCCACCGCCTCCACCCTCTGCCCCTGCTCCAAGGAAGCTCCTTCCGCCTCAGGGATTGCAGCTTCCATCTCCAAAGGTGGTCCCCGCATCTGAAACAGCAGCCAGGGAGAGGGGTAAGAGATGGAATGGAAAAGAGACCAAGGAAGGGATCCTGCCCCACTCCCAGACTCTGCACCCTTCTCTCAGCAGATTTGGTGAGTTATCTGCAGGGGGCAGAAATTCTCTACCAGAAGAAGCTCTGGGCAATTATCTGGCAAGGAAACTTTAAGAGAAGGTCAGATATTGTTGCTTGAATTAGACACATCTGGAGGAAATCCCCTCTCACCTGTTCTGCCTGCCTCTTCTCCTCTTCCTGACTCAGGAGGAAACCTTCGGCCAGGTCCACCGCCTGGAAACTGGTCTCCGGCCCACATCCTCTGACCCAGCCCTGCATTTCCTGGGGAAGGAGAGTCAGGAACTGCTCCAGGATCTGCATCTTGTTGTGCCTCTCCGGCTTCAGCCACTGGCTGCAAAGTCCATGGAGCTGGCTGCAAACCTCTCGGGGCCCATCAGCCTCATGGTAGCGGAACTGCCGGAAGCATTAGCGATGCACATCTGAGGTCATGGTATACTTTTCCAGGGCCTCTGACACAGCTCTTTCCCAGAATTCAGCATCACTTCCAGGTTGGATGAGATGGGGACTCTTCCTTGCTCTCTTGCCAGGTCCTTCTGGGTCCTGCTCTTCCATCTCCTTCCCCTTCTCTTGGGCCACCTCTGTCTTTCAAAAGTGGCCTTTATTCACTTTGTTCTGTTTTTGTTAACTTGTACTCCGCCCTTTCCCATGAACTGGCTCTGGGAGGATGACAACAAAGTTAAAACAATTTAAAACTACCAGCTATAACTACTGGCTCTGAAGGGAGGCTTTTCCCTGAGGGGACTGAGGGAGACAGACAGGAGTGAGTCAAAAGGAAGATACACACACACACACACACAAATATGCAGACACACAGATGCACGTAATAAATACGGCTTCCATTCCCCAAAAGAAGCAGGGAATAGACCACATGTCCTTCTTCCAGAGAATTATCGCACTTCTCTCCCGGCCCCGTATTTCCGCTCACCCTGAAAGAAGGGCCATTTTCCAGAGTCCAGACTATTTGGAATAAAGCCTATGCCAAGACTCTGAAGACCTTTGCATGGCTACTAATTATCTCAGTGGTGGAGATGGTAGTTGGGAGGAGGGTCAGCCAAAATACCTGCCATTGCGAGAAGCCAATCAGCATGAATGATTCATACATGTGATCCCATCTGGGATTCCTTACTGGGCCCCCCAAAGGCAGGCTTCATAGTCTTGTTGGCATCTCCCTTAACAACATCTGAACCGACCCCTCCTGGGACTGTGCTCTGGCGTTCTTCCCTGTTGTGCTGCCTGGGGGTCTGTGCCTCTCTCGCCTGGCAGAAGGATGCCGTCCTCGCACCCCAACCCCAGTGCAGGAGGGAGAATCTGGCATCCTGTTACAGCTGCCTCTGCCAAGTGAGCCATGGAGGGATGGGGCAGGAGCGATGTGTTTGGAGCAGGCGTGTTCTCTCCCTGCGTGCCCATTTTGCAAAACACTGATGCAGGTGGGGACTCGAACCCACATCTGTGGAGCCCCCTGATGTATTTTCATGTCATGATTCTCACAGTGGTGGATTCTTGTGTAGAAATTGTTCCTCCAGGCCTTGCATATATTGGGGGCGTGGCCACATCAGCAAGCTCCACCCCTCTCTGCCTGTCAGGGGAGCCGCCTAATGCTCTGATTGGTGGGTGTGGGTGGCGCTTGCATGAGCACTAATGGGGTTGCTAGGCGCTCTCCACCTTGGCAACAGGGGTCTTTCAAATGTTCCTCTCCTCTGCTGGGCAGCCCCAGCCCCACACTGGCCCCACATCCGGAGGTTAGGATGGGGCTGCAGCCAAGGCAGGCTGGCCTTCCCTTCCCCCAGCCCCCACCCCTTTCTTAACTCATCCCACTCCCCAAAAGGCCAGCTTGGGTTGTTGGTTTGCAGAATGAAAATCACCAGCAAGAGAATGTCAGTTTCATAGTTAACTATTCTTACACTGATTATCGCTTATCCCCAACAAACTCTGCTTCCAAAGCTGAACAAAACTGCTGCCTACCAGAGTAACCAACCTCTACGGGGTGAAGCCAAAAGAATCAATGAACTACCTTGAATAAATAACCAAGAAAGTTCACTACAAGTGCCAAAGAAATCCCTGAGAGATTGATCCAGGCCATCCCCAGAAGGCCCCCACTTTGCACTGAAATCGACATGTGAAACTGACAATACTTTTTGCAAGCCCTTTATTCAAGGAACACAGGCTCAGCAGGAGCGCTTTTTGCATTCTCTTGCGAGAGGCTGAGAGGACGCTTGCACTTTAAGGGACATTTAGGGTACTTTATATTGTGAACTGTGGAAAGGATATACGTGTGAAAGAGATGCGGAATGATCTATTGATTACTGAGCATAAGAACTAATATTTGGATCTGTATTAAAAACCTGTTAGTTATGTATTCACAGTAGTTGATTATGGTGGCTTTAGGAGGTGTTTCCGTGAATCTCTTGGTCCAGGTGGGACCTGAATTTCTCCAAAAATTAGAACCCACCTCCAGCAGACCGAGATCAGTTCCCTGGGAGAAAACGGCGCACCTGGGACAGCCCCGGCTTGCAATGATTCCCGCCTCCCTCCCTCCCAAGAGCTAAATGCTTATTCCTCCCCCAAGACTTACTTCCAAGTAAACTTTCGCAGGATCCGGCGGCTGCAAAGCGTCTCTCTCCTGCTGCAGCTTCCTTGCAGGCTTCTCCCTTCCTCCATCGCCCTGCAAATGCAAACCCCTCCCCCTCCCCCAGGAAAAGCCCCCTCCCTCTCCTGCCCCCCCTCTTGCTCGGCCTCTCTAGAAAGCAGCTCGGCGGTCTTAACCCTTCCAGTGCTGCAGAGGAGCTTCATGTAGGCTGCGGTCAGCCTCGCCTTGTGCTGCTCAACGGGGCTGCTCGGGAGTAACTTTGCAGCAGGGGGCTGCGCTCCTCCCGGGGTGTCCCCAGTGCTGCTGAGGCAGCTCAGAAAAAGGAGGCTGCAGCTGGGTCCCCCCTAGAATAAGGACCGTAAAACTCAAGGGGGGGTAGTGCTGATGAGATGAGGGTCTTCTTTCAAGAGACTATTGAGCGCTTCTGTTGCCCCCCTGGAGAGAAAACCTGGTGGGGCCTCCCGGCGCTTCCTTGCACGTCCAGGGAGATGCTGACGGCCACTTTGGGGGCAGGCAGGCCGTGGTGCACAGCTGGTGGGGGGCAGGGGACTGAAGGGTATGCATGATGTTTGTGGTGCTTCCTGCAGGCTAAGAGATGGGCTACAGTGTGATGGTGCTTTGATTTCATTTCCTCAAAAAAAAAAAATCATATGGATTTATGAGGCTCCGTGCTTCGGAATCATGTTTCTGTTGCGTGGTGTTGCCGTGAAGCTGTGGATGCAGGATTTCTGTGGCGTCACCTGTGGCCATGTTTATAATGTGTGATTTGATGCTGAATTTGGGGCGATCCGATGCAAAAACTATGAGGATGCATGAGAATTTGTGGGTTTGAACCATATCTTTGCAGCATGGTGTTGCCATGGATGCGTGGTTTTTCTGGTGCAAGCAGTGTCCCTGGACATGATATGTGATTTGATGTTGATGTTGGGGGGACCCAAAGCAAAAACCCTGAGGATCCATGTGGAGCCGTGCCTTGGATTCATGTTTTTGAAGAAGACTGTAGATTTATACTCCGCCCTTCTCTCTCTCAGAGCGGCTCACAATCTCCTTTATCTTCTTTCCCTACAACAGAAACCCTGTGGGTGGGGCTGAGAGAGCTCTCCCAGAAGCTGCTCTTTGAAGGACATCAGAAACCATCTAGAAGAAACACGGATCAGAGCTGGCCCTTCCACTTGGCAAATTTGGCATTTGCCTAGGGCGGCAGCCTGGGGTATGTGTGCCAAATTGGGAAACCCCCCCCCCCTAACTCACAGAGGCCTTCCCTGCTCTGACGCCAGCTTTCTCGCTCTCACACCATCTTTCTTGCTCTCAGGCTGCCTTCCCTGCTCTCGCACTGCCTTCCCCCACTCTAGGCTGGCTTTCTTGCTCACCTGCCCCCTTCCCTGCTGTCACGCCATCTTTCTTGCTCTCAGGCTGCCTTCCCTGCTCTCGCACTGCCTTCCCCACTCTAGGCTGGCTTTCTTGCTCGCCTGCCTCCTTCCCTGCTCTCATGCCATCTTTCTCGCTCTCAGGCTGCCTTCCCTGTTCTCGCACTGCCTTCCCCACTCTAGGCTGGCTTTCTTGCTCGCCTGCCCCCTTCCCTGCTCTCACGCCATCTTTCTCGCTCTCAGGCTGCCTTCCCTGCTCTCGCACTGCCTTCCCCACTCTAGGCTGGCTTTCTTGCTCGCCTGCCTCCTTCCCTGCTCTCACGCCATCTTTCTTGCTCTCAGGCTGCCTTCCCTGCTCTCGCACTGCCTTCCCCACTCTAGGCTGGCTTTCTTGCTCGCCTGCCCCCTTCCCTACTCTCATTCTGCTTCATACTGATGAAAGCCATAGCATGGCATCCGCTCTTCTGAAGTTCGCTGTGCCTGGACTCAGCTTTGGGAATTTTGTGCAAAATTTGTTACTGATATCTCCACTTGAATAGATGTATGTTAAACGCAGTGACATTGTCAAAGTTCTATTTTTTCAGATATACTTCTCTGGAGGTTGGCAACTGTGTCCCACTTGCAGCACAAATCCCGCAGCAGCCCCCCACCCCGATCCTCCCTCTGGCTGCCCTGTCTTTCCCAGTCTGTTGTTTTTAACTGCTTAGCTCAAAAGTGGCCAAACTTGCTTAAGATAAGAGTCAAATAGATTATATGTCAGATGTTTGAGAGACAGAAGACATGAACAAACATTATACACATCTTTTTTTTAATACTTTTTTTTTGCACAGAAAGATAAATGCATAAGTATGCACTTGACAATATGACCATGCTAAAAGGAGAGTTTTTAAAAAACAAAACCTGGGAATAAGAGTCCTCATAAGACCATCATAGGGAAAGGTTAGGGGGTTATTTTTTGGCACCAGTAGGAGAAGGAAACACACAAGCATTATATAAATCTTTCACCTCTGTTTGCATCATTATGTATCTCTCTTTGCCATGAATCCTATGTTCCTAAACACAGCTCCTCCAAGAGCAAATGTCACCCCCATCTTTAAAAAGGGTTCCAGAGGAGATCTGGGAAATTACAGGCCAGTCAGTCTGACTTCAATACCGGGAAAGTCGGTAGAAACTATTATCAAGGACAGAATGAGTAGGCACATTGATGAATACGAGTTATTGAGGAAGACTCAGCATGGGTTCAGTAAGGGAAGATCTTGCCTCACGAACCTGTTACATTTCTTTGAGTGGGTGAATGAACATGTGGACAAAGGAGACCCAATAGATGTTGTTTACCTTGACTTCCAGAAAGCTTTTGATAAAGTTCCTCATCAAAGGCTCCTTAGAAATCTCGAGAGTCATGGAGTAAAAGGACAGGTCCTCTTATGGATCAAAAACTGGCTAATTAATAGGAAGCAGAGAGTGAGTATAAATGGGCAGACTTTGCAGTGAAGGACGGTGAGAGGATATTGGATTTATATCCCGCCCTCCACTCCAAAGAGTCTCAGAGAGGCTCACAATCTCCTTTACCTTCCTCCCCAACAACAGATACCTTGTGAGGTGGGTGGGGCTGGAGAGGGCTCTCACAGCAGCTGTTCTTTCAAGGACAACCTCTGCCAGAGCTATGGCTGACCCAAGGACATGCCAGCAGATGTAAGTGGAGTAGTGGGGAATCAAACCCGGTTCTCCCAGATAAGAGTTCGCACACTTAACCACTACACCAAACTGGCTCTCCTCTAAGCAGTGGGGTGCCGCAGGGCTCAGCACTGGGTCCCATGCTCTTTACTTGTTCATAAATGATTTGGAGTTGGGAGTAAGCAGTGAAGTGGCCAAGTTTGGAGATGACATTAAATTGTTCAGGGTGGTGAGAACCAGCGAGGATTGTGAGGCACTCCAAAGGGATCTGTTGAGGCTGGGTGAGTGGGCGTCAACGTGGCAGATGAGGTTCAATGTGGCCAAGTGCAAAGTAATGCACATTGGGGCCAAAAATTCCAGCTACAAATACAAGTCGATGGGGTGTGAACTGGCAGAGACTGACCAAGAGAGAGATCTTGGGGTCGTGGTAGATAACTCACTGAAAATATCAAGACAGTGTGCGATTGCAATAAAAAAGGCCAACGCCATGCTGGGAATTATTAGGAAGGGAGCTGAAAACAAATCAGCCAGTATCATAATGCCCCTGTATAAATCGATGGTGCGATCTCATTTGGAATACTGTGTGCAGTTCTGGTCACCACACCTCAAAAAGGATATTATAAGAATGGAAAAAGTGTAGAAAAGGGCAACTAGAATGATTAAAGGGTTGGAACACTTTCCCTATGAAGAAAGGTTAAAAAGCTTGGGGCTCTTTAGCTTGGAGAAACGTCGACTGCAGGGTGACATGATAGAGGTTTAAAAGATAATGCATGGGATAGAGAAAATAGAGAAAGAAGTACTTTTCTCCCTTTCTCACAATATAAGAACTCGTGGGCATTCGATGAAATTGCTGAGCAGACAGGTTAAAACGGATAAAAGGAAGAACTTCTTACCCAAAGTGTGATTAACGTGGAATTCACTGCCACAGGAGGTGGTGGCGGATACAAGTATAGACAGCTTCAAGAGGGAATTGGATAAAATATGGAGCAGAGGTCCATCAGTGGCTATTAGCCACAGCGTGTATATATATGTGTATATATATATATAATTTTTCCGGCCACTGTGTGACACATAGCGTTGGACTGGATGGATCATTGGCCTGACCCAATATGGCTTCTCTTATTGTTATGTTCTTATGAAACTAAGGGGGGAACCCAGCACTGCCCCCTTTAATTCCATCCTTCCTTCCAGTGGCTCTCTCAGCTTTTGCACTGGCTTTCCCCGCTCTAGGTCCGTGGGTGATCTGTGTGGTGGAGAAGGGCTTGGAAGCCTGCCTATTTCCCCCTCCTTCTCCCCTTCACACACGGTGGAAATATCTATCTATGGGAAGTGCTCAGAGGCTAACTGTGGTCCCAGTGTGAAGCAAGCTTACTTGAGAGTAAGCCTGCATTAAATTTCTCCTCAACGTCTGCGAGCTGCACAATATGCGTGAAAGAGCCACATGTGGCTCCCAACTCACAGTTTGGACACCCCTGGCTTACGTTTTACCAGCTGCTTTTGTCCAGACTCAGCTGTATTTATGGCCAGTGACTGATGCATCTTCTTCTTCATCTTTTGGTGTGTGTGTGTCCATCTGAAGGCCATGACGACCTCTGGTGACTGACCCCTGCTGGAGGCCTGGAGGATATTCAGGGAGGTAGCTAAATAAAGCCTGCCTCTGCATCCCCACTGCTGGTATTCCAAGGAGGTCTCCCATCCAAGTCCTTGCCAGAGTCGACCCTGCTCGGCTTCTGAGATCTGACAAGATCAGGCTTGCCGGGACTCTCCAAGTCAGGGTCCATTTCATTCTGCATCTTGACTCTAATTAGCCTTTCCTGGCAACTAACCGTCCGCCCACCCCCTTTCTACTTAGATGGAAGGGTTGAGGAAGTTCTCTTTCACTATCTGAAGAAGTGTGCTTGCACGTGGAAGGTTAAGCTCAGAATAAAACTTTGTTGGTCCTCAAGCTGAAACTGGACACAACCCTAAAAGAAGAAAAAGAATGCAGATTTATACCCTACCCAAGCGCTTTTAACGTTTCTTTCTGATTAGAATAAGGTTTCTTTTGTGGATTTCAACCTTTTACAGCAATTGGCATCTTTTCAATACTTTTTGTGGTCTGTGGTTGTCATTTAGATATGAAGTAGGAGGAAAGGTCTTCTACAGGCTAAGAGGTTGAATAGATTCCCCTTGTGTGGGTTCCTTGACAGGGCAGAAGAGAACTTCTTGGACTGAATCGCTTTCAAAGAAATTCAAAAGGTTTCTCCATTCTATGAGTTCATATATGCCTTTGAAAATTGTCACACTGACTGAATCTGCACACTCAAAAGTTTCCTCCCCCATGTGTGGGTTCTTCGATGCAGCTGAAGAGTGCTGCTTTAACTGAATCTTCTCTCAAACTCTAAGCACTGAAATGTTTCTCCTGTTTGTATTCTCTGATGCATTACTCTGTTCTCCCATCCCCTGCTCCCCTTAGCCTCATTGGAACCTACAGGATGAGAGTTGCCATTGCAGTAACGGAGGGTGACGGACAAACGGCTTATCAGCACGTTCAAAGGGTGGGGGGGGGGGAAGTGCTCCCATTGGGATAGAGATTGAGAATTCTAAAGATTCTCCCCTCTGGGATAGAGATTGAGAATTCTAAAGATTCTCCCCCCTGTGTGTAATCTGATGCTGCTGAAGATTCCTCCTCTCACTGTATCTCTTTCCACACTCTGAGCATTCAAAAGGTTTCTCCCCTGTGTGGGTTCTCTGATGACGTTGAAGATTGCCACTCTGACTGAATCTCTTTCCACACTCTGAGCATTCAAAAGGTTTCTCCCCTGTGTGGGTTCTCTGATGATGTCGAAGACTGCTACTGTCACTGAATCTCTTTCCACACTCTGAGCATTCAAAAGGTTTCTCCCCTGTGTGGGTTCTCTGATGACACTGAAGAGTGCCAATCTCACTGAATTTCTTTCCACACTCTGAGCATTCAAAAGGTTTCTCCCCTGTGTGGGTTCTCTGATGAAGTTGAAGACTGCCACTCTGACTGAATCTCTTTCCACACTCTGAGCATTCAAAAGGTTTCTCCCCTGTGTGGGTTCTCTGATGACGCTGAAGAGTGCCACTCTGACTGAATCTCTTTCCACACTCTGAGCATTCAAAAGGTTTCTCCCCTGTGTGGGTTCTCTGATGATGTCGAAGACTGCCACTGTCACTGAATCTCTTTCCACACTCTGAGCATGCAAAAGGTTTCTCCCCTGTGTGGGTTCTCTGATGACATTGAAGATGGCCACTCTTACTGAATCTCTTTCCACACTCTGAGCATTCAAAAGGTTTCTCCCCTGTGTGGGTTCTCTGATGACGTTGAAGATCGCCACTCTCACTGAATTTCTTTCCACACTCTGAGCATTCAAAAGGTTTCTCCCCTGTGTGGGTTCTCTGATGAAGTTGAAGACTGCCACTCCGACTGAATCTCTTTCCACACTCTGAGCATTCAAAAGGTTTCTCCCCTGTGTGGGTTCTCTGATGACGTTGAAGATCGCCACTCTCACTGAATCTCTTTCCACACTCTGAGCACTCAAAAGGTTTCTCCCCTGTGTGGGTTCTCTGATGAAGCTGAAGATTCCTCCTCTCACTGTATCTCTTTCCACACTCTGAGCATTCAAAAGGTTTCTCCCCTGTGTGGGTTCTCTGATGAAGTTGAAGATTGCCACTCCGACTGAATCTCTTTCCACACTCTGAGCATTCAAAAGGTTTCTCCCCTGTGTGGGTTCTCTGATGATGTCGAAGACTGCTACTGTCACTGAATCTCTTTCCACACTCTGAGCATTCAAAAGGTTTCTCCCCTGTGTGGGTTCTCTGATGACGCTGAAGAGTGCCACTCTGACTGAATCTCTTTCCACACTCTGAGCATTCAAAAGGTTTCTCCCCTGTGTGGGTTCTCTGATGACACTGAAGAGTGCCAATCTCACTGAATTTCTTTCCACACTCTGAGCATTCAAAAGGTTTCTCCCCTGTGTGGGTTCTCTGATGATGTTGAAGAGTGCCACTCTGACTGAATCTCTTTCCACACTCTGAGCATTCAAAAGGTTTCTCCCCTGTGTGGGTTCTCTGATGATGTTGAAGAATGCCACTCTCACTGAATCTCTTTCCACACTCTGAGCATTCAAAAGGTTTCTCCCCTGTGTGGGTTCTCTGATGACGCTGAAGAGTGCCACTCCGACTGAATCTCTTTCCACACTCTGAGCATTCAAAAGGTTTCTCCCCTGTGTGGGTTCTCTGATGACACTGAAGAGTGCCAATCTCACTGAATTTCTTTCCACACTCTGAGCATTCAAAAGGTTTCTCCCCTGTGTGGGTTCTCTGATGAAGTTGAAGACTGCCACTCCGACTGAATCTCTTTCCACACTCTGAGCATTCAAAAGGTTTCTCCCCTGTGTGGGTTCTCTGATGACGCTGAAGAGTGCCAATCTCACTGAATTTCTTTCCACACTCTGAGCATTCAAAAGGTTTCTCCCCTGTGTGGGTTCTCTGATGAAGTTGAAGACTGCCACTCCAACTGAATCTCTTTCCACACTCTGAGCATTCAAAAGGTTTCTCCCCTGTGTGGGTTCTCTGATGACGTTGAAGATCGCCACTCCCACTGAATCTCTTTCCACACTCTGAGCATTCAAAAGGTTTCTCCCCTGTGTGGGTTCTCTGATGATATTGAAGATGGCCACTCTGACTGAATCTCTTTCCACACTCTGAGCATTCAAAAGGTTTCTCCCCTGTGTGGGTTCTCTGATGATGTTGAAGAATGCCACTCTCACTGAATCTCTTTCCACACTCTGAGCATTCAAAAGGTTTCTCCCCTGTGTGGGTTCTCTGATGATGTTGAAGAGTGCCGCTCTGACTGAATCTCTTTCCACACTCTGAGCATTCAAAAGGTTTCTCCTCTGTGTGGGTTCTCTGATGACGTTGAAGATGGCCACTCTCACTGAATCTCTTTCCACACTCTGAGCATTCAAAAGGTTTCTCCCCTGTGTGGATTCTCTGATGATGTTGAAGAGTGCCACTCTCACTGAATTTCTTTCCACACTCTGAGCATTCAAAAGGTTTCTCCTCTGTGTGGGTTCTCTGATGACGTTGAAGACTGACACTCTGACTGAATCTCTTTCCACACGAGCATTCAAAAGGTTTCTCCCCTGTGTGGGTTCTCTGATGACGTTGAAGAGTGCCACTCTTAATTAATCTCTTTCCACTCTCTGGGCATGTAAAAGTTCTCTCTCCTCTGTGGGTTTTTTGGTGCAGCTGAAAGATTCTACTCTGACTGAATTTATTACTCATTTCTGAGAATTCAGAAGGTTTCTCCTCTCTCTGTATTGTTTGGTGTACAAGGAGCTGTGATGTATTTCTGAAATACTTTCCACACTGAATGGATTTCCTTGCCTTCATTATCCTGTGCTTTGGAAAATGTACATTCTGCTTTTTTCCATAATGCTTCTCAACCATACCACCATCTTTCTTTATCTTAGGTTTGTCTTGATTCCTGACAATTTTGTTCAAGTTTTCATTTTTAACTCTATGTGGCATTTTCTGATAAAGTTCCTCACCCTCCACATTCCTCTGCTCATCTTCTGCTGGGATAGAGAGAAAGAAACTGTTAGCACTTGGAAAGGGAGTAAGATCTAGCAGCATCTATATGACTATAGGAGGAAAGTTTGGCTGATCTGAACCACACATCCACCTTACCCCGAGAATAATTAATATTTAAAAATACGTCCCCCTCCCATCTGTCTGCCCAGGCATCTCTTTTATAAGAGGCTGAATTAATCTAACTCGAACCTCATGATACCACTAAGCATCAGACGCTCAATATTTTCTGTCTCCCCAGACTCACATTCACAAAGTCTCTCTTCAGAATTTGGATCTCTTCTGAATCTGCCCTCAAGCACCACAGAGGGGAGAGCCTCACATCTAGCCACTGTGAAGGCTTTTCTGGTTTTTCTTTACATCAAGGTGTGTTCGAGGGAGGGAGGAAGGATGGGATGAAGGGAGGGTGGAATGAAGGAAGGAAAGGAGGGAGGGTGGAAGGAAGGGAGGGATGGTGGAAGGGAGGGAAGAAGGGTGGAGGGAAGGAAGGGAGGGAGTAAAGGAGAGAGGGTGGAAGAGGGAGAGGGTGGAAGGAAGGAAGGAAGGAAGGAAGGAAGGAAGGAAGGAAGGAAGGAAGGAAGGAAGGAAGGAAGAAAGATCGGGGAGGGAAGAGGAAGGGAGGGAGGGAGGAAGGGAAGGAAGAAAGGAAGGGAGGGAGGGAAGGAAGCTGCCCTGAGCCTGCTTCGGCAGGGAGGGCGGGATATAAATTTGAGAAATAAAGAAATAAATAAGGAATGGAGGGAGGGAGAAAGGTGGAAGGAAGGAAAGAAGGGGGGAGGGATGGTGGAAGGGAGGGAGGGAGGAAGGAAGGGAGGGAGGAAGTGTGGCAGGAAGGGAGGGAGGAAGGGTGGAAGGAAGGGAGGGAGGAAAATAGATGGGGAGGGAGGAGGGAGAGAGAGGTGAAAAGAAATCAACTTTTACTGCATTCTCCAAGCTCCCAGCTGGCTTTGCTTGGAAAAGTGATTTAAAGAGAACTGCCTCCTCCAAGCTGGTCGACAGGGCAGAGGGAGCTTTGAGAGCCACACGATCTGTGTGAAAGAGCCACGGTTTGGCCACCCCGGACTAGTCCCTCAGGTTGAAAGTTCCATTCCAACCAGTGATCGAGTGAAGCCATTTTGTCTTCCATTTTCAAAGTGCCAGTTTCTAGTCATGTCAGTACATTCGGGACACATCTGGGGACCTGCAGCTTCGCTCTAAGGAATTTGGTCTGAACCCTCTGAAGAGCAGCAGAGCTGGAAGAGGAACGGCCGATCAGAGCGCCACAGAGCCTTTCTGCAACTGCCTTCACTTGAAATACTTTTGGGGTGGCTGGAACATCAAGAGCCCCTTTTGCATGATATGCTGCCGGTTGAACTGGAGATCTTTTCATTCCACATAGATCCTCTGCCAGGGAGCCACAGCCCCTCCCCTAGTGGTAGGACATGCCTCAAAATGATGCAGTGCTATTCAGTATTTGGATTCATTCCACATCGCAACGGAACGGCACCCATGAAAGATCCTTACCCAGAGAGGCCACATTCTCATAGTTCTCCAGCATGACTTCCCTGTACAGAGCTCTTTGTCTTGGATCCAGCAGGGCCCACTCTGCCTCCGTGAAAGAGACGGACACCTCCTCAAAGGAAAAGGGACCCTGGAAGAAAAAGCAGATTCCCTCCTCTTCAGAGATCACACCAGGCAGAGGTTGCACACTGGAAGGGAGTTGTCTGGGAAGATATGGAAAGGAAGGCTTGGGAGGGTAAATGGAACAGTATTCAAGGGATCTCTCACACAGACTCCTTGTAGAAACAGAAGGAGCAAAAACTCCACTGAGAAAATAGGACGGACTCTGGCTGTCCAACCACACCCCCTCATCTCTCCTACCTGGATTGCAGGTGCAGCAGCCGTTTCCACCCCTCTGAAAAGATGAAGGCTCAAGAGCATCTGTTCACTGCCTGTTCCTGAGACAAGGGAGGAAGGAAGGGTGTTTGTTTATTTGTTCCCTGCTTCACACACCTCCTTTCTGGGGTTGTGAAACCTTACCCTATATATGTTCAACAGATTTTTAAAATACTTTTTATTACATTCTGGGAGAGGCAGAAGAGAAGCAGCAGAGACCTATGAGCCTCAGGGGTTATAAATGCTGCCAGAATATTTCAGACTTCTGTGAGACTTGGGTTTCCTCTATGGCAGGGGTGGCCAACGGTAGCTCTCCAGATATTTTTTCCTACAACTCCCATCAGCCCTAGCTATTGGCCATGCTGCCTGGGGCTGATGGGAGTTGTAGGCAAAAAACATCTGGAGAGCTACCGTTGGCCACCCCTGCTCTATGGAGAGGGAAAGGGGTTGGTGGAAAGGCCATGTCTGTGAGGCAGAATTTCCCATTTTAGTCTCTACTGTTACGTTGTAATTTTAGATTTTATATATTTTAAATGCTTTTTTTTCATTGTTGATTTTTTTTATGATGTAACCCACCCTGAGCCTGTTCTACGGGAAGTGCGAGCTAAAACTCAAACAAACAAAGAAATAAATATAACCCCCCCCCCCATAGATGCATTTGCGGGGGGGGGGGAATATGTATGGAAGAGCAATGCAATTGGCTGCACTCTCTGACATGGGATTGCTGGTGGGGGAGACCTTCTGTAGAAAGAGGAGGGGGTTTGTCCCTTGGGAGGAGGAGACCATAGAAGCCTGGAGCATCCTGGAGGGAAAATGGGGGGTCTTGTGGGGAGGATATTGTGGCTTTGGCCTAAGGACAGGCTTATTCAACCCCACCCCCACCCCTTTTTTAATTTTTACATTCTTATGTGCCTGCCTGAGTGTTTGTGTCCTTTGCAAGAATTGTGCATTTCAGTTTCACAGATGGAAAAATAATGTCTGTTCCGTTGTTTCATAGGCACAACTCAAGAGTCTTTTTCCTATTCAGTTGTTGTTTGGAATTGCCACTTTAACTGCTTAGGTCAAAGGTGGCCAAACTTGCTAAAGATAAGAGCCAAATAAGTTATATGTCAGAAGTTTGAGAGGCGCAAGACATGAACAAACATTATAAACATGTCTTAAAAAAACAAAACCTGGGGAACCTTTTTTCTGCCAAGGGCCATATGGATATTTATAACATCCTTCGTGGGCCATAAAAAAATATCAACTTAAAAAACAGTGCTCCACCGAGGGAGAATGATTCAGGCCAGCAAAATTAATGCAAATAATTGTTTTTCTATTTGAAGTCATGTGGGGAGTGCCTAATCTGGCACTCACACACACACACACACCTGGCCTGCCGCCCTAGGCAAATCCATAGGTACAGGGCTTTTTTTGTAGAAAAAAGCCCAGCAGGAACTCGGTAGCATATTAGACCACATTCCCTAATACTAGCATATTAGGTCACACACTCATTAGCATATTAGGCCACACCCTCTGGAATAATCAAGTGCAAACTGAACTGTGACAATAACTTTTCCAGGCCCTGCAGCAATTCTGGCCGGCAAGCCAGGCCCGAGAGAGGCTGCCACATGGCTCGGTTTGGCCCAGCAATCCCTGAGGGCCACACCAAGTGACCTTAAGGGCCATATACGGCCCTTGGGACGGAGGTTCCCCACCCCTGGCGTAGAGGATGTGCTTAGAAGAATGTTTACTTTTGCCGGTATAGAGAGTAATAAAACAATTTATGCTGGCCACCATTTGTTTGCTTACTCTTCCAGCTTGCTTGGCTCTGAGAACCTGTCCTTCCTGTAATCTGTTCAGACACTCAAGAGAAGGATGCTCTCTTCCTTTCTCTATTAGGCACTTTGGAGCAGTGAGGTGGATGATATGCTGGACCATATGCTGAACATGAGTCAACAGTGTGATGCGGTGGCTAAAAAGGCAAATGCAATTTTGGGCTGTATCAGCAGAAGTATCGTGTCCAGATCACGTGAAGTGATGGTATCACTTTACTCTACTCTGGTAAGACCTCACCTGGAGTATTGTGTTCAGTTTTGGGCAGCACATTTTTCAGATTTCTGTAAGACTTCGGTTTCCTCTGTGGCAGGGATGGCCAATGGTAGCTCTCCAGATGTTTTTTCCTACAATTCCCATCAGCCCCAGCTACTGGCCATGCTGGCTAGGGCTGATGGGAGTTGTAGGCAAAAAGCATCTGGAGAGCTACCGTTGGCCACCCCTGCCCTATGGAGAGGGAAAGGGGTTGGTGGAAAAGCCATAGCATGAAACTTCACTGTCACAATGTACCAGATGCGAATCAAGAAGTTCTGGAGAGTTGAAGGAAATAAGAATGAGTTTTCAGAGTGTCTCTGGGCATGCTAAGTTCACAACCAGATTTTCAGCCAGATGCAACTTCAACAAGATATCACATCTGTCCCAAGTCCCACCCCAAGACCCTCCCCAAAGTTCCTGGCAGTGCTGGGCCATCGCCTGCCATCCCTCCTCCACCACCTGCTGCCCACAGCAGCCCCCAGGTGACGCTTCAAGCACAAGCACAGAAGCCACAGTTCCCCATTGGTATTTGCCCCCAGGGACAATTTCGGCTGCCCTAGAAGGTGGAGGTTCCCTTTATTCACCAGGCTGAAGAGCTCTGCTGAGGCTGATCTACCTTCCCCCCCACCTTGGCAAGTTGAGACTCTGATGGAAGGAAGGTGAGATGTGATTTTTTTTAATATAATGAGAAACACTGACCTTCAGGAATTATTCTATTCTCCTTTTAGAGGCATCACAGTTTGTGGACACTGAGTGCCACCAATTAACTCTGTGTTGTCTGTAGAAATAAGTATCCCCCCCAACCTGAACTCTCTACCCACCACATTCACGGGTTGCCCCAATCACACCCAGGCACAAGGAGTCCTTACCACAGGAGAGGGCATCTTGGGCACGCTCCACAGCCTGCACCCTCTGCCCCTGCTCCAAGGAAGCTCCTTCTTCCTCAGGGATTGCAGCTTCCATCTCCAAAGGTGATCCCCGTAACTGAAACAGCAGCCAGGGAAACAGGTAAGAACATAAGAACATAAGAGAAGCCCTGTTGGATCAGGCCAATGGCCCATCCAGTCCAACATTCTGTGTCACACAGCGGCCAAATATATATATATATATATACACACACACACACTGTGGCTAATAGCCACTGATGGACCTCTGCTCCATATTTTTATCTAACCCCCTCTTGAAGGTGGCCATGCTTGTGGCCGCCACCACCTCCTGTGGCAGTGAATTCCACATGTTAATCACCCTTTGGGTGAAGAAGTACTTCCTTTTATCCGTTTTAACCTGTCTGCTCAGCAATTTCATCGAATGCCCACGAGTTCTCGTATTGTGAGAAAGGGAGAAAAGTACTTCTTTCTCTACTTTCTCCATCCCATGCATTATCTTGTAAACCTCTATCATGTCACCCCTCAGTCGACGTTTCTCCAAGCTAAAGAGCCCTAAGCGTTTCAACCTTTCTTCATAGGGAAGGTGTTCCAGCCCTTTAATCATTCTAGTTGCCCTTTCCTGAACTTTCTCCAATGCTATAATATCTTTTTTGAGGTGCGGCGACCAGAACTGCACACAGTACTCCAAATGAGACCGCACCATCGATTTATACAGGGGCATTATGATACTGGCTGATTTGTTTTCAATTCCCTTCCTAATAATTCCCAGCATGGCGTTGGCCTTTTTTATTGCAAACGCACACTGCCTTGACATTTTCAGTGAATTATCTACCACGACCCCAAGATCTCTCTCTTGGTCAGTCTCTGCCAGTTCACACCCCATCAACTTGTATTTGTAGCTGGGATTCTTGGCCCCAATGTGCATTACTTTGCACTTGGCCACATTGAACCTCATCTGCCACATTGACGCCCACTCACCCAGCCTCAGCAGATCCCTTTGGAGTTCCTCACAATCCTCTCTGGTTCTCACCACCCTGAACAATTTAGTGTCATCCGCACATTTGGCCACTTCACTGCTCACTCCCAACTCTAAATCATTTATGAACAAGTTAAAGAGCATGGGACCCAGTACCGAGCCCTGCGGCACCCCACTGCTTACCGTCCTCCACTGCGAAGACTGCCCATTTATACTCACTCTCTGCTTCCTATTAATTAGCCAGTTTTTGATCCACAAGAGGACCTGTCCTTTTACTCCATGACTCTCAAGCTTTCTAAGGAGCCTTTGATGAGGAACTTTATCAAAAGCTTTCTGGAAGTCAAGGTAAACAACATCTATCGGGTCTCCTTTGTCCACAAGTTTGTTTACCCCCTCAAAGAAATGTAACAGGTTAGTGAGGCAAGATCTTCCCTTACAGAACCCATGCTGAGTCTTCCTCAATAAGAGATGGAATGGAAAAGAGACCAAGTAAGGGATCCTGCCCCACTCCCAGATTCTGCACCCTTCTCTCAGCAGAGCTGGTGATGTACCTGCAAGGATCAGAAATCTTCTAGCAGAAGAAGCTCTGGGCAATTATCTGGCAAGGAAACTTTAAGATAAGGACAGATTTAGTTGCTTGAATTAGACATGCAGGAGAGAATCCCTCTCACCTGTTCTGCCTGCCTCTTCTCCTCTGCCTGACTCAGAAGGAAACCTTCGGCCAGGGCCACTGCCTGGGAACTGGTCTCCGGCCCACATCCTCTGACCCAGCCCTGCATTTCCTGGGGCAGGAGAGCCAGGAACTGCTCCAGGATCACCAGGTCCACGATCTGCTTCTTGGTGTGCCTCTCCGGCTCCAGCCACCGGTTGCAAAGTCCATGGAGCTGGCTGCAAACCTCTCGGGGCCCATCGGCCTCATGGTAGCAGAACTGCCGGAAGGGTTGGCAGTGTACATCTGAGATCGTGGTGTCTTTAGACAGGACCTCTGGCACAGCTGTTTTCCAGAATTCAGCACCACTTCCAGGTGGGATGGGATGGGGACTCTTCCTTGCTCTCTTGCCAGCTTGAGGTCCTTCTGGGTCCTGCTCTTCCATCTCCTTCCCCTTCTCTTGAGTCACCTCGGTCTCTGAAAAGCTGCCTTTATTAAATTGGCTCTGAAGGGAGGCTTCTCCCTGAGGGGATGGAGAGAGACAGACAGGAGTGTGTCAAAAGGAAGGTACACACACACAATCCTGCAGACACATAGATGCACATATAAGTACAACCTCCATTCCCCAAGAGAAGCAGGAAATAAAACACAAGTCCTTCATCCAGAGAATTATCACAGTTCTCTCCCGGCCCCGTATTCCCGCTCACCCTGAAAGAAGGGCCATTTTCCAGAGTCCAGACTATTTGGAATAAAGCCAAGACTCTGAAGACCTTTGCATGGCTACTAATTATCTCAGTGGTGGAGATGGTAGTTGGGGGGAGGGTCAGCCGAAATACCTGCCATTGCGAGAAGCCAATCAGCATGAATGATTCATACATGTGATCCCATCTGGGATTCCTTACTGGGCCCCCCAAAGGCAGGCTTCATAGTCTTGTTGGCATCTCCCTTAACGAGATCTGAACCCTCCCCTCCTGGGACTGTGCTCTGGTGTTCCTCCCTGTTGTGCTGCCTGGGGGTCTGTGCCTCTCTCGCCTGGCAAAAGGATGCCCATCCTTGCACCCTAACCCCAGCACAGGAGGGAGAATCTGGCATCGTGTCATGTCTGCCTCTGCCAAGTGAGCTGTGGAGGGATGGGGCAGGGGTGATGCGTTTGGAGCAGGAGCGATGTTTCCCGTGTGTTTACATGCCATGTTCCTCACAGTGGTGGATTCTTGTGTGGAAAAATAATCTCTGCTCTTTTGTTTCATAGGCACAACTCAAGAGTCTTTTGACTATTCGGTTGTTGTTTTTAACTGCCACTTTAACTGCTTAGGTCAAAGGTGGCCAAACTTGCTAAAGATAAGAGCCAAATAGATTATATGTCAGAAGTCTGAGAGGCGCAAGATGTGACCAAACATAATGCACATGTCTTATAAAAACAAAACCTGGGAATAACAGTCCTCATAAGAACATCATAGGGAAAGGTTAGGGAATTATTTTTTGGCACTAGTGGGAGAAGGAAACACACAGATGTTGGTGGAATTCCTTGTGGGGGGGAGCCAACATGGGGGCCCCTCGCACTCACAGAGGGCTTGGTTCTTTTCCTCCTTCTAGGTCTTTGCCAAGGGTCTGCGCTGGAATCCTTGAAATACAAACTTATCTAACAGTATGAAATTAACTACCCAAGTACACTCTAAGCGTGAAAACCAAAAACTTCCCTTATTTAACAATAATGATAACAAATAACCTTCTAAGCTCTGGGATGGCAGCAAACGGGGTGAGAGAAAGGCTTCCAGGATGGGGCTATGCTCTTTATTAGGGTCCCCTTCTCTCCACCACCCATCCCCCCTGCAAGGTAGACCAGTCCCAGAGGGAAGGTTGGGCCTTAGGAGAGTCAAGTTCGAACTCAGACCTTCCTCCAGGGAGTTCACAAACCTGAACTGTTCACCTGCACCTGTTCTCAGGTGTCTCTAGGGCATTATATTTCCTGCAGGATCCTGTCCCCCTCAGAAATTCCCCAGCTCAGAGTCAGCCCTTTCCACTCCCCCCATCCTCCAGGAGCTCCACTGTGCCCTTCCCCCTTCTCTCCACCACCCACCCACCCTGCAAGGTAGACCAGTCCCAGAGGGAAGGCTGGGCCGAAGGAGAACTCAGACCTTCCTCCAGGGTGTTCACAAACCTGGACTGTTCACCTCCACCTGTTCTCAGGGCCCTTCTGAAGACCTCCTCCCTCTGCAAGGGTTGCCAACTTCAGGTTTGGAATGTTTGGAGACGGCGGGGGGGGGCCTTTGGCTTTGATTCCACGGAGCCCCCCCCCCCCTTCCCCGCTGCCCTCTGCATTCACCCTTTCCTACAGGGGAGCTGATCTCTGTGGCCTCTGGAAATAAGCACTGTTATTTGGAGAAAATGGCTGCACCGGAGGGAGCTGGCTGACCAAGGACAGCCACGGTTTGGCCTCCCCCCCCCCCTGCAAAACCTAAAAGTTTATTCCCCACCCCCCTCTCCTCTTCTAAGACTTACTTGCAAGTAAACTTTCCCGGGATCCGGCTGCTGCAGGCCTTTTCCCTCCAGCTGCAGCTTCTCTGCAAGCCCCACCCCAGTTCTCCTTAGTTCTGCAAAAGCAAACCCCTCCCCAGGAAAAGCCCTTTTCCTCTCCTGCCCCCACCCTCTTGCTCGGCCTCTCTCGCAAGCAGCTCGGAGGTTTTAACACTTTCCGTGCTGCAGAGGAAGGAGAAGTGTGTTCTGGAGGAACTTGTGATGAGCTGCTTGCGGTGCTCAATGGGGCTGCTCGGGAGTAATTCTGTGGGGCCCTTGGATGACCATGGGGTAAAAGGATTACTGAAGGAGGATGGGGAAATGGCTGAGAAGCTGAATGCATTTTTTGCCTCCGTCTTCACTGTGGAAGATGAGAAGTGTTTGCCCGCCCCAGAACCACTAATATTGGAAGGGGTGTTGAAAGACCTGAGTCAGATTGAGGTGACAAAAGAGGAGGTCCTACAACTGATAGACAAATTAAAAACTAATAAGTCACCGGGTCCGGATGGCATACATCCGAGAGTTCTGAAAGAACTCAAAGTTGAACTTGTGGATCTTCTAACAAAAATCTGTGATCTTTCATTGAAATCTGCCTCCGTTCCTGAGGACTGGAAGGTAGCAAATGTCACCCCCATCTTTAAAAAGGATTCCAGAGGAGATCCCGGAAATTACAGGCCAGTCAGTCTGACTTCAATACCGGGAAAGTTGGTAGAAACCATTATCAAGGACAGAATGAGTAGGCACATTGATGAACACGGGTTATTGAGGAAGACTCAGCATGGGTTCTGCAAGGGAAGATCTTGCCTCACTAACCTGTTACATTTCTTTGAGGGGGTGAACAAACATGTGGACAAAGGAGACCCCATAGATGTTGTTTACCTTGACTTCCAGAAATATTTGATAAAGTTCCTCATCAAAGGCTCCTTAGAAAGCTTGAGAGTCATGGAGTAAAAGGACAGGTCCTCTTGTGGATCAAAAACTGGCTGAGTAATAGGAAGCAGAGAGTGAGTATAAATGGGCAGTCTTCGCAGTGGAGGACGGTAAGCAGTGGGGTGCCGCAGGGCTCGGTACTGGGTCCCATGCTCTTTAACTTGTTCATAAATGATTTAGAGTTGGGAGTGAGCAGTGAAGTGGCCAAATTTGCGGATGACACTAAATTGTTCAGGGTGGTGAGAACCAGAGAGGATTGTGAGGAACTCCAAAGGGATCTGTTGAGGCTGGGTGAGTGGGCGTCAACGTGGCAGATGCTGTTCAATGTGGCCAAGTGCAAAGTAATGCACATTGGGGCCAAGAATCCCAGCTACAAATACAAGTTGATGGGGTGTGAACTGGCAGAGACTGACCAAGAGAGAGATCTTGGGGTCGTGGTAGATAATTCACTGAAAATGTCAAGGCAGTGTGCGTTTGCAATAAAAAAGGCCAACGCCATGCTGGGAATTATTAGGAAGGGAATTGAAAACAAATCAGCCAGTATCATAATGCCCCTGTATAAATCGATGGTGCGGTCTCATTTGGAGTACTGTGTGCAGTTCTGGTCGCCGCACCTCAAAAAGGATATTATAGCATTGGAGAAAGTTCAGAAAAGGGCAACTAGAATGATTAAAGGGCTGGAACACCTTCCCTATGAAGAAAGGTTGAAACGCTTAGGGCTCTTTAGCTTGGAGAAACGTCGACTGAGGGGTGACAATGATAGAGGTTTACAAGATAATGCATGGGATGGAGAAAGTAGAGAAAGAAGTACTTTTCTCCCTTTCTCACAATACGAGAACTCGTGGGCATTCGATGAAATTGCTGAGCAGACAGGTTAAAACGGATAAAAGGAAGTACTTCTTCACCCAAAGGGTGATTAACATGTGGAATTCACTGCCACAGGAGGTGGCGGCGGCCACAAGCATGGCCACCTTCAAGAGGGGGTTAGATAAAAATATGGAGCAGAGGTCCATCAGTGGCTATTAGCCACAGTGTGTGTGTGTGTGTGTGTGTGTGTGTATATATATATATATATATTTGGCTGCTTGGCTGCTGTGTGACACAGAATGTTGGAGTGGATGGGCCATTGGCCTGATCTAACATGGCTTCTCTTATGTTCTTATGTTCTTATGCTTCAGGGGGCTGTGCTCCTCCCACGCTGTTCAGCCCCCCACAGTCTTCCCTCTCCTAGAATAAGGACCCTAAAACTCAAGGGGGGGCAGATCAGACTGTTCTTTAAACAGACCAGTGAGCATTTCTGTTGCTCCCCTGGAGAGAAAACCTGGTGGGGCCTCCTGGCCCTTCTTTGCATGTCCAGGGAGATGCTGACGGCCACTTTGGGGTCAGGCAGGCGTGGTGCAGAGTTGGTGGGAGGTGAAGGTTAACACCCCCCCCCAATTATCCCTGCCCAGGGACCCCAGGCTGGAGGAAGGGGGGTCCTCCTCCCGCAGGGTCTCTGCTAGGCTGGCCAACCTCCCGGTGGGGCCTGGAGATCTCTCCAGATTGCAATTTATCCCCAGGCTACAGAGGTCAGTTCCCTTGCAGAAAATGGCTGTTTTAGAGGGGGAGAGGTGTCTCTAGGGCATTATATTTCCTGCAGGACCCTGCCCCCCTCAGAAATCCCCCAACTCAGAGTCAGCCCTTTCCACTCCCCTCCCCCATCTTCCAGGAGCTCCACTGTGCCCTTCCCCCTTCTCTCCACCACCCACCCACCCTGCAAGGTAGACCAGTCCCAGAGGGAAGGCTGGGCCTTAGGAGAGTCAAGTTCGAACTCAGACCTTCCCCAGGGAGTTCACAAACCTGAACTGTTCACCTCCACCTATTCTCAGGGCCCTTCTGAAGACCTCCTCCCTCTGTGAGGGTTGCCAACTGCAGGTCGGGAATGTTTGGAGACGGCCGGGGGGGGGCTTTGGCTTTGATTCCACAGAGCCCCCACCCTCCACTGCCCTCTGCATTTGCCCTTTCCTACAGGGGAGCTGATCTCGGGTCTCTGGAAATAAGCACTGTTATTCAAGAAGATCTCCAGCCCCTACCTGGAGACTGGCAATCCTGCCTCAAATACTGGTAGAAACCCCATGGCAGCTCCCCCAATCCTCCCCCCCCCACCCCCTGCCAACCACCCTCTGCCTTTCCCAGAGCCCCCGCCTTCGGGGAGGTACGGTGGCTCAGTGATAGAACATCTGCTTGGTAAACAGAAGGTCCCAGGTTCAATTCCTGGCATCTCCAACTGAAAAGGGTCCAGGCAAATAGGCGTGAAAAACCTCAGCTGGAGACCCTGGAGAGCCGCTGCCAGTCTGAGTAGACAAGACTGACTTGGGTGGACCGAGGGGGGGTCTGATTCAGTAGAAGGCATCTCACAGTAGAAGTAGAAGGCATCTCACAGAGGTCTGAGAGGAGCAGAGCAGCTCTGATAGCTGAGACAGCTGGAGAAATTGCTGAGAATTTCTGAGTTTTGAAGGACTTCATTCTAAGGTTTGTGGGGCTGCCTAAAATTCTAAGGTGTGATAGCTGGGGAACTGCTCTTTGTTTGGTTGACTGCTCTTTGTTTGGTTGACTGGCCTAAGGGTGAAAGAGATTGAGAGTGATTGCTGCTGATTGCTGAGGAGTGCCTCTGCTCCACCCTCTTTGCATTTTAAGCTGCGCCTTCCCAAAGCTCCTGGTCCTCAGGGAACGAGTCCGTACCCTTGAGGCCGAGGTGACTGCCCTGGAGAAGCAGAGACAGTCAGTTAGGCACTTGGGGAAGACTCTCGGGGGCGTATTAGATGAGCCCCGCTCTGAACGTAGCAGCCCCGTTGCTGCCAGAGAGCGTGAGGGTTGAGAGGGAACAGGGCACTGTGCTGAGGACAAGGGGAATGCGCCCTCAGAAGGGACCTCTTCTTCGGTTGGTGAGCGAGAATCCTTTCGCGCCAAGGAACCATCCCTGAGCAGGGGGAGAGGGGGGGATTTGGTAGTTGGTGATTCAATCCTTAGGCAAGTAGACAGCTGGGTGGCGAAACCGCGTACTGACCGTATGGTGACTTGCCTGCCTGGTGCGAAGGTAGCGGACATTACGCGTGTAGTAGATAGGCTGATAGACAGTGCTGGGGAGGAGCCTGTGGTCGTGGTGCATCTTGGCACCAACGATGTGGGGAAATGCAGTCGTGAGGTCCTGGAGGAAAAATTTAGGCTGCTAGGCGGGAGACATAAGGCCAGGACCTCAAAGGTAGCCTTCTCAGAAGTGCTACCTGTTCCATGTGCAGGGCAGGAGAGACAGGCACAAATTAGAAGTCTCAATGTGTGGATGAGACGATGGTGTAAGGAGGAAGGGTTTAAGTTTGTTAGGCACTGGGATGCTTTCTGGGACAAGCGGGAGCTGTACAAAAGAGACGGTCTCCACTTGTCCCTGGATGGAACCAGGCTGCTGGCGCTTAAAATCAAAAAGGTGGCAGAGCAGTTTTTAAACTAAATCTTGGGGGAAAGCCGACAGGAGATGAAATGTCTCTGGTTCAGGAGGACTCGTCTCAAAGAGATGAAGGGTTAGCTGCTATTTTTCTACCGGGTAACGGACCAGAGTTGTCCACTGTGAAGGTGACAAACAATATGGACTGTCTGCCAGAGTCTCGAGATGGCAGGAGGAAGGTGGCGGGCCTAGCTCGCCTGGGAAATTATAGATGTTTGTATGGAAATGCTAGAAGCGTTCGAAGTAAAATTGGTGAATTGGAATGTTTAGTGTTAGGAGAAAACATAGACATTGTGGGAATTTCAGAAACTTGGTGGAATGAGGAGAATCAGTGGGACACGGTGATTCCTGGATATAAGTTATATCGGAAGGATAGGGAGGGAAGGGTTGGAGGTGGGGTGGCTCTGTATGTCAGAGAGGATATACGGTCCAGTAAGACTGAGGTCAGAGAATTAGATTCACTTTTAGAAATGCTTTGGGTTGAAATAGAGGGCCCAAAAGGAAATTTAACGATGGGAGTTTGTTATCGCCCACCAAATCAAAAGAGAGAGGACGATTATAATATGATGGAAGGCTTAAAGATAGCTAAACGTAAAAACTGTGTCATAATAGGTGATTTTAACTACCCGCAGATTGATTGGGTCAATATGTGTTCTGGTCGAGAGAAAGAGATTGAGTTTCTTGATGCTCTCAATGACTGTGCTATGGAGCAGATGGTCTCAGAGCCTACCAGGGGTGGGGCAATCCTGGATTTGGTCCTAAGTAATGCCCAAGACTTGGTGAGAGAGGTTAAAGTGATTGCGCCACTTGGGAGCAGTGACCATAATGTTTGTATAAATAGGGAGTTGTCCAAAAAGACTGCCACAACCACGTTTAACTTTAAAAGGGGTAAATACACTGAGATGAGGAGGCATGTGAGGAGGAAACTGAAAGGAAAGGTACATACGGTCAAAACCCTTGGGGAAGCTTGGACGCTATTTAAAACTATAATCCTAGAAGCTCAGATAAAATACATACCACAAGTTAGGAAAGGCACAAACAGGCATAAGAAAAGGCCTGCGTGGTTAACAAACAAAGTAATGGAAGCTGTAAAAGGTAAGGACTCCTTTAAGCGTTGGAAAACCAGTCCAAGTGAGATTAGTAAAAGGGAACACGGGCTGTGGCAAATCAAATGCAAGACTGTGATCAGGCAGGCAAAAAGGGACTATGAGGAGCATATTGCAAAAAACATAAAGACCAACAATAAAACTTTCTTCAAATATATTAGAAGTAGGAAACCAGCCAGGGAGGCAGTGGGGCCCTTGGATGACCATGGGGTAAAAGGATTACTGAAGGAGGATAGGGAAATGGCTGAGAAGCTAAATGAATTTTTTGCCTCCGTCTTCACTGTGGAAGACGAGAACTTTTTGCCCGCTCCAGAACCACTAATTTTGGAAGGGGTGTTGAAAGACCTGGGTCAGACTGAGGTGGCAAAAGAGGAGGTCCTACAACTGATAGACAAATTAAAAACTAATAAGTCACCAGGTCCAGATGGCATACATCCGAGAGTTCTGAAAGAACTCAAAGTTGAACTTGTGGATCTTCTAACAAAAATCTGTAATCTTTCATTGAAATCTGCCTCCGTTCCTGAGGACTGGAAGGTAGCAAATGTCACCCCCATCTTTAAAAAAGGTTCCAGAGGAGATCCGGGAAATTACAGGCCAGTCAGTCTGACTTCAATACCGGGAAAGTTGGTAGAAACCATTATCAAGGACAGAATGAGTAGACACATTGAAGAACACGGGTGATTGAGGAAGACTCAGCATGGGTTCTGCAAGGGAAGATCTTGCCTCACTAACCTGTTACATTTCTTTGAGGGGGTGAACAAACATGTGGACAAAGGAGACCCGATAGATGTTGTTTACCTTGACTTCCAGAAAGCTTTTGATAAAGTTCCTCATCAAAGGCTCCTTAGAAAGCTTGAGAGTCATGGAGTAAAAGGACAGGTCCTCTTGTGGATCAAAAACTGGCTGAGTAATAGGAAGCAGAGAGTGAGTATAAATGGGCAGTCTTCGCAGTGGAGGACGGTAAGCAGTGGGGTGCCGCAGGGCTCAGTACTGGGTCCCATGCTCTTTAACTTGTTCATAAATGATTTAGAGTTGGGAGTGAGCAGTGAAGTGGCCAAGTTTGCGGATGACACTAAATTGTTCAGGGTGGTGAGAACCAGAGAGGATTGTGAGGAACTCCAAAGGGATCTGTTGAGGCTGGGTGAGTGGGCGTCAACGTGGCAGATGAGGTTCAATGTGGCCAAGTGCAAAGTAATGCACATTGGGGCCAAGAATCCCAGCTACAAATACAAGTTGATGGGGTGTGAACTGGCAGAGACTGACCAAGAGAGAGATCTTGGGGTCGTGGTAGATAACTCACTGAAAATGTCAAGACAGTGTGCGTTTGCAATAAAAAAGGCCAATGCCATGCTGGGAATTATTAGGAAGGGAATTGAAAACAAATCAGCCAGTATTATAATGCCCCTGTATAAATCGATGGTGCGGTCTCATTTGGAGTACTGTGTGCAGTTCTGGTTGCCGCACCTCAAAAAGGATATTATAGCATTGGAGAAAGTCCAGAGAAGGGCAACTAGAATGATTAAAGGGCTGGAGCACTTTCCCTATGAAGAAAGGTTGAAACGCTTGGGACTCTTTAGCTTGGAGAACCGTCGACTGAGGGGTGACATGATAGAGGTTTACAAGATAATGCATGGGATGGAGAAAGTAGAGAAAGAAGTACTTTTCTCCCTTTCTCACAATACAAGAACTCGTGGGCATTCGATGAAATTGCTGAGCAGACAGGTTAAAACGGATAAAAGGAAGTACTTCTTCACCCAAAGGGTGATTAACATGTGGAATTCACTGCCACAAGAGGTGGTGGCGGCCACAAGTATAGCCACCTTCAAGAGGGGTTTAGATAAAAATATGGAGCACAGGTCCATCAGTGGCTATTAGCCACAGCGTATGTGTGTATATAATTTTTTTTTGCCACTGTGTGACACAGAGTGTTGGACTTGATGGGCCGTTGGCCTGATCCAACATGGCTTCTCTTATGTTCTTATGTTCTTAAGGCAGCTTCATAGGTTCATATATCTCCAAGGCACAACCCCAGCCCTGCCCAAATGCAGGGGAGCGCCAGCAAAAGGGGGGCAAACAGGACTCCCTCCCCCAAGCTAGGCTGAGCTTCCTTGCCCGCCTCCCCCCCACACACACAGCAAAGGAAGAGGAATTAAAACTCCCCCATCTTTCCCCAGGGACAGGCCCCCCCTTTACTTGTGGGCAGGGGTCAGTGAACACAGTGGGGTTGTGGGGGGGCAGGCAATGATGTGGGCCAAGGAATGAAGCCCTGTGGTAGATCCGGCCGAGAGAGCAACGCCATTCGATGCACAGTTGGGCCGGAGCAGCAGCAGAACCAAAAATCCAGCGGCACCTTGAAGACCAGCCCAGTTTGATTCTGGGTACAGCTGTGGATGCAGGAAAGCTCCTGCCCAGAATCATACAAACCAAAATGGCTGATGGGGGGGGGGGTCTTTGCCCAGGGCACTGGGCCTGGTCTGTCATGACATGTATGACCACCCCACACCACTCAAGGCGACTTATGGTGACCCCAGCCCCTCTTTCAGCCTTTGCTTCTTCCTTTTCGGTTTTACCTCACGACTACTGAGTAAAGGGGGTGGGTATAATAAGGATTTCTAGTCTCTTCGGTATTCTATTTTATTTTCAGATAGACGGATGACTATGTATGTAGGGGACCACTGCTGATTTGCTGCTGATTCCAAATACTCAGGCACCAGAGAACTTAACAGTTAACCACAGATTTTTATTTACACGCAGTCTTCAGCTGGGGGGATGAATAATAGTTGCTAAACAGTTCGGCTTTTACAATACAGAGTTTCATTGAGGAATCTCAGGGTCCACAGTTCTTAGATTCTTCACTCTCCCAACTCTAATTAGGTTGGCCGCTTGGGCTTTATGTGCCTGGTCTCTTGAGTTGACTGGTGTGTCTGCTCCCAGCCCTCCTGACTCCTTCAGACCCACATCTCTCCCTCAGCAATTTTGTTAGTTCTTAAGAGTAGTGTAAATATTTCTGTGACCACTCAGGTCTTTCACTGTGTCACTCGATTGTCACTCTCAGCCACCTGGCTGTCTCCACAGAGCTAACAGCAAGCTTCACTTCACCAGAAGTCTCTTCACAGCTCTCTGTATCCGCTCTCTCCTCAGCTCTCCTGCTGACAATATACTGCTCACTTCAACGGTCTTCCTCTGACAGTGGCTGACAGTTGACTCTCCAGCCGTTATCTGTCACTCACTCATTCTGAGAGTTCCCAGCACTACGGCCCCCACCCTCAGATCACGTGACTCAGACTCCCTGAGTCCTTAGCTTTTTTATTAACCCTTCCAATTCCATCACAACATGGTTCCATAGGAGGCTTTGAGAAGAGGGCAGGGGATCAGCTTTCTGGTGGAAGCATCCTCTGTGAGGGATGCCAAAATCTTGGAACCGGAAGACCTCGTGTCCTTTGCAAGAGTTGTGCCTTTCAGTTTCTCAGGTGGAAAAATAATCTTCTGTTACTTTAGGTCTTACGTGCTTTAATCCAATCTCAGCTATACTGATAACCAGTTACTTCACGCACCTTCTTGACTCTAACTAGCCCTTCCTGGTTACCAACCCCCCCTTCTAGCTATATGCAATGGTTGAAGTAGTTCTGTTTCCCTGTATCTGAAGAAATGTTTGTGCACACAGCAGATTCTACCCAGAATGAAACTTGGTTGGACTTAAAGATGGCTCTGGGCTCAAAACTTTCCTCTAAAAGTAAAGGTTTAAAGGTTTTATATCCCGCCCTCCCCGCCGAAGCAGGTGTTTGCCATATCTTTCTCCTACGATCAGCGTTTTCAACAGCTGTGTATAAAAGAGAAAAGTGCAGACCAACACCACTTTTAGGGTTAACCCACGGAGCAAACAGAGGCGTTGCCATGACTGTCAATCTGGGTGGGGGAGTGTACACATTTTCCGGGGGGGGGGGGGGGGTACGGGGCTGAACCTGGTCCAGGCTCACAAGATTAGTAATCTATATTCAAATGTTTAAATATGAAATGATTTATTTCTGATGCTGATTCAGTATGAAGAATTAATCGCATGGTTAAAAAAAAATTGTTTCCCTCCCACTCAAAGAAAGAGACCCCTGTGTGAGGAAAGGTGTCACGAATTCCATCACTGAGACAACTTGCAGAAATACTTCATGTATGAAAGGAATAACTTTCATTTCTCCACAACTTAGCCTGAGTGCGTGACTGAGCCAAGGTCTCACAACGTGCTTTGTGGCTGAGGAGAGCTTGAAACTCTGCTCTCCCCAGTCTGCCTTGCCGTGAAAGAAGATACTGCATATATATCCCGCCCTCCACTCCGAATCTAAGAGTGGCTCACAATCTCCTTTCCCTTCCTCCCCCCACAACAGACACCCTGTGAGGTAGGTAGGGCTGAGAAGACTCTCACAGAAGCTGCCCTTTCAAGGACAGTCTCTGCAAGAGCTACGGCTGACCCAAGGCCATTCAGTGCTGTTCAGCCAGCTCAGGAGAAGGAGACTGAAGCTGGGTCCCCCTACCCCTTACTCATCCCCCTCCTAAAATAAGGACCTAAAATTCAATGAGGGGTGAAAAGGGTTTTTTTGATGATGAGATGAGTCTTTTTTAAATAGACCATTGAGCGTTTCTGTGCCCCTGCCCCCCTGAGAAAACCTGGTGGGACCAATAGGGCTTTGATGCCACAGAGCCACACTCTGCAGTTGCCCTTTCCCAAATGGGGGGGGGGGAGCTGATCTCTGTGGTTTCTGGAGACAAGCACTGGTATTCCAGAAGAACATAAGAGAAGCCCTGTTGGATCAGGTCAATGGCCCCTCCAGTCCAACACTCTGTGTCACACAGTGGCCAACCCCCCCCCCCCACACACACACACAAGGTGCCATAAGGAGGTTCACAAGTGGGGCTAGAAGCCCTTCCACTGTGCCCCCCGCCAAGTACCAAGAATACAGAGCATCACTGCCCCAGACAGAGAGTTCCAACAAAACGCTGTGGCTAAGAGCCACTGATGAACCTCTGCTCCATATTTTGATCCAATCCCCTCTTGAAGCTGTCTATGCTTGTAGCTTCCAGCACCTCCTGTGGCAGTGAATTCCACATGTTAATCACCCTTTGGGTGAAGAAGGACTTGCTTTTATCCATTCTAACCCAACTGCTCAGCAATTCCATTGAATGTCCATGAGTTCTTGTGTTGTGAGAAAGGGAGAAAAGAACTTCTTTCTCTACCTTCTCTATCCCAGGCATCATCTTGTAAACCTCTCTCATGTCACCCCGCAGTCGACGTCTCTCCAAGCTAAAGGGCCCCAAGCGTTTTATCCTTTCTTCATAGGGAAACTGTCCCAACCCTTTAATCATTCTAGTTGCCCCTTTCTGGACTTTTCCCAATGCTATAATATCTTTTTTTGAGGTGCGGTAACCAGAATTGTACACAGTATTCCAAATAAGACCGTACCATTGATTTATACAGGGGCATTATGATACTGGCTGATTTGTTCTCAATTCCCTTCCTAATTCTCTTCCAGATCTCCAGGCCCTCCCTGGAGGTTGGCAATCCTATACCAACTGAGGCCCAAATCCCATGGCAGCCCCCCCCCCCCCAATCCTCCCACCTCAGTCTTTTCCAGTTCCCCTCCTTCCCTGGTCTCCTGCCCTGGCTCTGCCGGGGACACAACCCCAGCAGTGCACAAAAGCAAACCAGCAGCAAAAAAAGAGAGAGGGGGTGAGCTGGATTCCCTCCCTCCCCCCCCCCCCGCCAAATTAGGCTGGCCTCCTCTTGATTTTGCAAAATTAAGTTTTTGCAAAGTTTAGGGTCTTCAGATATGTAGTCTCGATGGAAACTCTCTTTAAGAAATAACTGGAATAGATTTTACAGTCACTACTTCCATATTAAAGAGAGCGATCCGTTTGCCATCTTCTGATCAGAGCTTTTGGCAGCCTCTATTAGAATTTTACTGCATGGTGTTGCCATGAAGCTGTGGATACATTGCTTCTGTGGTGTCACCTGTGGCCTGGTATATCATGTGCGATTTGGTGCTGCATTTGGGAGGATCTGATGCAAAAACTATGAGGATCCGTGAGGATTCATGGTTTTGAACCCGATTTTTGCAGCATGGTGTTGCCATGAAGCCGTGGATGCGCGATTTTTCTGGTGCAAGCAGTGTCCCTGGACATGATATGTGGTGATGTTGGGGGACCCCAAGCAAAAACCCTGAGGATCCATGTGGATCCGTGCCTTGTATTCATGTTTTTAAAGTAGATTTATACCCCATCCTTCTCTCTGAATCAGTCTCAGAAAGGCTCACAATCTCCTTTATCTTCTTCCCCCACAACAGACACCCTGTGAGGTAGGTGGGGCTGAGAGAGCTCTCCCAGAAGCTGCCCTTTCAAGGACAACTCCTACAAGAGCTATGGCTGATCCAAGGCCATTCCAGCAGCTGCAAGAGGAGTGGGGAATCAAACCCAGTTCTTCCAGATAAGAGTCTGCACACTTAACTGCTACACCAAATGGGCTGTGTAGTGGTGCCACAAATACATGGATGCATGATTTTTGTGATGTTGCTGATAGTTTAACACAAGGGTGTCAAACATGCAGCCCAGGGGCCAAATCCAGCCCCCAGAGGACTCCTATTAGGCCCCCCCCAGCAGATGGCTGCCATCTGCTTCCTTCTCCTCTTTTAATTCCTTCTGCATGCTTTGCAAGGCTTGCTCAATTACACAGGAGCTGGAAAGCAAAACTTTTTTGTTGATTTTTGTGGTGCTGCCTATAGTCTTATTATTTATTTATTTATTACTTTACATTTATATCCCGCCCTCTCCGCAAGCGGACTGAGGGCGGCTTACAATATCATAAAAACAATCAATTCCATAAAACATATAAAACCATAATTCACTTATCAATTTAAAACTATTTGCGCTGTCTAAGACATGGTCTATTGTATGATGGTGGTTTTCTTTCATTTCAGTGTAAAAATCATATGAATGGATAAGGATCTGTCTAGATCCAACTTTTACTTTTCCCCATATTATGGGATTATGAATATCGTAGGAATATCATATGAATGGATTTTTCATGTACATCAAAAACCATCTAGAAGGAACATGGATCAGGGCCGGCCCTCCCATGAGGCATGTTAGGCATTTGCCTAGGGTGCAGTCCCAGGGGGGTACCGAATTGGGAGCCCCTGCCCCGGTAACTTGCAGAGGCCTTCCCTGCTCTCACTCCAGCTTTCTCACTCTCACGCCATCTTTCTTGCTCTCAGGCCGCCTTCCCTGCTCTCACACTGCCTTCCCCACTCTAGGCTGGCTTTATTGCCTGCCTGCCCCCTTCCCTGCTCTCACACCATCCTTCTCGCTCTCAGGCTGCCTTCCGTGCTCTCGCACTGCCTTCCCCACTCTAGGCTGGCTTTCTTGCTCTCCTGCCCCCTTCCCTGCTCTCGCACCTGCCTTCTTGATCTCCCTCCAGCTTTCTCGCTCTCAGGCCGCCTTCCCTGCTCTTGCACTGCCTTAACCACTCTAGGCTGGCTTTCTTGCCCACCTGCCCCCTTCCCTGCTCTCACGCCATCTTTCTCGCTCTCAGGCTGCCTTCCCTGCTCTCGCACTGCCTTCCCCACTCTAGGCTGGCTTTCTTGCTCGCCTGCCCCCTTCCCTGCTCTCACTCCAGCTTCCCCACTCTCCTGCCGCCCTCCCCGCCTCCGTCTCTCCCCCCTTGCTGTGCAGGCGTTGGGGTGCAGCGCTTCTAGGGCTGGCCCAGACAAGGATTCTGCTTCATACTGATGAAAGCCATAGCATGGCATCCGCTCTTCTGAAGTTTGCTGCGCCTGGACTCAGCTTTGGGAATTTGGTTTTGTGCAAAATTTGTTACTAATATCTCCATTTGAATAGATATATGTTAAACACAGTGACATTGTCAAAGTTCTGTTTTTTCAAATCTTCTCTGGAGGTTGGCAACTGTGTCCCACTTGCAGCACAAATCCCCAGCAGCCACCCCCCCCATCCTCCCTCTGGCTGCCCTGTCTTTCCCAGCCCCCTGGTCTCTAGGCCGGACCCTGCCAGGGGCGTAACCCCAGGGGTGCCCAAACGCAAAGAAGTGCCAGCAAACCCAAATTCACCACCACCACCCCCAAAAAAACCTAGGCTGGACTTCCCTTGGCCCTCCCAGGCAAGAAGGCGGAATGCAAACACTCCCCCAGGGGCAGCCCCCCCTTACTTGGTCAGCAGAGCTCAGACGACAGCGAGGGGTGGGCAGGCAAGGATGCGCTGCAAGGAATATATCCCTCCCATAGATGCATCTGCAGGGGGGAGACGGGAAACACATGTATGGAAGAGCAATGCCATTGGCTGCACTCCCTGACATGGGATTGATTGGGGGAGGGACTTTCTGTTGAAAGAGGAGAGGGAGGAGGAAACCATAGAAGCCTGGAGCATCCTGGAGGGAAAATGGGGGCTCTTGTGGGGAAGATATTGTGCCTATTGTGTACTTTGGCCTGACAGGCTTATTTAACCCCTGTTTTTTTGTATTTTCACATTCTCATATGCCTTCCTGCGTTTGTGTCCTTTAGAAGAGCTGTTCAGTGTCAAGAGGGACTCTTGCCATTTATCTTGAATCACTTTCACTTTCCACTGTCTCTGCTTTGCACCGCTTCTAACTCTATGTAATGAGTGAAGCATTCTTTCTGCCTAGTCTCGGGGATGGCCAAGGTAATCTTGGCTGATTATGTCTGCACCTACGAGGGGCCTGGGAAGAACTCTTGGGGGAGGGATCGCTTCCTTCGTGCCTTGGGTTTGAATAGATAACGGTTGCTACAATAGGTATAAGTAGAGGTCAAGTGCCCACCAAAGCCAGTTTTCGCAAGACCCATCTTTCCCTGACCTTCATGTATCAATAAAGAGCTATTCTTACAAATGGACTGTCCTTGATCATTCAGCTGTTGGGAACCAGACATTCAGTTTCACAGGTGGAAAAATAATCTCTTCTGTTGTTTCATAGGCACAACAGAGTCTTTTTACTATTCTGTTGTTGTTTTTAACTGCCACTTTAACTGTCACAAGTGGCCAAACTTGTTAAATTAGGAGCCAAACAGATTATATGTCAGATGTTTGAGAGACACAAGACATGAACAAGCATTATACACGTCTTTCTTTTAATACTTTTTTTTTTTTTGCACAGAAAGATAAATGCATATGTATGCCCTTGACAATATGACCATGCTAGGAGGAGACTTTTTTTAAAAAACAAAACCTGGGAATAACAGTCCCCATAAGACCATCATAAGGAAAGGTTAGGAAATTATTTTTTGACACCAGTGGGAGAAGGATACACACAAGCATTATATAAATCTCTCGCCTCCGTTTGCATCATGTATCTCTATTTGCCATGATACCTAGGTTAGTAAATACAACTCCTCCAAGAGCTATGAAACTAAGGGGGGAACCCAGCACTGCCCCCTTTAATTCCATCTCTCCTTCCAGTGGCTCTCTCAGTTCTTGCACTGTCTTTCCTCGCTCTAGGTCCCTGGGTGATCTGTGTGGTGCAGGAAAAGTGCTTTCAAGCCTGCCTATTTCCCCCTCCTTCCTCCCTTCACTCACAGTGGAAATATCTGCCTATCTATGGGTAAGTGCTCAGAGGCTGACTGTGATCCCAGTGTGAAGCAAGCTTACTTGAGAGTAAGCCTTAATTAAGTTCCTCCTTGACCTCTGGGAGCGGCACAATATGCATGAAAGAGCCACGTGTGGTTCCCAAGTCACAGTTTGGACACCCCTGGCTTAGGTTTTACCAGCTGCTTTCGTCCAGACTCAGCTATACTTATGACCCGTGAGTGATGCCTCTCCTTCTTCTTCTTCTGTATTTTCATATGACCGTGTGTGTGTCCATCTGAAGGCCATGATGACCTCTGGTGACTGACCCCTGCTGGAGGCCTGGAGGATATTCAGGGAGGTAGCTAAATAAAGCCTGCCTCTGCTTCCCCACTGCTGGTATTCCAAGGAGGTCTCCCATCCAAGCCCTTGCCAGAGTCGATCCTGCTTGGCTTCTGAGATATGACAAGATCAGGCTTGCCGGGGCTACCCAAGTCAGAGCCCAGTTCATTCTGCATCTTGACTCTAACTGGCCTTTCCTGGCAACTAACCCTCCACCCACCCTCTTTCTTTGGTTTCAAAACAATTTAATAGCATATTTTTGTTTGTCATTAAATGTTAATGCACATATATCACATTTCCTCCACCCCACCCCCCACCCTTTTGTGACCCCCAGGAGTGCATGTTCCCCCTCATCAAACGTCCCCATATCGTTATTTAATCTAATTTGTTATAAGGTAAAAAGCTTTGTCTATTAGAAAATCTTTCTCCAAAAAGCTCAAAAGTTATAATCCATCTTCATGGTATTTCTTCTTAATCATTGTCTTTTAAACTATAATCCACACATCGTTTCTTTAAAGGTTAATCATTGTCAAAAATCACCAAATGTCCTTTAACGTTCCATTGTTTTTCAATAAATTTGTTGAAACTATCCCCAGTCGTTTTTAAATTTCTCTAAATCTTATTCTTTTAAGATTCTCATAAATTTGTCCATTTCGCTCCGATACATAACTTTCAAAATCCATTCCCATCTTTCTGATATTTTGTCTTGTTTCCACATTTGCGCAAACAATGTCCGTGCAGCTGAAAGCATATACCAAATTATTTAACCACTGTCAAAGATCGCCAACTGTTCTCCAAAGTCTTTGTGCCCCCTCAAAAAAATTGTCATTTGCTGAATGGTTGTGATGGTAAATCTCCGTCCTTTGAATTCAAAACTCAAACCCTCTGGAAGTTCCCATCTGTATCTTATTTCTTTTTCTCTCAGCTTTTCTCTCAGCCTTTTTTTTTTTTTTTTTTTTTTTTTGATTCTTTTTTTTAACTTTATATACTTATTTTTTTTTTTAATGTCCAAAAACTTTTTTATTGAATTTAGTAAACATACAAATAAAGCAATCAATGACTGTATCTGCAATCATTCTTTGTGTATAAGCATAGCATACCAGAAGAAAACAGAATATATATATATACACAAAATACAAACAAAACAACACATACATACATTCACACATACATACATACTTGGCAGCTGAATTAAAAAATAAGTACTCTGTCCATATGTTAATTACATCAAATTAATAATGTCATAATATCTACCAGGAATACATGTACGCATCTGATCTACAGGACTAAAAGAAAATTTAAGAAATGGAAGCCACTTGTACATCAGAGAATCGTTACCTTCTGAATTATTTATATTGCATAAACTATCTGCTATCTTGTCCATAGCATAGACCTCCCAGATTTTAGCATACCAGGCTTTAACTGGAGGAATATTGGGAGATTTCCAAAATTGGGCTAACACCATTTTAGCAGCAGCTAGTAAAAGGGATATCAGGGATTTATTGAGAGAAGTAATAGAAATACCTTTCCAACAGTCAAGCAAAATGAGTTCCAATCTTAAGGGTAAACTATAGCCCGTGATATCCTTGATTTTTGCCACAATTACTGCCCAAAACGACTGCACCCTCGGGCAAGACCACCAGCAGTGTATAAATGTGCCCACCTCTCCACAATTTTTCCAACATTTGGAGGATTGATTTATCGCCATATGGCTTAATCTCTGAGGTGTTAAATACCACCGGAACAAAATTTTTTGAGTTTGTAATTGTATATTCAATGATTTTGAAACAAACGAAGGAGATGACCAGATTTGTTGCCAAACATCCTCCTGAAAATTAATTGAACTATTCCTTTGCCAAATTTCTTGATAGGATAACAAATCAACAGCATCAATGTCTAGCAAACCCTTATAGATAAATGAAATCAGTCCCTTCCGCTTTAAAAAAGGAGATTGTAGCAAGGATTCAAAGAAAGTAAGAGGTCGATTGAAATTGTATTTCTTTGAGAGTGATGTCACCAAGTTGTTAATTTGCAAGTATTCAAACCATGGGATTTTTGTCCCACCAGTTTTCTCTTCTAAAGATTTTTTGTCGAGCACTTTTCCATTGGACAAAATATCCACAAACCTATAAAGATTATATTTTTTCCAAATTGGAAAAGACTTGTAAAAAAACCCCGGTTGAAACCAAGAAACATCCATAAAATGAGATAGTGGAGACATAGGAGGGGCTAAAAAGAGGCGGCGTTTGTCCCAAATCTGAAAAATGGCTTTAAGGAAAAGGTTGGAGGAGATATTAGGAGGTCTCTTCTTTGGAACTTCCCATAATGTAGATTGAAACGATTTGTTATTTAGATAGGTATCTTCTAGGACCTTCCAGCCTGAATTTAAATCAGCATCATGGTATCTGACAAGGCCTCCTAAAATGGCAGCTTCATAAAATTTATGCAGATCCGGAAGAGCCAGACCACCTGAGGATTTAGAACGAATAAGAGTTGCATACCCTATTCTAGATAAGCCCTTGTTCCAAATGTATCTTAAGAACGAACGACGCCAACCCACAAATAAGTCCTCAGGAATAAGAATAGGAATGGCTCGAAATAAAAACAGAAATTTGGGAAAAATAAAAGATTTAATAATCTGAATTTTTTCATTCCAGGGAATGAGTGAAGAATTTTTATTCTTTTGCATAGTAAGAATGTCCTTAATCAATAAATGATGATTGACTTTAAAAATATCTCCCAATTTTAAAGGTATATTGATCCCCAAATATGTCCAATATCTATCCATTTTTTTGAAGTGATAATTTGAGTAGATGGAATCTTGGAGAGCATCTGAAATTGTGATGGGATAAAGAATGGTTTTAGATGGGTTTACTCGAAGACCCGATATAGAAGAAAATACAGATAATAAATCAAAGACAGCTGGTAAAGAAGTCTTAGGTTTTGTAACAAAAAGCACTAGGTCATCTGCAAACAAAGACACCTTAATTTGTTTCTTTCTAATAGGGATACCAGCAATAATATTGGTATTACGGATAGCATTAGCAAGAGGTTCAATTGCGATTGCAAAAAGCAGAGGAGACAAGGGGCAACCTTGCCTCGTCCCTCTGAAAAGATTAAATTCAGCAGAATCCAAATTATTAATAGAAAGAATAGCAGAAGGCGACTTATATAAAGAATGGATTATCTTCAGAAAATTCGGGCCAAAATTCATTTTCTGCAGTAAGGTTGTAAGATAAGGAACTTCAACGGAATCAAAGGCTTTTTCAAAATCAATAGACAAGATAAAGGAAGACTCAATATTAAATTTCCGGCAGTATTGAATAACATCAAGGACCATTCTAGTATTGTCCGTTAACTCACGGTGTGGGATAAAGCCCGATTGGTCAGGATGAATGTAGTTCCCTATAAAAGTATTAAGCCTAGCCACCAGGGCTGCTGTAAAAATCTTGTAATCGCAATTAAGGAGCGATATCGGCCTGTATGAACTAGGGTCTAGCAAGTCTTTGTCTTTCTTTGGAAGAAGAATGATTTTTGCCTGTGACCAAGTAACTGGAAAAGAACCAGACTGTACAAACTGATTACAGGCGTCCGCCAAGATGGGAGCCAACAAAGTATTAAAAAATTTATAAAATTCTGGTATAAAGCCATCTCGGCCTGGAGATTTATTGGATTTCATAGACTTGATAGTCTCCTGTATTTCAAGTGCAGTAAAAGGTTTGTCCAAAAGGGATTTAACCTCAGGAGAAACAGGCTTAATAACTGAGTGAGTGTCTAAAAAAGATGAAATAAGGTCTGATGCTGGATGCTGGGAGGAATATAGAGATGAATAGTATTTTTTAAAAACTCCTACAATATCCTTAGTGGAATGTTTCAAGGTACCGGATTTAGAACGAATGGAAGAAATAGCCATTGAGGATATTCTCTTTTTAACCTTCCATGATAGGAGTTTAAGGGATTGAGGAGTTCGAAACCAATATTTTTGTTTTATATAAGCCATTTGTTTTTGAATCTTGGAGACGTCAAAAGATTCTAATTTTTTCCTTTCTATAAGAAGTTTTGAATAAGTTTTTTTGCTACCAAATTTTTTAAATTTCTCTTCCAATTTGGTAATGTTGGCAACCAAATCTGATCTAATTTTGTCTTTTTCTTTTTTATACGAAGAGGCAATAGCCAAAAATCTGCCACGAATTACAGCTTTAAACGAGTCCCAAACTATATGCTGAGGTACTCCACACTCAGTATTGAATTGAAAAAATTCTTTAATGTCTTTTTCAATGGAATCTGTAACCGATTTCATAGACAGTAGTTTACTATCCAATCTCCAATTAAAAGAAAAAGATCTTTCAGTGATTCCTGACATATAACCTTCCAACCATGCATGATCAGACCAAATCATTGGGCCAATGTCTACTTTAAAAAAAAGGTTAGAAATAGAATCCGAAACTAAAAGAAAATCTATTCTGGAATAAGTTTGATGACGAGAAGAAAAGAAGGTATAGTCTCTTTCTTTTGGATGCCTGCTTCTCCAAATGTCTGACAGATTATAGGATTGAAAGATTTGAGCTAAATCATTTTGGCCATTCGAATCTTTTGATTGAGACCATTTATTGGCAGATAGAGGTAGCAGGCTTTTTTGAGATCTATCTAAAGAAGGATTGACAACATAGTTGAGATCTCCTCCCAAAATAATGGGCCCTTTATGAAAAGTTTGAAGTTGTGACAACGTATCTTTAATAAATGCAATTTGTCCATCATTTGGAGCATACACCGATGCCAGAGTATAAGGGCTACCATTAAAGACCCCATTGATAAAAATATACCGACCCCTAGGGTCAATTGAGGAATTTTCAAAAGTGAATTGGACTGATTTACCTATTAAGATGGCCACACCTCTTGCTTTGGAGGACCCGTAAGCTTGAAATTGATGAGCAAAAAATTTTGACTGGAAGACCTTGGGCTGGTTACCCTTAAGGTGAGTTTCTTGCAAAAAAACTATATCTGGTTTCTGATGAGAGATGGCAGAGGCAACCCGTTTTTTCTTAATTAAATTATTTAGCCCATTACAGTTTAGAGATAGAAATTTCAAGTGGCACTCTGCCATAATTGAAAGAGGAAATAACCAAGGTTATCAAAATTATTGCAATTCATAGCTTTGAACCCAGGTGCCACCAGGATAGCTAGAGGCGAATCCTGTAGATCAAATTTCAAAGGTATGAGGACAGATTTCAGATCAAAGGCTTTAAAAAACTTCCAACTAAATCCATAATAATTCAATACAGTTATGCTGCCCGTAACACAAACAAAAAACCATAACCAACACCAGTGGTCTAGCATTAACAGACACTAGCCACTAACTCACCCTCCAACTCTGTTAACCCAAACTTGGGAAAACAACAACTATTTACTTAAAAGGATAAATTTGAAGCGGAAGTCTTCGTTACTGAAGACACCACACAACTAGCAACAACTACCAAATGGAGCTAATTAAAAAAAACTGAAGTTCTCCATTCTCCCTCTCTGCCAAAAATGCTTATATTTAACACTATCAACCCAGCAAAAATAAAATTTATAAACAGAATAACAGAGCCGAATGTATAGAAAGTTTATAATGAAAGGCCAAACAAAGCTGATCGAGTCAAGGCTAAAATGCCTAGAAAGCCACATATAATAAAACCTGTGCCTTTTACCAACTCAGGTTAGTGAATTAAAGATAATTACAGGCAAACTAATATACCATGTGTAACAGCATCAGATCTCGATCACAAAGTTATTGTAAGACTTAAGACACTATGATAAAAATACAATGAAACTTTAAACAGAACTATGAACGCTATTAAATACTGGTCTCCCCAAACACTCCCCACCAACTATCCTTCAGCCACTTATAAGCCTATGTAGGGAGATATGATGGTGAGGGAAACAAGTTTCCAAACCTTCATAGTAGCATAAGGCACAAACTGACACACACATACATTCCCTACCCACCCTCTGTCTCACAGATTCATTTCCATTCAACAATTCACACAGGAAGGGAAAAGGTCCTGACAATTCATTAACTCATAGTAGAAAGAAATATATTGATATAAAACCCTAATCATACTATTCAAGTTTCTCACACTGATCTACCCCCCCTCACTCACTCTCTCTCCCTCCCTCTCTCCCACTCCCTCACTCAACACCCAGCCTCCCCATTCCAGCTCCTACTCAAACCATATATTCCAAGTCACCCCATTCTTCCAATCATGCATACCCAATCAACCAAGAAGATTTCCTTTAATGAGTTGATTTGAATTAATAACTCCCTCACATTCATAACATTGTGTTCAAAAGATATAAATAACCAAAAAAAAAAAAAGGGGGGGACCCCCCAATTTCGTATATAAACATTGCTTCATAGGCACGAAACAATCATCAGCATATTTCTAAGCCGTGACAGAGTTACACGTAGGCAAAGCTTATAAGTCAGCAGTTCAGTAGGCAAAGCTTATATGTCAGGAAAAAAAAAAGGGGGGGGGACGTCAAGAATCCACACAAAAAAGGGAAGATTTCTGCATAGCAACAGTTCCAGTGTTTAGCTTCTAGGAGAAACAGGCCGATCAGGACGGTTCATAGGCACACGACGCCATCTAGTGTCTGAAGTTATTGAGTGAACATGTGAGACTGCTTCTATAAGGCCGGTGGGAACAGGAAGATTCAAATCTCTCAGCATGCTTAGGCCTGAGTCAAGGCCTCCAGCGACAAACGACCGATCCTGTACAGTAACTTGCAGCTTGTACGAAGCAACCCATCGATATCTGATGTTTTCCCTGTTCAGGATTTCAATAATTGGCTTCAAAATTTTCCGCCTTTGCAAGGTTTCAGAAGACAAATCCTGTAGAATTTGGATGTTGTAATCTCCTAGCAGAAGTGGATTTATAGCCCGGGCTTTTTGCAGCAGCTTGGATTTAACTGAGGCAGAAGAGAAACGGACTAAAATGTCCCTAGGCAACGAAGTTTTCTGTGTGCGCAAAGGGCCAATTCTATATGCAGCCTCCAGGGCACAAAGATCAGATTCAGAAAAACCCAATGCCTTTGATAGCCAGGAGGCTATAAGAGATTTTAGGTCAGAGGGAGAGGCAGAGTTCTCGGGGAGCCCGCGAATTTTAACATTCCCCATTTTCAGTTGGTTCTCAAGTGCAATAATTTTATCAGTGGCCCATTCATCTCTTTTATAAAAATACTGAGTGTCCTCCTGCACAGCACATGCCATGTTAAAAGCAGAATCTGCAGTCTCTGCCACCTTCTCTAAGGACGTTTTGAAACCCTCCAACTGAGCAGAAAGGGGCTGGATCATGGCAGATATTTTGTCAGTCATATTTTTTTCCAGTTTTTGAAAAGCCTCCATTACCTCAGAACGAAATGAAGCTAGGTCTGCTGCTGTGTTTTCCCCTTCTCCCGACGCCATCTTGCTTGCAGGGCTGCTTGCTTTTCCTGAGGCCTTAGCCTTAGGCTTTTTGGGAAAATAGTCTTTAACAGAGTTCCTTGGGTTTCTTTTTGGTCTGGATTTTTGACCATCTACTGTTCCCATACTAATTAAAGAAAAAAAAGAAAACAAACAACAACGCTGGGCGCTTGCTTAAGTGGATTTGGCAGGGGTAAGTAAGGAGCTCTGTTTTCAGGCGTCCATTCCCTATGCGTGCGACGCCACGCCCCCCTCTCTCAGCCTTTTATAGTATCTCCTGTCACGGATGACTTTCCTTGGCAGTTCTTTCATAATTCTTACTTTGCTGCCATTCACCTCCAGTGGGCTCTTGTTGTTTACTAAGAATTCTCCCCACCATGCCTCTTGTCACAAATCTTACCACCACATCTCTTGGTAGTTTATTTTTTTTTTGGCAGATTCCGAATTTACTATGTAAATATAATCATAGTAATAATCATAATAATCAGTTACTTCTGGGTCCTCTCCTAAAAATTCAGCAATAATTTTAATTATTTATGTCCTTAGATCAGTAGTAGAAGACTCAGGCACACCTCTTAGTCGTAGTTGGTTCTCCATAAATTTACAGTCAGCTAGTAATGCTTTCTCCTGCAATTTTTCCATAGTGGAATCTACACAGTCCATTCTCATATCCAGGTCTTTCACCTTATCTTCTACTTTCTGCAAAGCTGCTTGTAAGTCTTTTCTGAGATCTTCCTTATTTTTTTTTCAAATCTTTTTTCACATCTTCTGCACTTGTCTCAATGTCTCTTTTTAGCTCTGCTTTTGTTTCTCTAATTATATTTGCCAATCTTGCTTCCATAGCATCCATTGCTGCTTGCCATTCTGCTTTATCTGTCTTGTCTGGTTTAGATTTAGCCATTCCCTCTCTTTCAAGTGATTCAGCCCTCGTACGTTGCTGCCTTATTGCTGATCTCAGCTCCATCATGGCTGCTTAGCTGTTGCTTTAAATAAGTTCAAAAGCTGACCTCTCTAATTCAAATTTCGAGCACACAGTCTTATAGAGTATATCATGCCCTGTTAAATAAGCCCCAAACCTCCGTTCTCCGATACTCCTAAATCAAGATATTAATTTAAAAAAAAAATTTTTTTTCCACAAAATGGCAGCCGCAGTTTTTCTGTCAGTTTAAAATCTTTTTTCCTTTTTTCTCTAAAACAGCACCAAAATTAGTTTTAAGTATATAGTCCAATAGTTTTTACCTTTTAATGATGATATCTGCCGGCTCTGCTATTTTTCAATGTCCAGACTTCTTTTTATTAACTTTTAAAATATTGACCTTCTTTTAATGGCATCTGATACTTCTCTATGGTTTTGGGTCCTAGAGGGCTGGAGGACTTGCTGTTTTTCCCTTCTCTTAATGGCGCCATCCTTTACTTCCCTTCCTTTTTTGACACGAAGTCTATGGTTATGAAGTCTCTAATTATCTATGGTTATGAAGTCTCACGTTGTTTCAAAGTCACCAGCTCAGCCGATCTTCTGGGAGGAGCTTTCTGTTCAAACTGCAGGCATGCCAAACAATGTCTGTTTTTCCTCTTTGAAGCTTGTTTCTCACAATTTTAAAGTCCAAATTTCCACCCCTCCTTTACACTCCTAGATATATTATTGCTTTTGTGGCTTCAGACCTTTGCTTTTAAATTTATGTAGTCTTTTATTCGCCCCGGAGTGATAGATATAGATCTATTACCTTCAGTTCTTTTATCCTTCTTCCCACTGCTCCTTAAGTTCTCAGATGTTAAGCAGTCTCATAGAAGCTTTGTATCTTGGTGGATTTAAGCCAGTTAACGGCCTCAGAGATCCTCTGTAGACGATGTAATGCAGTCCTTCTCGGGGGACTCGTCAAAGCCAAATAGAAACCCCACTGGAGTTCCTCGTCAGCCAAAGTAAATCCCCTCAGAACTTCACATGCATGTCTTAGCCCCCTCCCTGCCTGGAAGGGGTAGGCAGCAGGTGTTGAAATCACCTTCTCTGCCCAGAACAGAGGTTCTGATCTGCCCGTCTGCTGAAGTGCAGCTCAATCCTCCATGACCAAAACCGGAAGCTCCCTGCCCACCCCCTTTCTACCTAGATGGAAGGCTTGAGGAAGTTCTCTTTCACTACCTGAAAAAGTGTGCTTGCACATGGAAGGCTAAACTCAGAATAAAACTTTGTTGATCCTCAAGCTGACACTGGACACAACCCTAAAAGAAGAAAAAGAATGCAGATTTATACCCTGCCCAAGCACTTATAACGTTCCTTTCTGATTAGAATAAGGTTTCTTTTGTGGATTTCAGCCTTTTACAGCAATTGGCATCTTTTCAATACTTTTTGTGGTCTGTGGCTGTCGTTAAGATATGAAGTAGGAGGAAAGCTCTTTTTACAGTTGAAGAGGTTGCATGGATCCCCCTGTGTGGGTTCCTTGACACAGCAGAAGAGAACTGCTTTGACTGAACTACTTTGAAAGAAATTCAAAAGGTTTCTCACCTCTATGAGTTCATATATGCCCCTGAAAATTGTCACGCTGACTGAATCTCTTTTCATAATCTGAGGCCCTGAGCCACCTCGGTGGGGAGGGAGGGATATAAATCAAGTAAAATGAAATGAAAAATGAAAATCTGCACACTCAAAAGTTTCCTCCCACATGTGTAGGTAATTCGATGCAGTTGAAGAGTGCCACTCTAACTGAATCTTCTCTCACACTCTAAGCACTGAACTACTTCTCCTGTTTGGATTCTCCGATGCATGACTGTTCTCCCATTGCCTGCTCCCCTTACCCTCACTGGACCCAACGGGATGAGAGCTGCCATTGCAGTAACAGAGGGTGATGGACGAACGGCTAATCAGCAAGTTTAAAGAGGGGGCGTGCTCTCATTCATTTCCCATCATGAAAGCCACCCTTGGGGCCATTAACAAGTCCACGAGTGACGAGCCGGGACCGGACATTGAGAATTCTAAAGATTCTCCCCTCTGTGTGTTCTCTGATGCTGTTGAAGATTCCTCCTCTGACTGAATCTCTTTCCACACTCTGAGCACTCAAAAGGTTTTTCCCCTGTGTGGATTCTCTGATGAAGTTGAAGAGTGCTACTCTGACTGAATCTCTTTCCACACTCTGAGCATTCAAAAGGTTTCCTGCCTGTGTGGATTCTCTGATGACGTTGAAGATTGGTACTCTGAATGAATTTCTTTCCACACTCTGAGCATTCATAAGGTTTTTGGCCTGTGTGGATTCTCTGATGATGTTGAAGATGGCCACTCCGACGAAATCTCTTTCCACACTCTGGGCATTCAAAAGGTTTCTCCCCTGTGTGGATTCTCTGATGATTTTGAAGAGGGCCACTCCGACTGAATCTCTTTCCACACTCTGAGCATTCAAAAGGTTTCTCCCCTGTGTGGGTAATCTGATGACTTTGAAGACTGCTACTCCAACTGAATCTCTTTCCACACTCTGAGCATTCAAAAGGTTTCTCCCCTGTGTGGATTCTCTGATGATTTTGAAGAGGGCCACTCCGACTGAATCTCTTTCCACACTCTGAGCATTCAAAAGGTTTCTCCCCTGTGTGGGTTCTCTGATGACGTTGAAGACTGCCATTCCGACTGAATTTCTTTCCACACTCTGAGCATTCAAAAGGTTTCTCCCCTGTGTGGGTTCTCTGATGATGTTGAAAAGTTTTACTCTGACTGAATCTCTTTCCGCACTCTGAGCATTCAAAAGGTTTCCCGCCTGTGTGGATTCTCTGATGACTTTGAAGATAGCCACTCCGACTGAATCTCTTTCCACACTCTGAGCATTCATAAGGTTTTTGGCCTGTGTGGATTCTCTGATGATGTTGAAGATGGCCACTCCGACGAAATCTCTTTCCACACTCTGGGCATTCAAAAGGTTTCTCCCCTGTGTGGATTCTCTGATGATTTTGAAGAGGGCCACTCCGACTGAATCTCTTTCCACACTCTGAGCATTCAAAAGGTTTCTCCCCTGTGTGGGTAATCTGATGACTTTGAAGACTGCTACTCCAACTGAATCTCTTTCCACACTCCGAGCATTCAAAAGGTTTCTCCCCTGTGTGAATAATCTGATGATTTTGAAGACTGCTACTCCGACTGAATCTCTTTCCACACTCTGAGCATTCAAAAGGTTTCTCCCCTGTGTGGATTCTCTGATGACGTTGAAGACTGCCATTCCGACTGAATTTCTTTCCACACTCTGAGCATTCAAAAGGTTTCTCCCCTGTGTGGGTTCTCTGATGATGTTGAAAAGTTTTACTCTGACTGAATCTCTTTCCGCACTCTGAGCATTCAAAAGGTTTCCCGCCTGTGTGGATTCTCTGATGACTTTGAAGATAGCCACTCCAACTGAATCTCTTTCCACACTCTGAGCACTCAGAAGGTTTTTCCCCTGTATGGATTCTTTGATGATTTTGAAGAGTGCTACTCTGACTGAATCTCTTTCTACACTCTGAGCACTCAAAAGGTTTTTCCCCTGTATGGGTTCTCTGATGACTTTGAAGACTGCCACTCCGGCTGAATCTCTTTCCACACTCTGAGCATTCAAAAGGTTTTCCCCCTGTGTGGGGTCTCTGATGATATTGAAGACTGCCACTCTTACTTAATCTCTTTCCACTCTCTGGGCACATAAAAGTTCTCTCTCCTTGGTGGGTTTTTTGGTGCAGCTGAAAGATTCTACTCTGACTGAATTTATTACTCATTTCTGAGAATTCAGAAGGTTTCTCCTCTCTCTTTATTGGTTGGTGTACAAGGAGCTGTGATCTATTTCTGAAATACTTTCCACACTGAATGGATTTCCTTGTCTTCATTATCCAGTGCTTTGGAAAACGTACATTCTGCTTTCTTCCATCATGCTTCTCAACCATACCACCACCTTTCCTTCTCTTAGGTTTGCCTTGATTCCTGACAATTTTGTTCAAGTTTTCATTTTTAACTCTATGTGGCATTTTCTCATGAAGTTCCTCACCCTCCACATTCCTCTGCTCATCTCCTGCTGGAATAGAGAGAAACTGTTACCACTTGGAAAGAGAGTAAGTTCTAACAGCATCTATATGACTATAGGAGGAAAGTTTGGCGGATCTGAACCACACATCCACGTTTTCCCAAGAAGAATTAATATTTAAGAATACCTCCCCCACCCGTTTATCTGCCCAGACATCTCTTTAATAAGAGGCTGAATTAATCTAACTCATGATACCACTAACTTATCAGCATCAGATGCTCAATATTTTCTCTTCTGAATTTGCCCTCAAGCACCACAGAGGGGAGAGACTCACATCTAGCCACTGTGAAGGCTTTTCTGCTTTTTCTTTACATCAAGGTGTGTTTGATATGCTATTCAGACTGAACCATATCCAGTTTGACTGGGCACTCTGCATTTGGAATGTCGCCGAAGACCTGCTTGTCTCTCTACATCCTCAGTTTAAGAACTACCTTGGCCTGAGCCCAGGTCATGGCTAGAATCACCTGGGGAGGGGGAAATCCAAGTAACTGTGATTTGTTATGCACCGATTTCAACCATTTAGCTTGAGAAGTATTGGATCATAGCAAATGGATTAGTCCAGGGGTGGCCAAGCTTGCTTAATGTAAAAGCCACATGGAATAAAGTTTAGGGTTTTGAGAGCTGCAAGACATGAATGTCAGATGTTTGAGAGAAGGAAGGAAGGAAGGAAGGAAGGAAGGAAGGAAGGAAGGAAGGAAGGAAGGAAGGAAGGAAGGAAGGAAGGAAGGAAGGAAGGAAGGAAGGGAGGGAGGGAGGGAGGAAGGGAGGAAGGGAGGGAGGGAGGAAAAGAGGAAAGAAGGAAGAAAGGAGGGAAGAAAGGAGGGAAGAAAGGAAGGCATGGAGGGAGGAAGGGAGGGAGGAAGTTAGGAAGGAAGGGAGGAAGGCATGGAGGGAGGGAAGAAGGGAGGGAGGGAGGAAGTTAGGGAGGAAGGGAGGAAGGAAGGGAGGGAGGGAGGGTGGAAGGGAGGAATAGAGGGAGGGTGGAAGGGAGGGAGGATGGAAGGAAGGAATTGAGGGTGGAAGGAAGGAAGGAAAGACGGGAAGGAAGAAGGGAGGGAGGGAGGAAGGAAAATAGATGGGGACCAAGGAGGGAGAGAGAGGTGAAATGAAATCAACTTTTACTGCATTCTCCAAGCTTCCAGCTGGCTTTGCTTTGAAAAGTGATTTAAAGACAAATGCCTCCTCCAAACTGGCCGACAGGGCAGTGGGAGCTTTGGGAGCCACACGATCTGTGTGAAAGAGCCACGGTTTGGCCACCCCAGACTAGTCCCTCAGGTTGAAAGTTCCATTCCAGCCAGTGATGGAGTGAAGCCATTTTGCCTTCCATTTTTAAAGTGCCAGTTTCTAGTCATGTCAGTACATTCGGGACACATCTGGGGACCTGCAGGTTCGCTCTAAGGAATTTGGTCTGAACCCTCTGAAGAGCAGCAGAACTGGAAGAGGAAGGGCCGATCAGAGCGCCACAGAGCCTTTCTGAAACTGCCTTCACTTGAAATACCTTTTGGGTGTCAAGAGCCCCTTTTGCATGACAGAATTTAAGGATGCTGTTGGCAGTTCTTTCGCCTTGTGTTGCTGCATGCTGCATATGGGCATTTCTGCCCCCTCCCCCCAGATGACCCCAGAGGTCAGTTCCAATTCTAGGAATACATGAAATTTCCTTATCCTGAATCAGACCTTTGGTCCCTTGGAGTCAGTATCATCTGCTCAGTCCAGCATTGCCTCTCCAGGGTCTCAGGCAGAGGTCTTTCCCTTCACCTCCTATCTGACCCTTTTCTCTGGAGATGCTGCCGATTGAACTGGGGACCTTTTTATTCCCCACAGATCCTCTGCCAGGGAGCCACAGCCCCTCCCCTAGTGGTAGGACGTGCCTCAGAATGATGCAGTGCTATTCAGTATTTGGATTCATTCCTCATCACAACGGAACGGCACCCATGAAAGATCCTTACCCAGAGAGGCCACATTCTCATAGTTCTCCAGCATGACTTCCCTGTACAGAGCTCTTTGTCCCGGATCCAGCAGGGCCCACTCTGCCTCCGTGAAAGAGACGGACACCTCCTCCAAGGAAAAGGGACCCTGGAAGAAAAAGCAGATTCCCTCTTCTTCAGAGATCACGCCTGGCAGAGACTGCACAATGGAAGGGAGTTGTCTGGGAAGATATGGAAAGGAAGGCTTAGGATGGGTAAATGGAATAGTATTCAAGGGATCTCTCACACAGACTCCTTGTAGAAACAGAAGGAGCAAAAACTCCTCTGAGAAAATAGGAGGGACTTGGACTGTGCCCCCCCCACAATCTCTCCTACCTGGATTGCAGGTTCAGCAGCCATCTCCACCCTTCTGAAAATATGAAGGCTCAACAGCATCTCTTCACTGCCTGTTCATGAGACAAGGGAGGAAGGAAGGGTGTTTGTTTATTTGTTCCCTGCTTCACACACCTGCTTTCTGGGGTTGTGAAACCTTACCCTATATATGTTGAACAGATTTTTAAAATACTTTTTATTACATTCTGGGAGAGGCAGAAGAGAAGCACCAGGGACCTATGAGCCTCAGGGATTATAAATGCTGCCAGAATATTTCAGACTTCTGTGAGACTTGGGTTTCCTCTATGGCAGGGGTGGCCAAGGGTAGCTCTCCAGATGTTTTTTGCCTACAACTCCCATCTGCCCCAGCTATTGGCCATGCTGGCTGGGGCTGATGGGAGTTGTAGGCAAAAAACATCTGGAGAGCTAACGTTAGCCACCCCTGCTCTATGGAGAGGGTAAGGGGTTGGTGGAAATGCCGTAGCATGAAACTTCACCATCACCATGTACCAGACGTGAATCAAGCAGTTCTGGAGAGTTGAAGGTAACAAGAATGATTTTTCAGAGTGTCTCTGGGCATGCTAAGTTCACAACCAGGTTTTGAGCCAGATGCAACTTCAACAAGATACCACATCTGTCCCAAGTCCCACCCCAAGACCCTCCCCAAAGTTCCTGGCAGTGCTGGGCCATCGCCTGCCATCCCTCCTCCACCCCCTGCTGCCCACAGCAGCCCCCCAGGTGACCCTTCAAGCACAAGCACAGAAGCCACAGTTCCCCATTATTATTTGCCCCCAGGGACACGTTTTCAGAATTCGGCTGCCCCAGAAGTTGAAGGTTCCCTTTATTCACCAGGCTGAAGAGCTCTGCTGAGGCTGATCTACCTTCCCCCCACCTTGGCAAATTGAGACTCTGATGGAAGGAAGGTGAGATGTGATTTTTTTTTTAATATAATGAGAGACACTGACCTCCAGGAATTTGTGTAATCTCCCTTTAGAGGCATCACAGTTTGTGGACATTGAGTGCCACCAATTACTTCTGTGTTGTCTGTAAAAATATGTATCCTTGCCCCCTCCCCCTGACCTGAACTCTCTACCCATCACATTCACATGCTGCCCCAACTGCACCCAGGCACAAGAACATAAGAACATAAGAGAAGCCATGTTAGATCAGGCCAATGGCCCACCCAGTCCAACACTCTGTGTCACACAGCGGCCAAATATATATATATATATACACACACACACACTGTGGCTAATAGCCACTGATGGACCTCTGCTCCTTATTTTTATCTAAACCCCTCTTGAAGGTGGCCATGCTTGTGGACGCCACCACCTCCTGTGGCAGTGAATTCCACATGTTAATCACCCTTTGGGTGAAGAAGTACTTCCTTTTATCCGTTTTAACCTGTCTGCTCAGCAATTTCATCGAATGCCTACGAGTTCTTGTATTGTGAGAAAGGGAGAAAAGTACTTCTTTCTCTACTTTCTCCATCCCATGCATTATCTTGTAAACTTCTATCATGTCACCCCTCAGTCGACGTTTCTCCAAGCTAAAGAGCCCTAAGCGTTTCAACCTTTCTTCATAGGGAAGGTGTTCCAGCCCTTTAATCATTTTAGTTGCCCTTTTCTGAACTTTCTCCAATGCTATAATATCCTTTTTGAGGTGCGGCGACCAGAACTGCACACAGTACTCCAAATGAGACCGCACCATCAATTTATACAGAGGCATTATGATACTGGCTGATTTACAAGGTGTCATCAGCCATTTACATACTGGCTGATGATACAAGGAGTCCTTACCACAGAAGAGGGTGTCTTGGCCATGCTCCACAGCCTGCACCCTCTGCCCCTGCTCCAAGGAAGCCCCTTCTGCCTCAGGGATTTCAGCTTCCATCTCCAAAGGGGGTCCCCACATCTGAAACAGCAGCCAGGGAGAGCGGTAAGAGATGGAATGGAAAAGAGACCAAGGAAGGGATCCTGCCCCACTCCCAGATTCTGCACCCTTCTCTCAGCAGAGATGGTGAGGTACCTGCAGGGATCAGAAATCTTCTAGCAGAAGAAGCTCTGGGCAATTATCTGGCAAGGAAACTTTAAGATAAGGTCAGATTTAGTTGCTTGAATTAGACAAACAGGAGAGAATCCCCTCACCTGTTCTGCCTGCCTCTTCTCCTCTGCCTGACTCAGGAGGAAACCTTCGGCCAGGGCCACTGCCTGGGAACTGGTCTCCGGCCCACATCCTCTGACCCAGCCCTGCATTTCCTGGGGCAGGAGAGTCAGGAACTGCTCCAGGATCACCAGGTCCAGGATCTGCTTCTTGGTGTGCCTCTCCGGCTTCAGCCACTGGCTGCAAAGTCCATGGAGCTGGCTGCAAAGCTCTCGGGGCCCATCGGCCTCATGGTAGCAGAACTGCCGGAAGTGTTGGCAGTGTACATCTGAGGTCGTGGTGTCTTTAGACAGGACCTCTGGCACAGCTCTTTCCCAGAATTCAGCACCACTTCCAGGTGGGATGGGATGGGGACTCTTCCTTGCTCTCTTGCCAGCTCCAGGTCCTTCTGGGTCCTGCTCTTCCATCTCCTTCTCCTTCTCTTGAGTCAACTCCGTCTCTGAAAAGCTGCCTTTATTAACTTGGCAACAAAAAGGAGGCTTCTCCCTGAGGGGATGGAGAGAGACACAGGAGTGTGTCAAAAGGAAGATACATACACACACAAACCTGCAGACACATAGATGCACATATAAGTACAGCCTCCATTCCCCAAGAGAAGCAGGAAATATAACACAAGTCCTTCATCCAGAGAATTATCGGTTTTCTCCCGGCCCCGTATTCCCACTCACCCTGAAAGAAGGGCCATTTTCCAGACTATTTGGAATAAAGCCTATGAAAAGATTCTGAAGACCTTTGCATGGCTACTAATTATCTCAGTGGTGGAGATGGTAGTTGGGGGGAGGGTCAGCCAAAATACCTGCCATTGCGAGAAGCCAATCAGCATGAATGATTCATTCATATGTTCCCATCTGGGATTCCTTTCTGGGCCTCCTGACTCCCAAAACGCAGGCTTCAAAGTCTTGTCGGCATCTCCCTGAACAAGATCTGAACCCCCCACCCCACCCCTCCTGGGACTGTGCTCTGGCGTTTCTCCCTGTTGTGCTGCCTGGGGGTCTGTGCCTCTCTCGCCTGGCAAAAGGATGCCTGTCCTCCCACCCTAACCCCAGTGCAGGAGGGGGAATCTGGCATCCTGTCACATCTGTCTCTGCCAAGTGAGCTGTGGAGGGATGGGGCAGGGCGATGCGTTTGGAGCAGGCGCGGTTCCTCCGTGTGTTTACATGCCATGTTCCTCACAGGGGTGGATTCTTGTGTGGCCTTTGTTCCTCCAGGCCTTGTATATATTGGGGGTGTGGCCACATCAGCAAGCTCCACCCCTCTCTGCCTGTCAGGGGAGTCGCCTAATGCTCTGATTGGTGGGCTTGGGTGGTGTTTGCATGAGCACCAATGGGCTTGCTAGGCGCTCACCAACTTGGCAACAGGGGTATTTCAAATGTTCCTCTCCTCTGCTGGGCAGCCCCAGCCCCACACTGGCCCCACATCCGGAGGTTAGGATGGGGCTGCAGCCAGTGCAGGCTGGACTTCCCTTCCCCCAGCCCCCACCCCTTCTTAACTCATCCCACTCCCCAAAAGGCCAGCTTCGGTTGTTGGTTTGCAGAATGAAAAGGACCAGCAAGAGAACACCAGTTTCATACAGTTAACTTTTCTTACACTAATTATCGCTTATCCCGACAAACTCCGCTTCCAAAGCTGAACAAAACTGCTGCCTAACAGAGTAACCAACCTCTAGGGGGCTGACGCCAAAATAATCAATCAACTACCCTGAATAAATAACCAAGAAAGTTTCCTACAGTGCCAAAGAAATCCCTGAGAGATCGATCCAGGCCATCCTCAGAAGGCCCCCACTTTGCACTGAAATCGATATGTGAAACTGACAATACTTTTTGCAAGCCCTTTATTCAAGGAATACAGGATCAACGGAAGCACTTTTTGCATTCTCTTGAGAGGCTGAGAAGACGCTTGCACTTTAAGGGACGTTTAGGGCACTGTAACTGTGCAACAGATAGATGTGTGAAAGAGATGTGGACTGATATATTGATTACTGAGCATGAGAACTAATATTTGGATCATAATCAGAAGAGAGGGTCCGAGCTCCGCCCCCCCCCCCCAGTTGTCCAAAGCAGGGGGGGTTGGGAGGGGTTCATGACTGCAGGAGGGGCTGCCTAGGAGAAAGAATGGGGGCAGAAGAGGGAAAGGGGGCTCTGAAATTGAACCCCTCAGCATACAGGCACAAAGACACCTATTTCCCTCTCTGCCTTCTCTTGAGCCTCTCAGTTAGAAATCACCTTCCCCTTGGAGAAGAGAGCCCCGTGGCGCAGACTGGTAAAGCTGCAGTGCTGCAGTCCTAAGCTCTGCTCACGACCTGAGATCGATCCAGGGCGGAAGCTGGGTTTTCAGGTAGCCGGCTCGAGGCTAACCTAGCCTTCCATCCTTCCGAGGTCGGTAAAATGCGGACCCAGCTTGCTAGGGGGGAAGTGTAGAGGACTGGGGAAGGCAATGGCAAACCACCCCGTAGAAAGTCTGCGGTGAAAACGTTGTGAAAGCAACGTCACCCCAGATTCTGAAACGACTGGTGCTTGCACAGGGGACCTTTCCTTTCCTTCCAACGTACAGAGATCAGTTCCCCGGGAGAAAATGGCCCACCCAGGACAGCCCCGGCTTGCAATGATCCCCGCCTCCCCCCCCCTCCAGAACCTAAAAGTTTATCCCCCCCCCTTCCTCCTCCAAGACTTACTTCCAAGTAAAGTTTCCAGGGATCCGGCTGCTGCAAAGCGTTTCTCTCCAGCTGCTGCTTCTCCCACCATCCAGGCCTCCTTAGCTCTGCAAATGCAAAACCCTCCCCCAGGAAAAGCCCCTTTCCTCTCCTGTCCCCCCCTTGCTCGGCCTCTCTAGCAAGCAGCTCCGCGGTTTTAACCCTTCCAGTGCTGCAGAGGAAGGCGAAACGCGTCTTGCTGCCGTCATCCACGCCTTGTGCTGCTCAGTGGGGCTGCTCGGGAGTAACCCTGCTGCAGGGGGTTGCGCTCCTCCCGGGGTGTCCCAGGTGCTGTTCAGGCAGGTCAGGAAAAGGAGGCTGCAGCTGGGTCCCCCCTCCTTAGTCCTCCCCCTTCTAGAACAAGGTCCTAAAATTCATGGGGGGGGCGAAGGGGGGTTAGTGATGATGAGATGAGAGTCTTCTTTAAATGGACCATTGAGCGTTTCTGTTGCCCCCCCCCCCAGAGAAAACCTGGTGGGACCAATAGGGCTTTGATGCCACAGAGCCCCCCCCCCCCTCTGCAGTTGCCCTCTCCTGGGGGGGGGCTGATCTCTGTGGTCTCTGCAGACAAGCACTGGTATTCCAGAAGATCTCCAGGCCCTCCCTGGAGGTTGGCAATCCTGTACCAATTGAGGCACGAATGCCATGGCAGCTTCCTTGGGGAGGTAGGGGGAGGGGAGAAAGAGCTTGCTTTGCCAGGCTCTCTCAATCGCACAGCAGAGCTACTGAGCCAAGCCTCTCTTCCTTCTCTGTTAGCTGAGATTCCACTCTCTGGTCCCCTGGGAAGGAAGGAAGGAAGGAAGGAAGGAAGGAAGGAAGGAAGGAAGGAAGGAAGGAAGGAAGGAAGGAAGGAAGGAAGGAAGGAAGGAAGGAAGGAAGGAAGGAAGGAAGGAAAAAGCCAGAGCTTCCTTTGCCCAGTACAAATATAAAGAGAGCACCTTTAAGAACAAGAAGTGCTAATTTTTAAGCCTGTTTTATGGAGTTTTAGAAAAAAATCTTTGTTTCATGTAGATTTTCTGGACTGTGTAGCCATGGTCTTGGCGTTGTGAGACCTGACGTTTTGCCAGCAACTGTGATTGATATCCTCAGAGGTAGAACGCAGAAAACTGAAGTTTCCCCTGGGTTATACCTCTGAGGATGCCAGTCACAGCTGCTGACAAAACGTCAGGTCTCGCAACGCCAAGACCAAGGCCACACAGCCTGGAAAATCTAAACAACCAATGGACTCCAGCCATGAAAGGCTTCAACAACATATAATCTTTAAGCGTGTTTTCTGGATCCTTTATAAAATGTATATCTCTGCCACTTAATCTTAAATAGGTGCACGCATGGCCCAGCCTGGCATGGCCCAGCCCAGCCAGGTCTCCTTTATGTCGGATCCAGCCCTCGTAACGAATGAGTTTGACACCTGTGGTCTAGCACAAGCCCTACAGTGTGCTGGCTGGCAGCTTTATTTCATTTTGGTAAAAAAAAATCAAATGAATTCATGAGGATCCAGGCTTTGGAACCATGTTTTTGCGGCATGGTGTCACCACAACTCTATGGAGGAGCGATTTTTGTGGTGCTGCCTATAGTCTAAGACATGGTCTATAGTGGAATTCACTGCCACAGGAGGTGGTGGCAGCTACAAGCATAGACAGCTTCAAGAGGGGATTGGATAAGCATCTGGAGCAGAGGCCCATCAGTGGCTATTAGCCACAGCGTACTGTTGGAACTCTCTGTTTGGGGCAGTGATGCTCTGTATTCTTGGTGCTTGGGGGGAGGCACTGTGGGAGGGCTTCTACCTCCACCGGTGGACCTCCTGATGGCACTTGGTTTTTTTGGCCACTGTGTGACACAGTGTTGGACTTGATGGGCCATTGGCCTGATCCAGCATGGCTTCTCTTATGTTCGTATGGTGTTGGTTTTATTTCATTTCATTGTAAAAATCATACGCATTGATAAGGATCCATGTAGATCCAATTTTTAATTTTTCCATATTATGGGATTATGAATATTGTAGGAATATCATATGAATGGATTTTTCATGTACATCAGAAACCATCTAGAAGGAACAAGGATCAGAGCCGGCCCTTCCACTTGGCAAATTTGGCATTTGCCTAGGGCGCCGGTCCAGGGGGGTGCTGAATTGGGAGCCCCTTCCCCCGTGACTCACAGAGGCCTTCCCTGCTCTCACGCCAGCTTTCTTGCTTTCACTCCAGCTTTCACACTCTCATGCTGCCTTCCCCTCTCTCGGCCAGGTTTCTGGCTCTCATGCTGCCTTCCCCTCTCTCGGCCAGGTTTCTGGCTCTCATGCTGCCTTCCCTACTCTCGCACTGCCTTCCCTGCTCTCATGCTGCCTTCCCCTCTCTCGGCCAGGTTTCTGGCTCTCATGCTGCCTTCCCCTCTCTCGGCCAGGTTTCTGGCTCTCATGCTGCCTTCCCCTCTCTCGGCCAGGTTTCTGGCTCTCATGCTGCCTTCCCTACTCTCGCACTGCCTTCTGCGCTCTCGGCCGGCTTTCTTGCTCTTGTCCCTTTCCCTGCTCTCATGCCAGCTTTCTCACTCTCGTGCTGCCTTCCCCGCTCTCGCACTGCCTTCCCGTCTCTCGGCCGGCTTTCTTGCTCTCCTGTCCCCTTCCTGCCGCCCTCCCCGCCTCCATCTCTTCTCCCTTACTGTGCAGGTGATGGGGTGCAGCATCGTGGAGAGGGTGGTGGGAAGCACGCCTGCCTGGGGTGCAGCCCTCCCAGGACTGGCCCTGACAAGGATTCTACTTCATACCGATGAAAGCCATAGCGTGACATCCGCTGTTCTGAAGACTGCTATGAGTGGACTCAGCTTTGGGAATTTGGTTTTGTGCAAAACTTGTTATTAATATCTCCATTTGAATAGATGTATGTTAAATATAGTAACATTGCCCAAGTTCTGTTTGTGCAAATATACTTCCCTGGAGGTTGGCAACTGTGTCCCAATTGAAGCACAAATCTCAAAGCAGCCCCCCCCCCCAATCCTCCCCCCGGCCACCCTCTGTCTTTCCCAGCCCCCCTTGGTCTCTAGCCCGGGCCCTACGAAGGGCGTAACCCCAGGAGTGCCCAAATGCAAAGAACTGCCAGCGAAAGGGGGCCAAACCCAAATCCCTCTCCCCAAAAAACTAGGCTGGGCTTCCCTTGGCCCTCTCAGCCAAGAAGGCGGAAGGCAAACACTCCCCCCTCCTCCCCCAGGGGCAGCCCCCCCTTTATTGGCCAGTAGAGCTCAGACAGTGGAGGGTGGGCAAGCAAGGATGAGCTGCAAGGAATACACCCCTCCCATAGATTTCAGTTTATTTCAATTTATATCCTGCCCTTCCCACAGAAGCGGCTCAGGGCGGCTCACAACATATAAAATTTAACATAGAATTTTAAATTTAAAATACATCAATTACAACAGTTAAAACAATAAAACATGTAAACAGCGATCTATCAAAATACTACACTGAGCCTTCTATAGAATTTCTAATGCCAGTTAATTATAGGCCAGCCGGAAGAGGGCTGTCTTACAGATGCGTTTTCATGGGGGAAACACATGCATGGAAGAGCAATATCATTGGGTGCACTCCCTGACATGGGATCAATGGTGGGGGGGAGACCTTCTGTAGAAAAAGGAGGGGGTTTGTTCCTTGGGAGGAGGAAACCATAGAAGCCTGGAGCATCCTGGAGGGAAAATGGGGGGTCTTGTGGGAAGGATATTGCGTACTTTAGCCTAAGGACAGGCTTATTCTTGCCATTTATCTGGAATTACTTTCACTTTGCACTTTCTCTGCTTTGCACTGCTTCTAGCTCTATGTCAGGGGTGGGGAACCTTTTTTCTGCCAAGGACCATATGGATATTTATAACATCATTTGAAGGCCATAAAAAATTATCAACTTAAAAAACAGTGCTCCGCCAAGGGAGAATGATTCAGGCCAGCAAAATTAATGCAAATAATTGTTTTTCTATTTGAAGTCATGTGGGGAGAGCCTAATCTGGCACGCGCACACACACACATATGTCCCATCGCCTTAGGCACATGCATAGGTCCAGGGCTTTTTTGTAGAAAAAGCGCAGCATGAAGTCAGTAGCATATTAGACCACATCCCCTAATATTAGCATATTAGGTCACACTCATTAGCATATTAGGCCACAGCATCTGGGATAATTAAGTGGAAAGTGAACTGTGACAATAACTTTTCCAGGCCCTGCAGCAATTCTGGCTGGCTGGCTAGCCAGGCCCCAGAGAGGCTGCCACTAGGGTTGCCAATCCCCAGGTGGGGGCAGGGGATCCCCTGGTTTGGAGGACCTCCCCCCGCTTCAGGGTCATCAGAAAGCAGGGGGAGGGGAAGGAAATGTCTGCTGGGTACTCATGATTCCCTATGGAGACTTATTCCCCTAGAAAATAATGAAGAATTGATCCGTGGGTATCTGGGGCTCTGAGGGCTGTTTTTTGAGGTAGAGGCACCATATTTTCAGTATAGCATCCAGTGGCTGTGCCCAAAATACTCCCTAAGTTTCAAAAAGATTGGACCGGGGGATCCAATTCTATGAGCCCCCAAAGAAGGTGCAGCTATCCTTCATTATATCCTATGGAAGGAAGGCATTTAAAAAGTGTGTGGTCCCTTGAAATGGCCAAAACTCCCTTTGGAGTTCAATTATGCTTGTCACACCCTTGCTCCTGGCTCCACCCCCAAAGGCTCCTGGCTCCACCCCCAAAGTCCTCAGATATTTCTTGGACTTGGCAACCCTAGCTGCCACATGGCTCGGTTCAGCCCAGCAATCCCCGAGGGCCACACCAAGTGACCTCGAGGGCCATATACGGCCCTTGGGACGGAGGTTCCCCACCCCTGGCGTAGAGGATGTGCTTTGAAGAATGTTTACTTTTACTGGCATAGACAGTAATATAACAATTTATACTGGCCACCATTTGTTTGCTTACTGTTCCAGCTTGCTTGGCTCTGAGAACCTGTCCTTCCTGTAATCTGTTCAGACACTCAAGAGAAGGATGCTCCCTTCCTTTCTCTATTAGGCACTTTGGAGCAGTGAGGTGGATGATATGCTGGACCATATGCTGAACATGAGTCAACAGTGTGATGGGGCGGCTAAAAAGGCAAATGCAATTTTGGGCTGTATCAGCAGAAGTGTAGTGTCCAGATCACGTGAAGTGATGGTATCGCTTTACTCTGCTCTGGTAAGACCTCACCTGGAGTCTTGTGTTCAGTTTTGGGCACCACATTTTAAGAAAGATATAGACAAGCTGGAACGGATCCAGAGAAGGGCGACGAAGATGGTGAGGGGTCTGGAGACCAAGTCCTATGAGAAAAGGTTGAAGGAGCTGGGGATGTTTCGCCTGGAGATGCGGCGGCTGAGAGGTGATAGGATCATCATCTTCAAGGACTTGAAGGGCTGTCGTATAGAGGATGGAGTGGAATTGTTTTCTGTGGCCCCGGAAGGTAGGACCAGAATCGATGGGTTGAAATTAAATCAAGAGTTTCCAGCTCACCATTAGGAAGAACTTCCTGACCGTTAGAGCGGTTCCTCAGTGGAACAGGCTTTCTCAGGAGGTGGTGGACTCTCCTTCCTTAGAGGTTTTTAAACAGAGGCTAGATGGCCATCTGACAACAATGAAGATTCTGTGAATTTAGAGGGAGGTATTTCTGCCGGGGGTTGGACTAGATGACCCTGGAGGTCCCTTCCAACTCTTCTAAGGCCATTTTCTGTGAATTGCAATTTTTTCTCTGTGTCAATGCCTCCCCCTCCTGCCTGCTGGTGTGGGGCCCAGACTGTGTGTGTCATACTGGGGGGGGGGGGGGTGAGTGGAAAGGAACTTCTTGCCCATTTGGTCAAGCAGAAAGAAAAAATGCTTCAAGGCCTTTTTACTGCAACAGGTCAAGAGCAAATTAATATGACTCTGATGGTTTGATGTTGGACCCAAACCTCCCCACAATGGGCACCATATAAATCTCTCATCTCCGTTTGCATCATTATGTATCTCTTTGCCATAAAACTTAGGTTAGTAAATGCAGCTCCTCCAAGAGCTATGAAACTATGGGGGGAACCCGGCACTGCCCCCTTTACTTCCATCCCACCTTCCAGGGGATCTCTCAGCTCTTGCACTGGCTTTCCCGCTCTAGGCCCCTAGGTGACCTGTGGTGGAGGAGAAGCGCTTGCAAGCCTGCCTATTTCCCCTTTATTCCCCCCTTCACTCTCAGTTAAATATCTGCCTGTCTCAGTGCTCAGAGGCCAACTGTGGTCCCAGTGCTAAGTAAGCTTACTTGAGAGTAAGCCTGCATTATGGTCCTCCTTGACCTCTGAGAGCTGCACAATATGCGTGAAAGAGCCACATGTGGCTCAAGCCAGTTTGGACACCCCCGGTTTAGGTTTTACCAGCTGCTTTAGTCCAGTCTCAGCTGTACTTATGACCAGTGACTGATGCATCTTCTTCTTCTTTTGTATTTTCGTGTGTGTGCATCTGAAGGCCATGACGACCTCTGGTGACTGACCCCTGCTAGAGGCCTGGAGGATATTCAGGGAGGTAGCTAAATAAAGCCTGCCTCTGCTTCCCCACTACTGGTATTCCAAGGAGATCTCCCATCCAAGCCCTTGCCAGAGTCCACCCTGCTCGGCTTCTGAGATCTGACAAGATCAGGCTTGCCTGGTCTCTCCCAGTCAGGGTCCAGTTCCTTCTGCATCATGACTCTAACTAGCCCTGCCTGGCGACTAACCCTCCGCCCACCCTCTTTCTACCTAGATGGCAGGGGGCTTGAGGAAGTTCTCTTTCCCTGTCTCTGAAGAAGTGTGCTTCCACAACGAAGCTTCTACTCAGAATAAAACTTTGTTGGTCCCCAAGCTGACATTGGACACAACCTTTTCCCTAAAAGAAGAAAGAAAAAACAATGCAGATGTGTGGCAAGTCCTTAAAGAGATGGGGGCACCAGCCCACCTCACACGTCTCCTGAGAAACCTATATAAGGACCGAGAAGCAACTGTCAGAACGGGATGTGGAGCAACTGATTGGTTTAGAATAGGAAAAGGGGTTCGACAAGGATGCATATTGTCACCCTGCTTATTTAATTTACATGCAGAGTACATCATGTGGAATGCTGGCCTGAATAAAGCACAAGCCGGAATTAAGATTGCCAGTAAAAACATCAACAACCTCAGATATTCAGATGACACCACTGTAATGGCAGAAAGTGAGGAGGACCTAAAGAACCTCTTGTTGAGGGTGAAAGAGGAGAGCACAAAAGTAGGCTTGAAACTCAACATCAAAAAAAACTAAGATCATGGCATCCAGCCCCATCACACCTTGGCAAATAGAATGATGGGAGATTTTAATGGGACAATACAAAATAATATTGATAGATCAAGCCAAAAGAAAAAAGACAAAGAAGGAAAATTACCAAATTCTTTTTTTGAGTTAGTTAAACAAGAAAATTTGGAAGATATTTGGAGAAAATTTAATCCTGAAGTAAGAGACTATACCTTCTTCTCAGCAAGGCATAATTCCTTTTCTAGAATAGATATGTTATGGGGTTCCAAAAACTTGGGCCTCATGACTAAAAAAGTAGAGATTCTACCAAAGGTTTTTGCAGATCACAACCCAATTTGTTGGACTACAAAATTGCAAAGAAAAACAAGAAGATGGAGAATTAATGAGGACTTACTACAAGATAAAGACATTGTGGCATTTTTAGAGAAGGAATCTGCAGCGTTTTTCCAAATAAATGAAACTGAGGATGTAGAATTTCAAACAGTTTGGGAAACTTACAAAGCAGTAATGAGAGGAATACTAATTACATTGAATAATAAAGATAAGAAGGCCAAAGAAGAACGGTTGCTAGCTTTACAAAATGAAATAAATAAAAAAGAGGGGGAATTGAAAAAAAGACCAGGAAAAAAGAAGCTAATAAAAGAAATTACAATACTACAATCTCAAGTAAGACATTTGCTGAACAAAGAATTAGAATGGAATTTAAAAAGTTTACAACAGAAATCGTTTGAGGGTGCGAATAAACCTGGGAAGTACCTAGCCTGGCAGTTGAAAAAAAAGAAAGAAAATAAAATCATCAATAAAATTATGGTGAATGGAAAAGAAATAGTAGATCAAGACGGAATCAAAAGAGAATTTTTTAAATATTATGCAAAATTATTCAAAGGCGTGACAAATAGAAAAGAAAAAATGGAAGAGTATTTACGAAATATCCAAATAGCGCCCTTGACTGAGTACATGAAAAAGATTTTAAATGATCCAATTGAAAAGATCGAAATTGAAGCCGCAATAAAAGCAATGAAAGAAGGTAAGGCTCCTGGGCCAGATGGATTTACATCTAAATTTTATAAAACCCTCAAAGATGAGATAACACCCAAACTGCAGAAACTGATCAATATAATAAGAGAAAAAGGGATAATTCCAAATACATGGAAAGAAGCTGTAATCTCGTTGATCCCCAAAGAAGATAAAGATGTCACAAATGTAAAGAATTATAGACCAATTTCATTATTAAATAAGGACTACAAGATCTACACAAGAATTCTGGCAGAACGATTGAAGCAATATCTGATAAACTTTATAAAAAAAAATCAAGCTGGATTTCTTTCTAAAAGGCAAATAAGAGACAATGTAAGAGCTGTCATCAATGTTGTGGAATATTATGAAAAGCATCCAGAAAAAGAAGCGGCTTTATTTTTTGTAGATGCGGAAAAAGCCTTTGACAATTTGAACTGGGACTTTATGTTTGCAGTAATGGAAAAAATTAATTTAGGGGAACATTTTATAAGAATGACGAAAGCAATATATACAGAACAGCAAGCAAAATTGTGCGTAAATGCAGATCTTACAAGAGAATTGATGGTAAGCAAAGGCACAAGACAAGGATGTCTGTTATCACCATTGTTGTTTATAATGACTCTGGAAATATTATTACAACAAGTGCAAAACGACAAAAAAATAGAAGGATTAAAAATTAAAGGATTCTCTTATAAATATAAAGCTTTTGCAGATGACATTGTGTTTATTATAGAGAATCCGATTCAAGTAACACCGTTGCTCTTAACCAAGATAAAAGAATATGGAGAGATTGCAGGACTATATATAAATGCAAAGAAGTCGATGTTTTTATGTAAAAATATGCAACCAAATAGACAGAATGAATTGCAGGCACTGACGGGGTATAAAGTTACTTCTAAAGTAAAATATCTTGGCGTAGAAATAACTATGAAGAACATAGATTTATTTAAAAATAATTATGAAAAGCTTTGGTGCAAGATGGACAAAGATTTGACAAAATGGAACAGACTTAATTTGTCTTTATTGGGCAGGATTGCTGCAGTTAAGATGAATATTTTGCCAAGAATAATGTATCTGTTTCAAACTATCCCGATTGTGAAAGATAGCAAACAATTCAATAAGTGGCAAAAGAAGCTCTCTGACTTTGTATGGGCCGGGAAGAAACCAAGAATTAAGATGAAAATTTTAACAGATGCAAAAGAAAGAGGAGGCTTTCAGCTCCCAGACTTAAGATTGTACCATGACGCTGTTTGCTTGAGGTGGATCAAGGATTGGATAATGCTGTTGGATAAAAAACCTTTAAGGTTGGAAGCTCATGGGAATAAATTCGGCTGGCACGCATATTTGTATTATGGGAAACACAAGATGGATGGGTTTTTTTCTCATCACTACATCAGAAACACTTTATTAAATACTTGGATAAAATATAAGAAATATGGTGATGAGAGGAAGCCGCTTTGGATAGTGCCAGCAGAAGTAATAAAAATAACAGCTGAATCTGAGGAAGAAAGAGTGATGTCATACAGTCAATTGTTAAAGATTCAAGGTGGGAAAGTTGAATTAAAGTCAGCAGAAGAGCTAAATAATAAATATGATTGGTTCCAAATGCAACAAATAAAAAGTCTGATGGAAAATGATATGAAATCTGATGGAATTAGACATGAGCAAACAGAATTGGAAAAGGTTTTGCTTGGAGACAATGAAAAATTAATATCAAAAGTATATAAATTATTATTGAAATGGTCTACAGAAGAGGAAGTAGTAAAATCTCAAATGGTTAAATGGGCAATCAATATAAACAGAGAAATCCAAATGGATACTTGGGAATACCTTTGGAAGAACTCGATGAAGATATCAACATGTCAGAATATCAAGGAGAACTGTTTTAAAATGATGTACAGGTGGTATATGACTCCGAAGAAACTGGCAAAGATGAGTAAAAAGATGTCAGACAGATGTTGGAAATGTAAGCACCATGAAGGTTCTTTTTTTCATATGTGGTGGACCTGTGAAAAAGCAAAAAACTTTTGGCGGATGATACAACAAGAAATTTCTAAAATTTTGGGTTATGACTTCAAGAAAGTGGAAGAGACTTTTCTGCTAGGATTACAAATAGAAAAATTTCCAAAAGAAGATAGGACTTTAATTTGGTATCTGCTCTCAGCTGCTAGGACATTGTATGCGCAGCTGTGGAAACAAGAAAAAATACCAGAGAAATGGGACTGGATTGTGAAAGTTTTATCGTGGAGCGAGATGGATAAATTAACAAGAACTTTGAGAGACTATGATCTGGAAGTGTTTAAAAAGGAGTGGAAGAAATTTAAAAAATATATAGAGTTAGAATGGAACGTAAAAAGACATTGGACAATCTTTTAATATGAATGAGAAGAAAAAGACAGTGTGTTTTGATGGGTTTGGGATACCTTTATATTTGGATTTAAATATATAACTTCGGGGTAAGTCTAATAACGGAGGGAAGGGGGATTGAAAATATCATATGGGTTAGGGATAGAAAAGATATAACTAAACATCGTAACCGTAGGTTATTAATAAATTGTTAAAATACAACATTGGAGGGAGGGGGGATTGAAATGTCATACGGATTAATATTGAGATAATTAAGAAATAACTAAGTTGTATAACCATATGATATCAATAAATTGTTAAAACACACCTTGGCAAATAGAAGAGGAAGGCATGGAAGTAGTGACAGACTTCACATTTCTGGGATCCAAGATCACTGCAGATGGTGACTGTAGCCATGAAACTAAAAGATGTTTGCTCCTTGGGAGGGCAGCTATGGCGAACCTGAGCAGTATAATAAAAGGCAGAGACATCACCCTGCCAACAAAAGTCTGTACAGTCAAAGCGACGGTATTCCCAGTAGTAATGTATGGCTGTGAGAGCTGGACCATAAGGAAGGCCGAGAGCAGAAGAATAGATGCTTTTGAGCTGTGGTGCTGGAGAAGAATCTTGAGAGTCCCTTGAAGTGCAAGAAGATCCAATCAGTCAGTCCTAAGGGAAATCCACCCAGACTGTTCCCTGGAAGGTCAGGTGCTGAAGCTGAAGCTCAAATACTTTGGCTACCAAATGAGAAAGGAGCACTCCCTGGAGAAGTTCCTGATGCTGGGAAAGACAGAAGGCAAAAGAAGAAGGGGACGGCAAAGGATGAGACGGCTGGGCAGCGTTATTTATGTAACAAACATGAATTTGAGCAGACTTTGGAGGATGGTGGAAGACAGGAGGGCCTGGCGTGCTTTTGTCCGTGGGGTCGCAAAGAGTCGGCGTCAACTGTGTGACTGAAGAACAAAAAACCTTGCCCAAGCATTTATAACATTTCTTTCTGATTAGAGTAAGGTTTCTTTTGCAGATTAGAGCCTTATAAGCAATTGGCATCAATACTTTTTGTGGTCTGTGGTTGTCTTTTACATATGAAATAGGGGGAAAGCTCTTTTTATGGGCTAAGAGGTTACATGGATCCTCCTTGTGCGGGTTCCTCGACACAGTAGCAGAGAACATCTCCGACTGAATCACTTTCAAAACTCCCAACATTAAAATTGTGTCTTCCCTGTGTGGGGTCTCAGTTGCTATCAAGGAGTGCTTCTGCAACAGAATCTCTTTCCACAATAAGAAAAGCCAAAAGGCTTCTCCCTTACAAGAGTTCATATATGCTTTTGAAAATTGTCACACTGGAGGAGGCAAGATGGCGTGGTAAGGCAGAGTGCCTGTCCAAGTGCTCTTGGAAGACACCTGAATTACAAGCCTTTGGGGTGTCCCCTCAGTGTGCCCTTTAGGTGTACGCCTTGGGTCTTGCCCCAAGGAGGTGTCTGGGGATGCCTCCGCAGCTGAAGGGAGCTTGCAGAGGGCTGAATGAGTGGCGAAGGCTGCTTCGATCAACCCCTGCTTTCCCTGGGCAGAGGCTTGTAATGCCCTCGGGCACCAACCGGGCCGCCGGAGAAAGGAGCGTTTGAGGCTACAGCGTCTTGGTAAACTTTCTCTCTCTCGGCTTGGCTTCGCGAACGAAGATTTAAGAAGGGTGCAATAGTCCACGTTTGCTGCAGGCTCGCTGGTGGCTGACAAGACCAATGTGGGACAGGCAGGTCCGGCCACAGCGGCTGCAGGGAAAAGTCTGATTTAGGGTTGGTCCTGTAGCAGTGCGATTCTTCCTCAATCTCCTTTTGTCCTCAAGACCAGCTATGCGTGTGTTCTCAAAGGAAGAGACAGCCTGGTGGATGGTGTGCCTCCATGCTTTGCGATCTGAGGCTAGGTCAGACCACTGGTGATGGTTGATGTGACAGGTGCTAAGGGATTTCTTCAAGGAGTCCTTGTACCTCTTCTTTGGTGCCCCTCTATTTCGATGGCCGGTGGAGAGTTCGCCATACAGGGCAATCTTGGGAAGGCGGTGGTTTTCCATCCTAGAAATATGCCCTGCCCAGCGCAGCTGCGTCTTCAACAGCAGTGCCTCGATGCTGGTAACCTCTGCCCGCTTGAGGACTTCAGTGTTGGTCACAAAGTCACTCCAGTGGATGTTGAGGATGGTGCGAAGGCAGCGCTGATGAAAGCGCTCAAGGAGTCGCAGGTGATGACGGTATAAAACCCACGATTCGGAGCCATAGATGAGGGTTGTCATCACAACCGCTTTGTAAACATTGATCTTTGTGCCTTTTTTCAGATGCTTGTTGCTCCACACTCTTTTGTGCAGTCGGCCAAATGCACGGTTTGCCTTTGCCAGCCTGTTGTCAATCTCCTTGTCGATCTTGGCATCTGAGGAGATGATGCACCCCAGGTAGCTGAACTGCTGGACTGTCTTCAGAACTGATTCACCCACAGTGATGCAGGGAGGGTGATAATCTTCCTGGGGTGCAGGCTGGTGGAGAACTTCTGTCTTCTTCAGACTAACTTCTAGGCCGAATAGCTTGGCAGCCTCTGCAAAGCAGGACGTCATATGCTGCAGAGCTGATACCGAGTGGGAGACGAGTGCAGCATCATCAGCAAACAGTAGCTCTCGGATGAGTTTTTCCATTGTCTTGGAGTGTGCCTTTAGTCGCCTCAGGTTGAACAGGCTGCCATCGGTGCGATAGCGGATGTAGACACCATCGTCCTCATCTAGATCTACTGCGGCTCTTTGAAGCATCATGCTAAAGAAGATCGTAAAGAGAGTTGGCGCGAGAACGCAGCCTTGCTTTACACCTGTGCCTATTGGGAAGGGCTCCGAGAGGTCGTTGCAGTGTCTGACTTGGCCTCGCTGGTCTTCGTGTAGCTGGATGATCATGCTGAGGAACCTTGGGGGACATCCTAAACGTTCCAAGATTTGCCACAGGCCTTTCCTGCTAACGGTATCGAAAGCTTTGGTAAGGTCGACAAAAGTCACATACAGACCCTTGTTCTGTTCCCTGCATTTCTCTTGGAGCTGCCTGAGAACAAATACCATGTCGGTGGTGCTCCTGTTAGCTCTGAAGCCGCACTGGCTCTCTGGGAGGAGTTCTTCTGCAATGGTGGGCACCAGTCTGTTCAGGAGTATTCTGGCAAGGATTTTGCCTGCGATGGAGAGCAGGGTTATCCCCCGGTAGTTGGAGCAGTCTGACTTTTCCCCTTTGTTCTTGTATAGGGTGATGATGATTGCATCGCGAAAGTCCTGTGGTAATTTGCCTTGTTCCCAGCAGGTGACAAGTACTTTGTGAAGTGAGCTATGTAGTACTGTGCCCCCATGCTTCCAGATCTCTGGTGGAATTCCATCAACTCCTGCTGCCTTGCCACTTTTCAGTTGCTTGATGGCTTTAACAGTCTCTTCTAGGGTGGGGATCTCATCCAACTCTGTTTTCACCGGTTGAAGTGGGGTGAGGTGGATTGCTGAATCTTGAACTACGCGGTTGGCACTGAAGAGAACCTGAAAATACTCCGACCACCGGTTCAGTATGGATGCCTTGTCTGTGAGGAGCACTTGGCCGTCTGCACTATGCAAGGGACTCTGAGCCTGATATGATGGACCATATACTGCCTTCAGGGCTTCGTAGAACCCTCTTAAATCACCAGTGTCTGCAGACAGCTGGGTTCTCTCTGCAAGCTTGGTCCACCACTCGTTCTGAATGTCTCGAAGCTTGCGCTGGAGGTTGCTACATGCAGCGCGAAAGGTTGCTTTTTTCCCGGGACAGGAGGGCTGAGCAAGATGTGCTTGGTAGGCAGATCTCTTTTTTGCCAGTAATTCTTGGATCTCTTGATTGTTCTCATCAAACCAGTCCCTGTTCTTCCTTGTGGAGAACCCGAGGACTTCTTCAGAGATCTGCAGGACGGTAGTTTTTAGGTGTTCCCAGAGTGCTTCTGGAGAAGGGTCTGTGGGGCAACTGAGGTCCTCAATTCTTGACTGGAGTTTTGCCTGGAAGGCAGCTTTAACTTCGGCTGACTGGAGGCTGCCAACCTGAAACTTCCTCCGAGGGATACCTCCTCTCCTGGGTGTGGGTTTAAAGTGAAGACGGAGATTGCAGCGTACAAGACGATGATCCGTATGACATTCTGCGCTGGGCATTACTCGGGTGTGTAAGACATCTCGAAGGTCTCTCTGGCGCACCAGAATGTAGTCGATAAGGTGCCAATGCTTGGACCGTGGGTGCATCCAGGTTGTCTTTAGACTGTTCTTCTGCTGGAAGATAGTGTTGGTGATGGTGAGCTGGTGCTCCATGCAGAATTCTAGCAGGAGGCGCCCGTTGTCATTGCAGTTGCCAATGCCGTGTTTGCCAAGTACTCCTTTCCAGGCTTCCGAGTCTTTACCTACTCTGGCATTGAAGTCGCCAAGGATGATCACCTTGTCCTCTGTAGGGGTCTTCCGTACGAGGTTGCGTAGATCAGCATAGAACTTGTTCTTTTCTGCAGGATCTGCTTGAAGGGTTGGGGCATACACACTGAAGAGTGTTGCATGCTGCTTGTTTTGAAGTGGGAGGCGCATAGACATGATGCGATCTGAGTGACCTGTTGGCAGGTTTTCGAGTTTGGAGGCAATGGAGTTCCTGACCATGAAGCCAACGCCAGAAAGGCGGCTCTCAGCCTTTGACTTACCTGACCAGTAGAGAGTATAGCCAGCACCGTGTTCTTGAAGACTACCTTCCTCAGGGAAACGGACCTCACTGAGAGCTGCTATGTCGATATTCAACCTGAGAAGTTCGTGGGCAACTAGAGCAGAGCGTCGTTCAGGGCGACCACTGTCTACTGTGTCAAGCATGGTTCTGATGTTCCAACACGCAAGCTTTAGTCTTTGCACACTTTGTGAGGCAGGTGCATGCCTTTTCTTTGTTGTTATTTTTCGACCGCAAGTAAGGATGCCCGTTGACCGCGGCTAGCCAACTGGGGTGGGGGAGACGAGCTTTGTTTAGGCCAAACTTGCAATAGCCTAATAACTTGCAAAAGGAATCATTGGAAGGATGGAACTAAAATGCTGCTTTGACTGGAAAGCGTACACACTGTGAGAGGAAGGCGAAAGTTGCTTTGGCGGAGTGGCGGAGAATGGCGGCGTTGACAGCGGACAGCGGCAGCTGCTTCGGAAGAGGGTGAGCGTTTATGGACTTTCCCACCCCCCTTTTTCTTTTTGTGTGACTGAAATTTTTGTTGAGAGAAGTGGGAAGAAAAGGGGAGTGAAGTGGATTAAGAAGACGTGAGAGCTTGTGAGACTGAAATAGAGGGACTGAGATTTAAATGTGAGAGCGATTCAGCTGGAGTTGGAGTGAGAGCGATTCAGCTGGAGATTTAAATGTGAGAGCGATTCAGCTGGAGGAGAAAAATGTGCAGAGACAAGTGACGGAAGAGAGAAAAAGAAAGTTTGAACAGAAGGAACTGAGCAGGGTAAAGTGGTCGGGAGAGAGTAGGGGTGGAACTGGCAAGTAGGAAAGAAAATTGGTGGATTGGTGGATTGAAAAAGAGACAGAAACTGAGGGTTGTGGAGAGAAATACAGAGAGAGAAAGAAAGAACTGGAACTAAAGTAGAAGGACTTGCTGTAAAGATGGTGGAGTATGGTGGAGCGTGAGGGGCGAACGTGGAGGACGAAAGACAGCGCTGGGAAATAAAGGAGGAGGAGGGGGTTTTTAGCGACGATCTTTCGCCGCGGCCACCTCCTCCTTGAAGAGTGGGGAACGGAACTGTATAGTAGATTGCCTTTTGGATGTTGGACGTTGGACTCTGCAGATTTTTGGGCTGGACATTGAGTTATATGAAAATGGCGAAAGCTGGGTCTGGATTGTAAAGAAGCGGAGCTTGCTGGGAAGAAGAAGGAGGAAAAGGAGCAGGGGATGCCGGGACCTTTGGGATGAAATTTCCTAAAGAGGGTGAAGTACATATTTAAACCCATGAATTAATGAACTAACAAACTTTAATTAACTATATGAATGTTATTAGGTACTGGTAATGAACTAATAAATTTTTGGACATCTCCTGATTTTCCCTTGAACTTTTCTGCTTATTATTGGACTGTGATTATTATTGTTTATTATTGGACCGTGATCTGGGTATTATTTTTTGAGAGGTTTGGGAAGTATAATATAAATAAAAAATAAGAAATAAGAAAGAAATAAGAAAAGGAACTTAATCTGGTAAGAATTATAAAAAGGGTATGTTAAATGTATAGAAGGTCTTAAGTACTAGGGTAGGTATTTTTGGAAAACTTTCCCTGGCCATTGAGATAAGGAGGTGAAGGATTAAATTGAACCTTTAAGGGGGAAAGTAGGGTGATAGGACTTTTTAAGTTGGATATAGAATGGATGCCAAAGCTAAAAAATTAGCACAGGCCACACCTCCAGGTCTGGGGAAGGCTTCCACAACCACATTAAATCAAGACGCAGTGGAGAAACTCCAGAGTATAATGCTAGCAGGTTTTAAACAAAACCAGGAGGCTCTTGAAGAGATCCAGACAGAGCTCAAGGAAGAAATTAAAAAAACAAATGAAAGGATGGATGAATTCCAGAAACAGGTATTGGCAAATACCCAGCAAATTCATAAGCTATCTGCAAAAGTTGATGCTCTGGATGAGCAGGGGAAAACAATGGTTGCCAGCATGAAAGAAGTAAAAAAAACTACTTCAGTTCTGGAAGATAGAGTAGCTAAAATTGAAATGGAGAAAGCCATGTACAAATTGAGATTTCAAAATATAATAGAGGAAAAAGGTGAAGATATGTACAAAAAAATTGAGGAAATTTTAACAATAGGAGAAGACCAGTCAACAAAAGATATAATGCAAGAAGTTGATTGGATAAGGAGGGTTGCAACAACATACACTAAAAAATCTAATTTACCAAGAGAAATTCACGTAAGATTTCTGAAGGTCTCGACATGTGAAAAAGTTCTGAGAACAGCGAGAGAAAATGATTTGAGGTGGAAAGGAAATAAAATCCAAGTGTTGAAAGATATACCATGGAGTATAAGGCAGAGAAGAGAGAGTTATAAGAAGCTGACATCTTGGCTGAGTGAGCAATCCATCTCCTTCAGATGGTTAGTTCCAGAAGAAGTCTTTTTTATGTTTCAAAGTAAAAGGTTCAACAACTTCTGTGGAGAAAATGGGGGAATTTTGGAGAGAGAATGTGGACATAGATGTTCAAGAGTCTGATGTGGATGAGGACCAAGAAGGAGGGGATGAAGCAAGTAGAACTAGTAAAGAAAGTGCCAAGAGAAAGAACAATGGAAGAATAAAGACAAGACTACAAGTACTAAAAGAGAAAAAAAACATTATTAGATAGTAATTTACAAGCTGAAAAATGAATAAATGGGGACTTAAGATTACATCGGTGAATATAAATGGCTTGAATGAACCACAGAAAAGGCAGAAGACCTTTCTCCAACTCAAAAAGACTAACTCAGACATAATATGTATGCAAGAAACGCATATCAAGGAAGAAGACTGAAAATATTTGCTGAATAAAAAATTGGGAACTTTATACCATTCTTCAGATTTAAAAAATAAAAGAGGCGTGGCTATATACATTAAAGAATGGATAAAATCCAAATTGCTCCACAGTGATGAATCAGGGAGAATAGTTTTGGTAGAAATTGAATTGGAAGGCCAAAGAACGATTGTAGGAAATATTTATGCACCCAATAATAATCAAGAAAAAATTTTTGCTGAGTTACACCAAAAGTTGACTGAGTTTGAGGCTACAAATTACTGTATTATGGAGACTTTAATGCAGTCCTGGATGTCTATAAAGGTAAAAAAAAATGGGAAAAATAAGACAAAAAAATACGTGGTTCTCTACTGAAAACCTTCTTTAAGATGGCAGATGAGCTAAATTTGATTGATGTCTGGAGAATGAAGAATTCTCGGACAAGTGATTATACTTTTTATTCTCAAGTTCACGACTCATGGTCGAGAATAGACATGGGCTGGATGTCAACATCGATGGCAATAACAGTGGACAAAGCTGATATACTTCCTAAAACCTTTGCAGACCATAGCCCGGTTCAGATAACTTTGGAAAAACCAAGATTGAAATCTCGTTGGACCCTAAATCTCCAAATATTGAAAGATAAGGAATTTGTTGAAGAATCTAAAGAGAAAATTAAAACGTTTTTTGAGTGTAATAGAGAGGAAGATTCTGCTACACAAACTATTTGGGATGCTTTTAAGGCCTTTTTTAGGGGTTTAGCAATTAGCTATTCAGCGCAAAGAAAAAGACAAAGAACATGTAGATATAATGAATTATTGGCGAATCTGAAGAAACAAGAGGACCTGCAGAAGACAAATAGTACGGAGCAGATAAAAATGAAGATCCAGGTATTGCAACACCAAATAAATTTAATACTTCAAGAGGAATTAGAGAAAAAACTGATTTGGGCCAAACAATACTATTTCGAAAATGCGAATAAAACTAGTAGGTGGCTTGCATTTAAGCTGAGAAAAGAAAGGGGGGGGGGAATTATTAAATCCCTAAAAGATGAGAATCAATCAGAAGTGATGCAAAAATCCCAAATAGAAGAAATAGTTAAAAAGTTTTACCAAAAGCTATATCAAGAACAGAATTTGAAGGAAACCCAGCAGAATGAATATATAGAACAAACTAAGTTACAACAATTAACAAACCAGCAACGGGATTCTCTGGAAGATTCAATAACAATACAAGAGATTATAGAAGCAATAAGGATACAGAAAAACAACAAAACTCCTGGTTTGCACGGTCTGCCAATTGAATTTTATAGGTGTTTTGAAGAAACTCTCTTGTTACCTTATAAAAGAGTATTGGAGGGGATATATAGAACAAATGAGATTCTGGAATCATGGAAGGAAGCTTTAATTTCATTATTGCATAAGGAAGGAACTGACTGAAATTAAAAACTATAGACCGATTTCTTTGTTAAATGCAGATTATAAGATCTTTGCATCGATATTAGCGAAAAGATTGAAAAGAATTTTACCAGACATAATACATGAAGATCAGTCAGGTTTTATACCTGGGAGAGTTATGAGGCAAAATTTAAGAGTGATTATGAATATTCTGGAATATTACAAGGAGCATCCAGAGAAACAGTTCGCAGCAATAACATTAGATGCTGAAAAAGTGTTTGATAATGTTAATTGGGCTTTTATGCTGAAAACGCTGACCTCGATCGGTTGTGGAGAGAACCTGGTGAAACTGATTAAATCAATTTACACAAACCAAAAGGCAAGAATTAATGTCAATGGATCTGTATCAGATCCAATAATGATTGGACAAGGGACAAGACAAGGCTGCCCGTTATCCCCTATTCTTTTTGTATTGACATTAGAACCCTTATTACAGAGGATGAGAGAAAACGTGGAGATCAGAGGGGTCAAAATTAGGAAGGAAGTTTATAAAATACAAGCTTTTGCAGATGACATATTAGTTACCTTGGAAGATCCTAACAGCTCGATGGAAGAACTGAAGAAAACTTTAAAGCAATATGGTGAGGTGGTGGATTTTAAGGTTAATTATCAAAAAACCAAGTTTTTGTCCCGAAACATGACGAAAGAACAGATCTTAGAATTGGAAGCCAAATCAGGATTTCATTGCGAAAGGAAAGTCAAATATTTAGGTATATATTTAACATTGGAACTAAAAACTCTTGTAAGGGACAATTATAAAAAGATTTTAAAAGAGGTCAAAATAGATTTAGAACGGTGGTATGACCTACAAATTTCCCTTATGGGGAGAATAGCATCAGTTAAAATGAATATACTTCCAAGAATATTATTCTTGTTCCAAATGTTACCGATAATGTTACCCAAATCCTTTTTTAAACAATTGAATAGAATGGTAGCAAGATTTATCTGGCAAAACAAAAAAACAAGGATTAAGTTAAAAATTCTTCAAGATAGCAAAGAAAGGGGGGGCTTTGCCTTACCTGATTGGCAAATTTATCACAAAACTTGTATTTTGACATGGGTTAAAGAATGGCTGCTTCTAAAAAATAAAAGACTTTTAATATTGGAAGGGGCTGACTTGGCTAAAGGGTGGCACGCATTCATATGGTATGATTGCCCAATAAAAGGAAGTAAATTCCTTAGACACGAAATAAGGAAGTCTTTATATAAGACCTGGTCTGAGGTTAAAAATCAAATATATAAATATACTCCTAAGTGGCTCTCTCCAGTTGAAGCATCGGTTCAACCTAATCTTTTTAATTGGGAAGAAGATTATACTTATGAAAGCCTGTTAGATGTCAGACAGGAATTGAATATGGAAGTAATTTCTAAAATGGACTGATGGTTGAGAACTCAAGTTAAATCTAGGCATAAGTCAGATAAGGGGCTAGGTTTCCCAAAAAAATGAATAAATTCGATTGCATTATATATGAATCTGATAGAAAAATGATCTCTAGTTGTTATACTTGGCTATTAGAAATGAAGATGCAAGAGGAAAATGTAAAGGAGAGTTGGATTAAATGGTTACAAGAATTTGGCTACACTATTGACTTAGATAATTGGGAGAAAATATGGAAAGAAAATAATAAATTGTCTAAATCCTCTTTATTAAAAGAAAATTTGTACAAAATGGTTTACTGCTGGTACTATACCCCCGAAAGACTCTCTAAAGCACTTCCAAATAGCTCAGATAAGTGTTGGAAGTGCACAAAAGTAAAGGGTTCGTTATATCACTTGTGGTGGAAATGTGATTATGCGAAAAAATATTGGGTAAAAATATCCATCTGGTGTCAAAAGATGTTAAAAACAAGAATTCCTCATGTACCAGAACTATATTTATTAAATATTTGTCAAATCACATTACCCAAGAAAATAAAAAGGCTGTTACTGCATATTATAACTATAGCTAGGATATTGTATGCTAAGTACTGGAAAAAGCCGCAAACGCCAAACAAAAATGAATTTCTGTCCAAATTAATGGAAGCAGCTGAAATGGATATGTTAACTTGCAGATTGAAAGGAGGAAATGTGGAAGAATGTAAAGAGACTTGGAACCCGATGAACGATATGAAAATATTGAAAGTCATAGTCTTTTTTGACTCAATCGCTCCATTAGGTGTTGTATGTTAGTAGGTTGATGTTGATGTTCATGGTGATATGTAAATGTTTATATTTTGATTTGTAAGGTGTATTACTATCTTAAATGTTTAAATGTTCAACAATAAAAAGTAACTTGTTAAAAAAAATTGTCACACTGACTGAATCTGCACACTCAAAGGTTTTCTCCCCATGTGCGGGTACTTTGATGCAGCTGAAGAGTGCCACTCGAACCGAATCTTCTCTCAGACTCTAAGCACTGAAAAGGTTTCTCGTGTTTGGAGTTTATCAGCAAGTTCAAGGGGGGGTGGGGAGTGGTCTCATTCATTGGGATGCTGTCTCTCCAACATCAAAGCATCCGTTGGGGTCATTAACGAGTCCAGGTGTGGCAAGCCGCGGCCGGATATTGAGAATTCTAACGATTCCCCCTTTTGTGTCTTCTCTGATGCTGTTCAAGACTCCTCCTCTGACTGAATCTCTTTCCACACTCTGAGCATTCAAAAGGTTTCTCCCCTGTGTGGGTTCTCTGATGACGTTGAAGATTGCCACTCAAACTGAATTTCTTTCCACACTCTAAGCATTTAAAAGGTTTCTCCTCTGTGTGGGTTCTCTGATGAAGTTGAAGACTGCTGCTCTGACTGAATCTCTTTCCACACTCTGAGCATTCAAAAGGTTTATCCCCTGTGTGGGTTCTCTGATGACGTTGAAGAGTGCCACTCCCACTGAATCTCTTTCCACACTCTGAGCATTCAAAAGGTTTATCCCCTGTGTGGGTTCTCTGATGACGTTGAAGAGTGCCACACCCACTGAATCTCTTTCCACACTCTGAGCATTCAAAAGGTCTCTCCCCTGTGTGGGTTCTCTGATGATATTGAAGACTGCCACTCCGACTGAATCTCTTTCCACACTCTGAGCATTCAAAAGGTTTCTCCCCTGTGTGGGTTCTCTGATGAAGTTGAAGACTGCCACTCCGACTGAATCTCTTTCCACACTCTGAGCATTCAAAAGGTTTCTCCCCTGTGTGGGTTCTCTGATGACGTTGAAGAGTGCCACTCAAACTGAATTTCTTTCCACACTCTAAGCATTTAAAAGGTTTCTCCTCTCTGTGGGTTCTCTGATGAAGCTGAAGACTGCCACTCTGACTGAATTTTGTTCCACACTCTGAGCATTCAAAAGGTTTCTCCCCTGTGTGGGTTCTCTGATGACGTTGAAGACTGTCACTCTGACTGAATCTCCTTCCACACTCTGAGCATTCAAAAGGTTTATCCCCCGTGTGGGTTCTCTGATGACTTTGAAGATGGCCACTCCGACTGAATCTCTTTCCACACTCTGAGCATTCAAAAGGTTTCTCCCCTGTGTGGGTTCTCTGATGACGTTGAAGATGGCCACACCCACTGAATCTCTTTCCACACTCTGAGCATTCAAAAGGTTTCTCCCCTGTGTGGGTTCTCTGATGACGTTGAAGACTGTTACTCTGACTGAATCTCCTTCCACACTCTGAGCATTCAAAAGGTTTATCCCCCGTGTGGGTTCTCTGATGACTTTGAAGATGGCCACTCCGACTGAATCTCTTTCCACACTCTGAGCATTCAAAAGGTTTCTCCCCTGTGTGGGTTCTCTGATGACGTTGAAGATAGCCACTCCGACTGAATCTCTTTCCACACTCTGAGCATTCAAAAGGTTTCTCCCCTGTGTGGGTTCTCTGATGAAGTTGAAGACTGCCACTCTCACTGAATTTCTTTCCACACTCTAAGCATTCAAAAGGTCTCTCCCCTGTGTGGGTTCTCTGATGAAGTTGAAGACTGCCACTCTCACTGAATTTCTTTCCACACTCTGAGCACTCAAAAGGTTTCTCCCCTGTGTGGGTTCTCTGATGACGTTGAAGATGGCCACTCTGATTGAATCTCTTTCCACACTCTGAGCATTCAAAAGGTCTCTCCCCTGTGTGGGTTGTCTGATGACATTGAAGACTGCCACTACAACTGAATCTCTTTCCACACTCTGAACATTCATAAGGATTGTCCCCTGTGTGGGTTCTCTGACGATGTTGAAGACTGCCACTCTTAATAAATCTCTTTCCATTCTCTGTGCATGAAAAAGTTCTCTCTCCTCTGTGGGTTTTTTGGTGCAGCTGAAAGATTCTACTTTGACTGAATTTATTACTCATTTCTGAGAATTCAGAAGGTTTCTCCTCTCTCTGTATTGTCTGGTGTACAAGGATCTGTGATGTATTTCTGAAATACTTTCCACACTGAATGGATTTCCTTGCCTTCATTATCCTGTGCTTTGGAAAATGTACATTCTGCTTTCTTCCATAATGCTTCTCAACCATACCACCATCTTTCTTTCTCTTAGGTTTGCCTCGATTCCTGACAATTTTGTTCAAGTTTTCATTTTTAGCTCTATGTGGCATTTTCTGATAAAGTTCCTCACCCTCCACATTCCTCTGCTCATCTTCTGCTGGGATAGATAGAAAGAAACTGTTAGCGCTTGGAAAGGGAGTAAGATCTAACAGCATCTACATGACTATAGGAAGAAAGTTTGGCTGATCTGAACCACACATCCCCCTTTCTCCGAGAATAATTAATATTTAAAAATACGTCCCCCTCCCATCTGTCTGCCCAGGCATCTCTTTTATAAGAGGCTGAATTAATCTAATTCGAACCTCATGATGCCACTAACTTCTCAGCATCAGATGCTCAACATTTTCTGTCTTCCCAGACTCACATTCACAAAGTCTCTGTGCAAAAGGATCTCTTCTGAATTTGCCCTCAAGCACCACAGAGGGGAGAGCCTCACATCCAGCCACTGTGAAGGCTTTTCTGGTTTTTCTTTACATCAAGGTGTGTTCGATACCTGAACCATATCCAATTTGACTGTGCACTCTGCATTTGGAATTCTATGAAGATCTACTTGTCTCTCTATATCCTCAGTTTAAGAACGACCTTGGCCTGAGCCCAGGTCATGGCTAGAAGCACCTGGCGAGGGGGAAATCCAAGTAACTGTGATTTGTTATGCACCGATTTCAACCATTTAGCTTGAAAAGTATTGGGTAATAGCAAATGGATTAGTCCAGGGGTGGTCAAACTTGCTTCATGTAAAATCCACATGGAATAAACTTTAGGGTTTTGAGAGTTGCAAGAAATGAATGTCAGATATCTGAGAGAAGAAAGGGAGGGAGGGAGGGAAGGAAGGAGGAAAGGAAGGGAGGGAGGCAGGAAAAGAAAGAAGGGAGGAAGGGAGGGAGAAAGCGATGACAGGAAGGAAGGAAGGAAGGAAGGAAGGAAGGAAGGAAGGAAGGAAGGAAGGAAGGAAGGAAGGAAGGAAGGAAGGAAGGGAGGGAGGGAGGGAGGGAGGGAAGTCGCCCTGAGCCTGCATCGGCAGGGAGGGCGGGATATAAATTCGAGAAATAAATAAATAAATAAATAAATAAATAAATAAATAAATAAATAAGGGAGGGAGGGAGGGTGGAATGAAGGAAGGAAAGGAGGGAGGGTGGAAAGAAGGCAGGGATGGTGGAAGGAAGGGAGGAAGGGTGGAGGGAGGGAGGGAGGGAGGAAGGAAGGAAGGAAGGAAGGAAGGAAGGAAGGAAGGAAGGAAGGAAGGAAGGAAGGAAGGAAAGGAGGGAGGGGTGGTGGAAGGGAGTGAAGGTGGAAGGGAGGGAGGGAGGTAGGAAGCAAGGGAGGGTGGAAGGAAGGAAAGGATGGAGGGAGCAAGGGAGGGAGGGAGGAAGGAAAGGAGGGAGGGTGGAAGGGAAGAACGGAGGGAGGGTCCAAGGAAAGGAGGGAGGGTGGAAGGGAGGAATGGAGGGAGGGAGGGAGGAAAATAGATGGGGAGGGAGGAGGGAGATAGAGGTGAAAAGAAATCAACTTTTACTGCATTCTCCAAGCTCCCAGCTGGCTTGGCTTGGAAAAGTGATTTAAAGACAAATGTCTCCTCCAAACTGGCCAACAGGGCAGTGGGAGCTTTGGGAGCCACACGATCTGTGTGAAAGAGCCACGGTTTGGCCACCCGGGACTAGTCCCTCAGGCTGAAAGGGAGGGAGGGAGGAAGGAAGGGAGGAAGGGAGTGTGGAAGAAAGGGAGGGAGGGAAGGGAGGGAGGGAGGAAAAGAAAGAAGGGAGGGAGGAAGCGAGGGAGGAAGCGATGATAGGAAGAATAGAAGGATGGGAGAAACGAAGGGAGGAAGGGAGGGAGTGATGGACGGAGGGAGTGAGGGAGGGAGGAAGGGACGGAGGGAGGAAAGAAGGAAGGAGGGGAGAAAGGATAAGAGGAAGGGAGGGAGGGAGGAAGGGAAGGAAGCCGCCCTGAGCCTGCTTTGACAGGGAGGGCGGGATATAAATTTGAGTAATAAATAAATAAATAAGTAATGGAAGGAGGGAGAAAGGATGGATGGAAGGAAGGAAAGAAAGGGGGAGGGATGGTGGAAGGCAGGGAAGGAGGGTGGAAGGAAGGGAGGGAGGTTGGAAGGGAGGGAGGGAGGAAGGAAGGAAAGGAGGGAGGGAGGGAGGAAGTGTGGAAGGAAGGGAGGAAGGAAAGGTGGAAGGGAGGGAGGGAGGAAAATAGATGGGGAGGAAGGAGGGAGAGAGAACCTTTCTGCAACTGCCTTCACTTGAAATAGCTTTTGGGTGGCTGGAACATCAAGAGCCCCTTTTGCATGATAGAATTTAAGGATGCTGTTGGCAGTTCTTTCACCTTGCATTGCTGCATACTGCATATGGGCATCTCTGCCCCCTCCCCCCAGATGACCCCAGAGGTCAGTTCCAATGCTATGAATACGTGAAGTTTCTTATCCTGAATCAGACCCTTGGTCCCTTGGAGTCAGTATCATCTGCTCAGTCCAGCATCGGCTCTCCAGGGTCCAGGCAGAGTCTTTCATTTCACCTCCTACCTGATCCTTTTCTCTGGAGATGCTGCCGGTTGAACTGGAGATCTTTTCATTCCACACAGATCCTCTGCCAGGGAGCCACAGCCCCTCCCCTAGTGGTAGGACGTGCCTCAAAATGATGCAGTGCTATTCAGTATTTGAATTCATTCCTCATCACAACGGAATGGCACCCATGAAAGATCCTTACCCAGAGAGGACACATTCTCATAGTTCTCCAGCATGACTTCCCTGTACAGAGCTCTTTGTCTCGGATCCAGCAGGGCCCACTCTGCCTCCGCGAAAGAGACGAACACCTCTTCAAAGGAAAAGGGACCCTGAAAGAAAAAGCAGATTCAACCTCTTCAGATATCACACCTTGCAGAGATTGCACACTGGAAGGGAGTCGTCTGGGGAGATATGGAAAGGAAGGCTTGGGATGGGTAAATGGAATAGTATTCAAGGGATCTCTCACACAGACCCTTTGTAGAAACAGAAGGAGCAAAAACTCCTCTGAGAAAATAGGAGGAACTCAGGCTGTGCCCACCCCCCACCCCCCAATTCTCTCCTACTTGGATTGCAGGTGCAGCAGTCGTTTCCACCCCTCTGAAAAGACGAAGGCTCCACAACATCTCTTCACTGCCTGTTCCTGAAACAGGGGAGGAAGGAAGGGTGTTTGCTTGTTTGTTCCCTGCTTCACACACCTCCTTTCTGGGGTTGTGAAACTTTACCCTATTTATGTTCAACAGATGTTTAAAATACTTTTTATTACATTCTGGGAGAGGCAGAAGAGAAGCACCAGGGACCTATGAGCCTCAGGGATTATAAATGCTGCCAGAATATTTCAGACTTCTGTGAGACTTGGGTTTCCTCTATGGCAGGTGTGGGCAACGGTAGCTCTCCAAATGTTTTTTGCCTACAACTCCCATCAGCCCCAGCTATTGGCCATGCTGACTGGGGTTGATGGGAGTTGTAGGCAAAAAACATCTGGAGAGCCACCGTTGGCCACCCCTGCTCTATGGAGAGGGAAAGGGTTAGGTGGAAATGCCATAGCATGAAACTTCACCGTCACAATGTACCAGACGCGAATCAAGCAGTTCTGGAGAGTTGAAGGAAATAAGAATGAGTTTTCAGAGTGTCTCTGGACATGCTAAGTTCACAACCAGATTTTCAGCCAGATGAAACGTCAACAAGATATCGCATCTGTCCCAAGTTCCGTCCCAAGTCCCTCCCCAAAGTTCCTGGCAGTGCTGGGCCATCGCCTGCCATCCCTCCTCCACCCCCTGCTGCCCACAGCAGCCCCCCAGGTGACCCTTCAAGCACAAGCACAGAAGCCACAGTTCCCCATTATTATTGGCCCCCTGGGACACGTTTTCAGAGTTCGACTGCCCCAGAAGGTGGAGGTTCCCTTTATTCACCAGGCTGAGGAGCTCTGCTGAGGCTGATCTACCTTCCCCCCCCCCACCTTGGCAAGTTGAAATTCTGATGGAAGGAAGGTGAGATGTGATTTTTTTTTTTAATATAATGAGAGACACTGACCTCCAGGAATTTTTCTAATCTCCTTTTGGAAGCATCACAGTTTGTGGACGTTGAGTGCCACCAATTAATTGTGTTGTCTGTAGAAATACGTATTCCCACCCAGCTCGACCTGAACTCTCTATCCACCACATTCACGGGCTGCCCTGATTGCATCCAGCCACAACAAGTCCTTACCACAGGAGATGGCATCTTGGGCACGCTCCACCGCCGGCACCCTCTGCCCCTGCTCCAAGGAAGCTCCTTCTGCCTCAGGGATTGCAGCTTCCATCTCCAAAGGTGGTCTTCGCATCTGAAACAGCAGCCAGGGAGAGGGGTAACAGATGGAATGGAAAAGAGACCAAGGAAGGGATCCTGCCCCACTCCCAGATTCTGCACCCTTCTCTCACCAGAGATGGTGAGGTACCTACAGGGATCAGAAATCTTCTAGCAGATGAGGCTCTGGGCAGTTATCTGGGAAGGAAACTTTAAGATAAGGTCAGATTTAGTTGCTTGAATTAGACATACAGGAGAGAATCCCCTCACCTGTTCTGCCTGCCTCTTCTCCTCTGCCTGACTCAGGAGGAAACCTTCGGCCAGGGCCACCGCCTGGGAACTGGTCTCCGGCCCACATCCTCTGACCCAACCCTGCATTTCCTGGGGCAGGAGAGTCAGGAACTGCTCCAGGATCACCAGGTCCAGGATCTGCTTCTTGGAGTGCCTCTCCGGATTCAGCCACTGGCTGCAAAGTCCATTGAGCTGGCTGCAAACCTCTCGGGGCCCATTGGCCTCATGGTAGCAGAACTGCTGGAAGTGTTGGCAGAGTACATCTGAGGTCATGGTGTCTTTAGACAGGACCTCTGGCACAGCTCTTTCCCAGAATTCAGCACCACTTCCAGGTGGGATGGGCTGGGGAATCTTCCTTGATCTCTTGCCAGCTCCAGGTCCTTCTGGGTCCTGCTCTTCCATCTCCTTCCCCTTCTCTTGAGTCATCTCTGTCTCTGAAAAGCTGCCTTTATTAACATGGCTATGAAAGGAGGCAACTCCCTAAGGGGATGGAGAGAGACAAAAAGGAGTGTGTCAAAAGAAAGATACATACACACACACACAAACCTGCAGACATATTGATGCACATATAAATACAACCTCCATGCCCCAAGAGAAGCAGGAAATATAACACAAGTCCTTCATCCAGAGAATTATCGCAATTCTCTCCCAGCCGCCGTATTCCCGCTCACCCTGAAAGAAGAGCCATTTTCCAGAGGCCAGACTATTTGGAATAAAGCCTATGCCGAGACTCTGAAGACCTTTGCATGACTAATAATTATCTCAGTGGTGGAGATGGTAGTTGGGGGGAGGGTCAGCCAAAATACCTGCCATTGCGAGAAGCCAATCAGCGTGAATGATTCATACATGTGATCCCATCTGGGATCCCTTACTGGGCCCCCCAAAGGCAGGCTTCATAGTCTTGTTGGCATCTCCCTTAACGAGATCTGAACCCTCCCCTCCTGGGACTGTGCCCTGGTGTTCCTCCCTGGGAGTCTGTGCCTCTCTCGCCTGGCGGAAGGATGCCCGTCCTCCCACCCCAACCCCAGTGCAGGAGGGAGAATCTGGCATCCTGTTGCAGCTGCCTCTGCCAAACGAGCTGTGGAGGGATGGGGCAGGGCGATGCGTTTGGAGCAGGTGCGGTTCCTCCGTGTGTTTACCTGGCATGTTCCTCAGTGGTGGATTCTTGTGTGGCCTTTGTTCCTCCAGGCCCTGTAAATATTGGGGGCGTGGCCACATCAGCAAGCTCCACCCCTCTCTGCCTGTCAGGGGAGCCACCTAATGCTCTGATTGGTGGGCTGGGGTGGTGTTTGCATGAGCACCAATGGGGTTGCTACGCGCTCTCCACCTTGGCAACAGAGGCATTTAAAATGACCCCAAAAGGCCAGCTTCGGTTGTGGTTTGCAGAACGAAAATGACCAGCAAGAGAATGCCAGTTTCATATATTTAATTTTTCTTACATTTAATCACACTGATTATCGCTGCTCCCCAACAAACTCCGCTTCCATAGGAGAGCAAAACTGGTGCCTCAGTTACCAACCTCTTGGTGCCTGAAGCCAAAATAATCTGCAAGCCTGAATAAATAACCAAGTTTACTACATTGCCAAAGAAATCCCTGAGAAATTGATCCACCCCATCCTCACAAGGCTCCCCCTTTATACTGCAACCGACACAGGAAACGGAGAAGTCTCTTTGCAAGCTCCTCATTCAAGAAATACAGGATCAGCCCAAGCGCTTTCCCCCTACTCTCGAGAGAGGCCAAGAAGACGCCTGCACTTTAAGCACTCTCTATTGTGAACTGTGCAAGGGACATATGCATGAGAGAGATGCGGACTGATCTATTGATTTTTGAACGTAAGAAATAATATTTGGATCTGCAGTAAAATTTGCTAGCTAGCTGTGTATTCACAGTGCTTGATTAGGGTGGCTTTAGCTGTTTCCGTGAATCTCCTGGCCTGAAGTTCTCCCAGAATTAGAACCCGCCTCCAGCAGACCGAGATCAGTTCCCGGGGAGAAAACGGCGCACCTGGGACAGCCACGGCTTGCAATGATCCCCGCCTCCCTCCCAAGAGCTAAATGCTTATTCCTCCTCCAAGACTTACTTCCAAGCAAACTTTCCCCGGGATCCCGCGGCTGCAAAGCGTCCCTCTCCTGCTGCAGCTTCTTTGCAGGCTTCTCCCTTCCTCCTCCGCCCTGCAAAAGCAAACCCCTCCCCCTCCCCCAGGAAAAGCCCCCTCCCTCTCCTGCCCCCCCCCCACTTGCTCGGCCTCTCTAGCAAGCAGCTCGGCGGTCTTAACCCTTTCAATGCTGCAGAGGAGCTTCATGTAGGCTGCCGTCAGCCCCGCCTTGTGCTGCTCAATGGGGCTGCTCGGGAGTAACTTTGCAGCAGGGGGCTGCGCTCCTCCCGGGGTGTCCCCAGTGCCGCGGAGGCAGCTCAGAAAAAGGACGCTGCAGCTCGCCCTCCCCAGTCCTCCCCCTCCTAGAATAAGGGCCCTAAAACTCAATGGAGAGGAAGCGGGAGGGGGGGGGGGCGTTTACTGCTGATGAGATGAGGGTCTTCTTTCAAGAGACCATTGAGCGTTTCTGTTGCCCCCCTGGAGAGAAAACCTGGTGGGGCCTCCTGGCTTTTCCTTGCACGTCCAGGGAGATGCACAGCTGGTGCACAGCTGGTGGGGCGCAGGGGGCTGAAGGGGAAGGACCCCCGCCCTGGACTATCCCTGACCAAGGACCCCAGGATGGAGGAAGGGGGGTTCTCCTCCCGCAGGGTCTCTAGCCAACCTCCCGGTGGGGCCTGGAGATCTCTCCAGATGACAAGTTGTTATCCCCAGGCTACAGAGGTCAGTTCCCTTGCAGGAAATGGCTATTTTAGAGGGGGGGGGGAGGGTGTCAGAACTTGTACCTTTCCTATGTGCTGAGCAACACATCACCCCCACATCACCCCCTCATCACCCCCACATCACCCCCTCATCACCTCCACATCACCCCATCACCCCCACATCACCTCCACATCACCCCCATATCACCCCCTAATCACCACCAAATCCATCCATTCGTCCCTTTTGCTATCCCTCCATCCATCCTTCCATCTATCCTTCCATCCATCTATTCGTCCATTCACCCAACAATCTATCCATCCGTCCATCCATACCTCTATCTATCTATCTATCTATCTATCTATCTATCTATCTATCTATCTATCTATCTATCTATCTATCTATCTATCTATCTATCTATCTATCTATCTATCTATCTATCTATCTATCTATCTATCTGTCTATCTGTCTATCTGTCTATCTGTCTATCTGTCTATCTATCTATCTCGTCTACGTACCTAGTCTGTTTGTCTGTCTATCCCAAAGGCTCAGAGGCATCTTACCTTTTGTGAAATGCTGGCAGTCTTGCTCTTTTATTTTCAAGAGGAGACCTCTGAGTTTACTCTGATCTTGGCGCCTGCTGGTTGCCAACTGAGTCTACAAGTCCCTGCAGATCCTTGTATACTGGCCTGTTTCCATAGAGACCAAGAGCTGGCCATTGTGACATCAGACGGATTGTCACAGAATACGTTGCTGACTGACAAGGAACCCTTGGACGAGGCAGTTTTCAAAACCTACTGGTCTGTGATGCCTATATGCCTCTCTCTCTCTCTCTCTCTCGGCTTGGCTTCGCGAACGAAGATTTAAGAAGGGTGCAATAGTCCACGTCTGCTGCAGGCTCGCTGGTGGCTGACAAGACCAATGTGGGACAGGCAGGTCCGGCCACAGTGGCTGCAGGGAAAAGTCTGATTTAGGGTTGGTGCTGTAACAGTGCGATTCTTCCTCAATCTCCTTTTGTCCTCAAGACCAGCTATGCGTGCGTCCTCAAAGGAAGAGACAGCCTGGTGAATGGTGTGCCTCCATGCTTTGCGATCTGAGGCTAGGTCAGACCACTGGTGATGGTTGATGTGACAGGTGCCAAGGGATTTCTTCAAGGAGTCCTTGTACCTCTTCTTTGGTGCCCTTCTATTTCAATGGCCGGTGGAGAGTTCGCCATACAGGGCAATCTTGGGAAGGCGGTGGTTTTCCATCCTAGAAATATGCCCTGCCCAGCGCAGCTGCGTCTTCAACAGCAGTGCCTCGATGCTGGTAACCTCCACCCGCTTGAGGACTTCAGTGTTGGTCACAAAGTCACTCCAGTGGATGTTGAGGCCTACATCAGTGGGATATGGCCTAATATGCAAAGGAGTTCCTGCTACAAAAAAGCCCTGCTAAAAGCCCAGTAGAAGGCTCTTATTCAGAAGAAGAAACAGGAAGACATCAGACTGTCTTGAGAGGAACTTAGAAAGGCAGTAAAGGAAAAGAACTCAGTACAGCTCTGGAGTTTGGTTTCTGACCTACTACAGGCCTGTAAATATATGAAACAATTCTGGGGGTGGAGCCAGGAGAAAAGTTGCAACAAGCATAACTGAACTCCAAAGGGAGTTCTGGTCATCACATTTAAAGAGACCGCACACCTTTTAAATGCCTTCCCTCTATTGGAAATAATAAAGGATAGGAGCACCTTCTTTTGGGGCTCATAGTATTGGATCCCTTGGTCCAATCTTTTTGAAACTTGGAGGGTCTTATGAGAAGAGGCATCGGATGCTATGCTGCAAGTTTGGTGCCTCTGCCTCAAAAAACAGCCCCTCCCCCCAAGCCCCAGATACCTGCACTGAGATTACAAGGTTTGACAGAATGCAAGTCTAGTTTGGAGCATTGGTCCACTCTTAAAGGAACTGTGGAACATACTCTCTGATAGATGAGGACATAATCACAGTGAGTCTGAGACTAGTATACCTTGGGACTTCTACTTTGGATCATATAATCTAAGAACATAAGAGAAGCCATGTTGGATCAGGCCAACGGCCCATCAAGTCCAACACTCTGTGTCACACAGTGGCAAAAAATGTTATATACACACATACACTGTGGCTAATAGCCACTGATGGACCTGTGCTCCATATTTTTATCTAAACCCCTCTTGAAGGTGGCTATACTTGTGGCCGCCACCACCTCCTGTGGCAGTGAATTCCACATGTTAATCACCCTTTGGGTAAAGAAGTACTTCCTTTTATCCGTTTTAACCTGTCTGCTCAGCAATTTCATCGAATGCCCACGAGTTCTTGTATTGTGAGAAAGGGAGAAAAGTACTTCTTTCTCTACTTTCTCCATCCCATGCATTATCTTGTAAACCTCTATCATGTCACCCCGCAGTCGACGTTTCTCCAAGCTAAAGAGTCCCAAGCGTTTCAACCTTTCTTCATAGGGAAAGTGCTCCAGCCCTTTAATCTAGAATATCCTTGTTCTTGCACTGGGCGTATGTTTATATTGTACATAGTATGTTGCTTTTGGGCCACAAACCATATGATCTGAGTTTGCAGATGAGATAAATCTATACTGCCATTGGTTTTTATATACTTTATTTGAATTATATGAATCTTTAGAGTGGTCTGATGTCCCAATGGCAAGTTTCCATCCAGCCTGTATGGGGACAGAAAAAAATATAGGCATCTCAGAACCTGTAGATCTCCTAGAGTGGCTCCCGGTTGGGACAATTTGTGAGGATGAAGCCATGGTCTTGTTCCTAAGCAGACACAACACACACAGGAATGGAGGACAACCCACAATCTGTGTGTCTGTGGAAGGGACCTTTCAAAAGTGCTACCCTGAAAATCTAGTGGTTCTCAAAAGTGGCCCTGGACTCTCCTCTAGTTGTTCTATTACGAGCTCCTCTGAACCATAATTAATGGGTGATTGTGTCGCATAGAGTACAGGATGAGCATCCAGACCGGATCTGTCTGCTCTGTCATGCAATACCCCCCCCCCCGCCTTTCTACCCACAGAAAGTGGACTCTTATCTGGGAGAACCGGGTTTGACTCCCCACTCATCCACTTGCAGCTGCTGGAATGGCCTTGGGTCAGCCATAGCTCTGGCAGAGGTTGTCCTTGAAAGGGCAGCTGCTGTGAGAGCTCTCTCAGCCCCACCCACCTCACAGAGTTTCTGTTGTGGAGGGAGAAGATATAGGAGATTGTAAACCACTCTGAGTCTCTGATTCGGAGAGAAGGGCGGGGTATAAATCTGCAATTCTTCACAGTTATGGATGGATTTACTTCCTTTACGGTCTGCCCTTCTTGCTGAGATTCAGGAAGGATGACAGAATCTAACAATCAAAGGGTTGTAAAATCGACACAGGACTAGGATTATAGAATCAGGAGGGGAATAAATTCAGGGATTCTGAACCTGATGGCTTTCAAACTGTAGGAGGCAATGTAAGTTTATTTAGGACCACATCTGGTTCAGTTTAGTAGTCATTCTCAATTCAGGTGATATGGTTTGAATGTATTTTATTCTGGGTATTTTACCCATGTTTGTAAGCTGCTTGGAGCTCCTTAAGGAAGGAAAGTGGCTAATAAAAGTTAAAAATGAATGGATTAATTAAATTAACACCGATCTTGGTGACTCTTTGTTCCTTCTTTGCCATTTCGTAATCCTATTTTCTCTCTCAAATAAGAAAAGTTGTGGAAGAAATTCACAGTCCTGGCTAAAAGGCACCTTATCATTCCTTGGGGGGGGGGGGCGTAGAATCTCCCTTTGTTCCAAGGGCCTCCTCCCCTGGACTTTCAGAGGGTGGGTCTTTAACCTCCTCTAGGGAGCCTAAACTAATGGGTGTTGATGGTGCTAATCTCCCTTTGAATACCAGCCCCAAAGGTGCTTTGTGGACTGGCTAAAAGATATGCACCACAGCAGTCATCCTGTCTGAGGGGGTCTTTTGCATTTTTATTGTGCTTTATTGACTGCCACAGGTTTCCCTACACCAAAGACACACCCTCCCCCTCGCTAGCTATGGTTCCCCTCTTCCTGCAGATAGATCAAAATGGGAAGCCATTTTAATCTGTCTGTCTGTAGCAGCAGAGAAGAGTGAGAGTCCACGAACACCTGAAAGGCTAACAGAATTTGTGGCTGCATAAGAGCTTCTATGAGTCATTGAATCTGAAGAAGTGAGCAGAAGACATTGGATTTATATCCCACCCTCCACCCGAGAGTCTCAGAGCGGTTAGCAATCTCCTTTATCTCCCTCCCCCACAACAGACACCCTGTGAGGTGGGTGGGGGCTGAGAGGACTCTCACAGCAGCTGCCCTTTCAAGGACAGAGGCTCAGAGCGGCCTACAATCTCCTTTCCCTTCCTCCCCCACAACATTTTTGCCAAGTTTGCCTCTCTCTGCCGCTCCCCTGCAGCTTCGTAAAAGGGGCTTTTAGGAAGGTGCCTGCAGGCTGCAGTGGGCGCCGTGGGCAGTGGGACAGGTGCTCAGACAATTTGTGAGGGGGCCCGAAGTTTTCAACTGCCTAGGGGCCTCCACAGTGTTTAATCCAGCACTGGTTCAGATACAGCTAAACTGGGGTCAGCTCAGCATCAGCTCAGCATCTACTTAAAATGCTTCTTGAATTAGAATTGTCATCATAAAGCTTTCCTCCCCTCATACTTCTAAAGTTGCTTTCTCCTACGTGGCCACAGTGGCATAAGGAAGATTTCCATTTGTCTGCTTCATATATTTTGGTCATCTCCCCATTTTTTGTGTGTGTGTGGGGGGACATTAGAAAGTTTGTCAGATCTTACAATTCAGCAATGGAGCCAGAATGAAGCATCTGGGTGGGGTAAGAAAGAGCACAATAAAATTTAGAGGTTCCAGAGCTCCGCTCGTGTGAGCTCCTGCTGCTAAGCAAGGATTTTGGTCTGGGAAGACCATTTCGTGTGCAAGAACCTGCTTCTGTGTGAGCAGCCCATAACCAATGCTGGAAACGGAACCCTCCCCCTCCTCTTGGTATGTCTCATTTGGGCTTGGAAGGTGGCTTTGCCCCTTCCCTTTCCCATCCTGGCTGATATTCGATGAATCCTAAACAAGGAAGCCCACATTTGTAATCAGCGAATAACAGTAATGATAATAATAATTACAAAGAAGTGCCTTGGTGAATCTGAGGAAATGGCAGATGGCCTCAGAAACATTGATTGATTGATTTTAGTCTATTTCTATTCCGCCCATTCCCTGTAGGGCTCAGGGCGGAGTACAACATACGATAAAACAAAAAAATACAATAAAACCACTTTACAAACAAACAGCTCAACAGCACTCAGAAAACTTAACCATATCCTCACGTATTGCCCAGCCTGGCTGTCTCAAATCATGATACTTTGGGGGTGGAGCCAGGAGACACTGGGGTGGAGCCAGGAGCAAGGGTGTGACAAGCACCATTGAACTCCAAAGGGAGTTCTAACCATCACATTCAAAGGGACCGCACACCTTTTACCTGGAAATAATTATTCCATAGGAAATAATGGATAGGGGCACCTTCTTTCGGGGGGGGGGTGTGTGTCATAGAATTGGACCCCCTGGTCCAATCTTTTTGGAAACTTGAAGGTACTTTGGGGAGAAACACTGGATGCTATGCTGAAAATTTGGTGCCTCTGTCTCAAAAAACAGCACCCCCCCCCCCACCTGGGAATTGACAACCCTACTATATAGTAAACAAATCATTGCCGAGAGCAAGAAATTCCTTAGTCCAGGGGGCCTGGATAGCACTTGATACAGAAAATCAATCTATTTAGGATTTTAAAAACCTCATGAATTGCAACAGTTTGGAGAGAAGGATATATATATTTTCCAAAAATACTAAGAACAAGAGGGGAAAAACATCTCACTCACGCAAAGCTGTCCTATAACTTATCTTTCCAGAAATGGAACATTTCCTTCTTTTAGATTTCTGCCCCCTTGTGGAAAGAAATGGCCCAAAGGAGACAGCATTATCTCATTCTGCGGGCGGGACCTCCATTGTGATTCTAGAGGAAAGAGTTCTTAGCATTGCAGGCTCATTTGCACTCAGGAATAACAGGGAGATAGGGACCTCTGAGACCCCTTTGATGCATGAAGACTGGGGCAATGTTCCCTCTAAGCTGTGGAGTCTTGTGAGCGACTGCATCAATTCCTTTGCTCTGGGGCAAAGAGAAAAATGTATGTGCTGGAATCTAAAAAACGGTGATCTAGCTCATGGTAACTCAGCTTAGAGGGAACACTGCTCTGGGGGTATCCCACATCGGGAGGTTAGGATGGGGCTGCAGCCAGTGCAGGCTGGACTTCCCTTCCCCCAGCCCACACCCCTTTCTTAACTCATCCCACCCCCCAAAAGGCCAGCTTGGGTGGTTGGTTTGCAGAATGAAAAAGACCAGCTTCATTTTCATATCAGTTTCATACAGTTAACTTTTCTTACACTGATTATCGCTTATCCCCGACAAACTCCGCTTACAAAGCTGAACAAAACTGGTGCTTAACAGAGTTACCAACCTCTAGGAGGCCGAAGCCAAAATAATCAATCAACTAAGAAAGTTTCCTACAGTGCCAAAGAAATCCCTGAGAGATTAATCCAGGCCATCCTCAGAAGGCCCCCACTTTGCGCTGAAATACTTTCTGCAAGCACTTTATTCAAGGAATACAGGATCTTCTCTTGAGAGAGGCTGAGAAGACGCTAGAGATATTTAGGGCATTGCATTCTGTGAACTGTGCAATGGATAAATGCATGAAAGAGATGTGATTTATTGATAAATGAGCATAAGAAATAATATTTTGATCTGTATTCTCCTCATTGGATCTTAAATTTGTACCATTTTGCGCTCTGAGCTCCGTGTGGCTCTACTCACTGTACTGGATTCCTCGTCCGATGAAGCGTGCTTGGAGCACACAAAAGCTTACGTTCTGAATAAAACTAAGTTGGTCTTAAAGGCACCACTGGACTCCTGTTTTCTTCTGCTACTTCAGACCAACAAAGCTGCCCACTTGGATGTAGCAACATTTGTGAGTTTTGTCTTCACAGTAGTTGATTATGGTGGCTTTAGCTGTTTCCATGACGAATCTCTTGGTTTGCATCCTCCAGGTGGGGCCTGAAGTTCTCCCAGAATTAGAACCCACCTCCAACGTGGCGCAGAGTGTTAAAGCTGCAGTACTGCAATCCTAAGCTCTGCTCATGACCTGAGTTCGATCCTCGGGGGGAAGCTGGGTTTTCAGGTAGCTGGCTCGAGGTTGACTCAGCCTTCCATCCTTCTGAGGTCGGTCAAATGAGGACCCAGCTTGCTGGGGGGAAAGTGTAGCGCAGGGGTGGCCAGTGGTAGCTCTCCAGAAGTTTTTTGCCTACAACTCCCATCAGCCGCAGCCATTGGCCATGCTGGCTGGGGGTGATGGGAGTTGTAGGCAAAAAAAACATCTGGAGAGCTAACGTTGGCCACCCCTGGTGTAGATGACTGGGGAAGGCAATGGCAAACCGCCCCGCGAAAAGTCTGCCGTGAAAACGTTGTGAGACCAATGTCGCCCCAGAAAGGAAACGACAGGTGCTTGCACAGGGGATCTTCCCTTCCCTTCCAATGTAGAGAGATCAGTTCCCCGGGAGAAAATGGCCCACCCAGGACAGCCCCGGCTTGCAATGATCCCCCCCTCCTCCCCCTCCAGAACCTAAACGTTTATCCCCCCCCCCCTTCTCCTCCTCCAAGACTTACTTGCAAGTAAACCTCCCCGGGATGCGGCTGCTGCAAGGCTCCTCTCTCCTCCTGCTGCTTCTCTGCAGCCCCCGCCCCAGTTCTCCCGAGCTCTGCAAAAGCAACCCCCTCCCCCTGGAAAAGCCCCCTTCCTCTCCCCCCCCCCCCCACTGCTGGCTCAGCCTCTCTAGCAAGCAGCTCGGCGGCCTTAACCCTTTCCCTGCTGCAGAGGGGCTTTCTTGGGCTGCCTTCAGCCGCGCCTTGTGCTGTTCAATGGGGCTGCTCGGGAGTAACTCTGCTGCAGGGGGCTGCGCTCCTCCTGGGGAATGCCCGGTGCTGTTGAGGCAGCTCAAGAAAAGGAGGCTGCAGCTGGGTCCCCCCTCCTTAACCCCCCCTCCTAGAATAAGGACCGTCAAACACAAGGGGGGGGGAGTTAGTGATGGTGAGCTCAGGCTCTTCGTCTTCCAACAGACTGTTGAACGGTTCTGTTGCCCCCCTGGAAAGAAAACCGCTTTGGAGCTCCTGGCCTGTCTTTGCAAGCGCAGGGAAATGCGGATGGCCACTTGGGGGTCCGGCAGGCGACGGTGCACAGCTGGGGGGGGGGGGGCAGGGGGCTGAAGGCGAAGGACCCCCGGCTGGAGGAAGGGGGTCAACTGCAGGGTCTCTGCTAGGCTGGCCAACCTCTTGGCGGGGTCTCTCTCCAAATTAAAATTTATCCCCAGGCTGCAGAGGTCAGTTCCCTTGCAGAAGATGGCTGCTTTAGAGGGAGGTGTCTCTAGGGCATTATGTTTCCTGGAGACAGTTTGGTGCAGTGGTTAAGTGTGCGGACTATCATCTGGGAGAACCAGGTTTGATTCCCCACTCCTCCACCTGCAGCTCCTAGAATGGCCTTGGGTCAGCCATTGCTCTCTTATCTGGGAGAACCGGGTTTGATTCCCCACTCCTCCACTTGCACCTGCTGGAATGGCCTTGGGTCAGCCATAGCTCTCATATCTGGGAGATCCGGGTTTGATTCCCCACTCCTCCCCTTGCACCTGCTGGAATGGCCTTGGGTCAGCCAGAGCTCTCTTATCTTGGAGAACCGGGTTTCATTCCCCACTCCTCCACTTGCAGCTGCTGGAATGGTCTTGGGTCAGCCATAGCTCTCTTATCTGGGAGAACCGGGTTTGATTCCCCACTCCTCCCCTTGCACCTGCTGGAATGGCCTTGGGTCAGCCATAGCTCTCTTATCTGGGAGAACCGGGTTTGATTCCCCACTCCTCCCCTTGCACCTGCTGGAATGGTCTTGGGTCAGCCATAGCTCTCTTATCTGGGAGAACCGGGTTTGATTCCCCTCTCCTCCACTTGCACCTGCTGGAATGGCCTTGCGTCAGCCATAGCTCTCTTATCTGGGAGAACCGGGTTTGATTCCCCACTCCTCCACTTGCACCTGCTGGAATGGCCTTGGGTCAGCCAGAGCTCTCTTATCTGGGAGAACCTGGTTTGATTCCCCACTCCTCCACTTGCCCCTGCTGGGATGACCTTGGGTCAGCCATAGCTCTGGCAGAGGTTGTCCTTGAAAGTGCAGCTGCTGTGAGAGTCCTCTCAGCCCCACCCACCTCACAGGGTGTCTGTTGTCGGGGAGGAAGGTAAAGGAGATTGTGAGCCACTCTGAGACTCTTCGGAGTGGAGGGCAGGATATAAATCCAATGTCTTCTTCATGCTCTAAATCATTCTTAGACTGTAGGAAGCACCACAAAAATCGTGCCTCCATGGATTTGTGGCACCACAACTGTGGGAAAACATGTTTCTAAAGCATGGATCCTCATGATTTTTGCTTTGGATCCTCCCAACCTCAGCATAAAATCTTTAACCATGTCCATAGCCAGAGCTCGGAGTCCAGAAATAGTGGCTCCACAGCCTCACTGCAACACCATGGAGCCAAAACAAGGTTCCAGATCGCAGATCCTCACAGATCTTCATGATTTCTGCATTCAGTCATCCCAAGCTCACCATCAAATCAGATATCACGTCTGTGGGCAGAGATCACACCTCAGAAATCACAGACCCACAGATTCATGGACTCACCATGGAGCCAAAACAGGGTCCCAGACCATGGATCCTCATGATTTTTGCTTTGGACCACCCCAAGTTCACCATCAAGTGACATACTGTGTCCATGGGCAGAGCTTGCACCTCAGAAATCACAGATTTATGGCCCTGTGAAAACACCATGCAAGAAAACCATGACTCCCAAGCAGGTATCCTCATGGAGCTTCATGATTTTTGCTTCGGATCCCCTCAAGCTCACCATGAAGAAAGATCATATATCATGTCCACGGGCAGGGTTTGCACCCTGGAAATCACAGGGTGATTATTTACCTTTTTCTTTCAGCCCAAATTAATCCTACTTCCAGAATGCTTTTGGCTTCAAAGTGGTGAAACCCCAAAAAACTCACAGCAGGCTGAACTAGGGAGGGATTAGGGTTGAGAAACACCACTCCTGAATTGCTTCTCCCTCTATATTTACACCAGCAGCAGAGAGGCTGTAGAGGTTTGTGACCCTCAAATTGTCTATTCCTTCCTAAGCTCTGGGAAAGAAACTGTGTTCACCAGTTCTGAAGGTGTCAGAGTTAGACGGGCAGATCACCTAAAGTGGTGAGTTCCACAGAGGAGGAGAAACGGAAAAAGTGCCCTTCTTTGTGTAACCACGTTCTAGCCTTTTTGAACCAACACCACCAGGTCCTTTGAAGAACCTCGTCAGAACCAGCTATAAGAAAGTTCCACCCTTTTTTGGAATCTCTGAGGAACATGAAAGTTAGATTTGTGCCTCAGGGCCTTTCCACATACAGAGCGTTGATGAGATTCCTCCATTGGGTGGATTCTTCTATTCTTCCAAACACAGTTTTATTAAACTCAAGGGGAAGGGGACAGGGGAATGGAGAAGTAATACCACGCATACACACAGGGCTTTTTTCATAGAAAAATCACAGCAGGAACTCTTTTGCATATTAGGTTGCACCCCATGACATCACCATTGTTTCACATAGGGCTTTTCTGTAGAAAAAGCCCTGCAGGAGTTTATTTGCATATTAGGCCACACCCCCTGACACCAAGCCAGCCGGAACGTCGTTCCTGTGCGTTCCTGCTCAAAAAAAGCCCTGCATACATACTTCAATATTCCATCTTATATAATTGCTCTGAGCTACATTAATCGTCTGTCTTCTTCTTAAGTTTGCATCACTAGATTTCACAATAGTCTATAATAAAAGCCTTCAATTCATAAACCAATCTTGTACCAAATCAATCATTTAATCTGATACAGTTGTAGAATGGTTGCCAAAGTTCTTTTAAGACCCACTTGCCCTCTTCCTTCATTGTCTGCTAAAATGTCCATTTCCACTGCTTCAAATTTTTTTTTTCAGAATCTCCTCTTTTGATGGTATTTCTGCTTTCTTCCAATATTTCGTGTACAATACCCTAGCAGCTGTATTAACATGAAGAATTATATGTTTAACATTTCTATCCAATACATCAGACATAATATTAAGCAAAAACATTTCTGGTTTAAACGGCAGTGTCAACACCGACATTTTCTCTAACAACTCATGTATCATCAACCAATGTCTATTAGCTCTTTTACAGGACCAGCACATATGAAAAAAAAAATACGTTCATTGTTTTTACATTTCCAGCATTCATTACACATCCCAGGATACATTTTCGCCAATTTCACAAGTGTTACGTACCATCTATAAACCATTTTATACAAATTCTCTTTAAATGATACTGATTTTGTTATTTAAATATTTATTTTCCAGACCTTCTCCCATTTTTTCAGCTCAATGGGAGGTCTGGAAAATAAATATTAAAATAACAACATCTAAGAGATCAGTTGCTTTCCTAACCTTAAGATCCCATTGCCCATCCTTGCTGTCTTCTTATGGGATCTTTCTGGGTTTTTCAGCATAGCTAATGCTCTTCACACAGTCCCAGCACTTACAAAATTTCTTTCTGATTAGAGTAAGGGTTTTCTTTCCCCCTGTAGATTCAAGCATTTTATAGAAGTTGGCATCTTTTCAGTACTTTTTATGGTCTGTGCTTGTCTTTTAGGTGTGAAATGGGGAAAAGCTCTTTTTACAGGCTAAGCAGTTACATGGATCCCCCTAAAAACATAAGAGAAGCCATGTTGGATCAGGCCAATGGCCCATTCAGTCCAACACTCTGTGTCACACAGTCGCCAAAAAAACTCCCAAGTGCCATCAGGAGGTTCACAAGTGGGGTTAGAAGCCCTTCGACTTTGCCCCCCCCCCCGCTCCCGCAAGCAGCAAGAATACAGAGCATCACTGCCCCAGACAGTTCCAACAATATGCTTTGGCTAATAGCCACAGATGGACCTCTGCTCCATATTTTTATCCAGTCCCCTCTTGAAGCTGGCTATACTTGTAGCCGCCACCACCTCCTGTGGCAGTGAATTCCACATGTTAATCATCCTTTGGGTGAAGAAGTACTTTCTTTTATCTGTTCTAACCCGACTGCTCAGCAATTTCATTGAATGCCCACAAGTTCTTATATTGTGAGAAAGGAAGAAAAGTACTTCTTTCTCTACTTTCTCCATCACATGCATAATCTTGTAAACCTCCATCTTGTCACCCCGCAGTCGACGTTTCTCCAGGCTAAAGATCCCCAAGCGTTTTAACCTTTCTTCATAGGGAAAGTGTTCCAAACCTTTAATCATTCTAGTTGCCCTTTTCTGGACTTTTTCTAATGCTATAAGATCCTTTTTGAGGTGCGGTGACCAGAATTGTACACAGTATTCCAAATGAGACCACACCATCAATTTATACAGGGGCATTATGATGCTGGCTGATTTATTTTCAATTCCCTTCCTAATAATTCCCAGCATGGCGTTGGCCTTTTTTATTGCAATCGCACACTGTCTTGACATTTTCAGCGAGAGCCGGTTTTGTGTAGTGGTTAAGTGTGCGGACTCTTATCTGGGAGAACCGGGTTTGATTCCCCACTCCTCCACTTGCACCTGCTAGCATGGCCTTGGGTCAGCCATAGCTCTGGCAGAGGTTGTCCTTGAAAGGGCAGCTGCTGTGAGAGCCCTCTCCAGCCCCATCCACCTCACAGGGTGTCTGTTGTGGGGGAGGAAGGTAAAGGAGATTGTGAGCCGCTCTGAGACTCTTCAGAGTGGAGGGCGGGATATAAATCCAATATCTTATCTACCACGACCCCAAGATCTCTCTCTTGGTCAGTGTCTGCCAGTTCACATCCCATCAACTTGTATTTGTAGCTGAGATCCTGCTGTGGGTTCCTCTACACAACACAAGAGTACCGCTCTGATTGAATCTCTTTCAATGCAACAAACATTACAATTCTGTCTTCCCTGTGTGGGATATCAGTTGCCATCAAGAGTGCTTCTGCAACAGCATCTCTTTCCGCATTCTGAGATTTCTCCCCTATATGAGTTCATAGATGCTTTTGAAAACTCTCGCACTGACCGAACCTTTTTTTTATCAATCTGAGCGGTCCAACGTTTCCTCCCTATGTGTGGGTTCTCTGATGTAATTGAGTGCCACTCTAAATGAATCCTTTTCGACACTCTGAGCACTCAAAGGTTTCTCCCTCTTGGATTCTCCAATGCATCACTCTGTCCTCGCTACTTCTGGGGCCTGTCCCATCGCCTGCTCTCTTTACCCTCATGGGGACCTCCGGGATGACAACTGCCACTGCAGTAACAGAGTGTGAAGGGCCAACACCGCATCAGTGAGTACAATGGTGGAGGAAGAGGGGTCTCATTCATCAGGATGGTGTCTTTGTGTCAAGAAAGCCTCCCTTGGGGCCATTTACTAGTCTGGGTGTGGCAAGCCAGGTCAGACATTGAGAAATCAAAAAGGTTCTCCACTGTGTGTGTTCTCCCATGCTCTTGAAGATTCCCTCTCTCCCTGAATCTCTTTCCACAATCTGAACACACAAAATGTTTATCTCCTGTGTGTGTTCTATGATGCTTTTGAAGATTGTCACGGAAACTGAATTTCTTTCCACACTCTGAGCATTCAAATGCTTTCTCCCTTGTGGATTCTCTGATGATGACATTGAAGACTGGCCCTCCGACTGAATTTCTTCCTGCACTCTGGGCATTCAAAAGGCTTCTCCCCTGTGTGGGTTCTCTGATGATGTTGAAGAGTCACCATCTCACTGAATTTCTTTCCACACTCTGAACATTCAAAAGGCTTCTCCCCTGTGTGGGTTTTCTGATGACGTTGAAGATTGGCACTCATACTAAACCTCTTTCCACACTCTGAACATTCAAAAGGCTTCTCCCCTGTGTGGGTTCTCTGATGACGTTGAAGAATGCCACTGCTACTAAACCTCTTTCCACACTCTGAGCATTCAAAAGGCTTCTCCCCTGTGTGGGTTCTCTGATGATCTTGAAGAGTCGTCCTCTCACTGAATTTCTTTCCACACTCTGAACATTCAAAAGGCTTCTCCCCTGTGTGGTTTCTCTGATGACGTTGAAGATTGGCACTCCTACTAAACCTCTTTCCACACTCTGAACATTCAAAAGGCTTCTCCCCTGTGTGGGTTCTCTGATGATTCTGAAGATGGCCACTCCTACTGAACCTCTTTCCACACTCTGAACATTCAAAAGACTTCTCCCCTGTGTGGGTTCTCTGATGATCTTGAAGAGTTTCCCTCTCACTGAATTTCTTTCCACACTCTGAACATTCAAAAGTCTTCTCTTCTGTGTGAGTTCCCTGATGACGTTGAAGATGGCCACTCCTACTAAACCTCTTTCCACACTCTGAACATTCAAAAGGCTTCTCCCCTGTGTGGGTTCTCTGATGACGTTGAAGAGTCCCCCTCTCACTGAATTTCTTTCCACACTCTGAACATTCAAAAGGCTTCTCCCCTGTGTGAGTTCTCTGATGAAGTTGAAGTTGGCCACTCGTACTAAACCTCTTTCCACACTCTGAACATTCAAAAGGCTTCTCCCCTGTGTGAGTTCTCTGATGACGTTGAAGATTGACACTCCTACTAAACCTTTTTCCACACTCTGAACATTCAAAAGGTTTCTCCCCTGAGTAAGTTCTCTGATGAAGTTGTAGACTGTCACTCCGACTGAATCTCTTTCCACACTCTGAGCATTCAAAAGGTTTCTCCCCTGAGTGGGTTCTCTGATGATCTTGAAGATAGGCACTCCGGCTGAATCTCTTTCTGCACTGTGAGCACTCAAGAGGTTTCTTCCCCGTGTGGGTTCTCAGTTGATGTTGAAAATAGCCACTCCGACTGAATCTCTTTCCACACTCTGGGCACTTAAAAGTTTTCTCTCCTGTGTGGGTTTTTTGGTCCAGCTGGAAAATTCTACTCTGACTGAATATATTACTCATTACTGAGTATTCGGATGATTTCTCCTCTCTGTGTATTGTTTGGTGCACAAGGAGCTGTGATCTATTTCTAAAATACTTTCCACACTGAATGGATTTCCTTGCCTTCATTATCCTGTGCTTTGGAATATGTACATTCTGCTTTCTTCGATCACACTTGTCAACAGTACCACTGACTTTCTTTCGCTTAGGTTTGCCTTGTTTCCTGACAATTTTTTTCTTCAAGTTTTCATTTTTAACTCTCTGTGGCATTTTCTGATGAAGTTCCTCCCCCTCCTCATTCCTCTGATAATCCTCTGCTGGAATAAAGAGAGAGAAACTGTTAGTAACTGGGAAAGGGGTTAAGATCTAACAGCATCTATATGACTATAGGAGGAAAGGATTGGCAGCCCTTTGGTCTCATCCAGTTTGGCTGATCTCAACCACACATCCACCTTTCCCCAAGAATAATTAGTATTTAAGGACACCTCCCCCACCCGTGAAGACCTTCAGCTGAACTTTCTCAGAAGGATCTTCTGAGCCTCCAGATTTCAGGCTCCTAGAAGGCCTCTCTCCCTCAACACCCACTAGCCTGTAGGATTGTACCAAACCAAATGTTGGCCAGAAGGGAATCAGGAATCAGGAATCTCCTATGCTTATTCCTGGCCTGTTCCCTTGACGTAATTGTGCAGGATACTCACTCTCAGCCAGCTCATTCAGGAAGGAAATATGCTCTTGGGATTCTTTAGGACAGGGGTGGCCAACGGTACTGAAAGTGTCAAGACAGTGTGCGTTTGCAATAAAAAAGGCCAACGCCATGCTGGGAATTATTAGGAAGGGAATTGAAAACAAATCAGCCAGTATCATAACGCCCCTGTATAAATCGATGGTGCAGTCTCATTTGGAGTACTGTGTGCAGTTCTGGTCACTGCACCTCAAAAAGGATATTATAGCATTAGAGAAGGTGCAGAGAAGGGCAACTAGAATGATTTATTTATTTATTATTTATTTATTTCATTTATATCCCGCCCTCCCCCACCACGGCAGGCTCAGGGCGGCTAATTATGATTAATGATTAAAGGGCTGGAGCACTTTCCCTATGAAGAAAGGTTGAAACGCTTGGGACTCTTTAGCTTGGAGAAACGTCCACTGCGGGGTGACATGATAGAGGTTTACAAGATAATGCATGGGATGGAGAAAGTAGAGAAAGAAGTACTTTTCTCCCTTTCTCACAATACAAGAACTCGTGGGCATTCGATGAAATTGCTGAGCAGACAGGTTAAAACGGATAAAAGGAAGTACTTCTTCACCCAAAGGGTGATTAACATGTGGAATTCACTGCCACAGGAGGTGGTGGCGGCCACAAGTATAGCCACCTTCAAGAGGGGTTTAGATAAAAATATGGAGCACAGGTCCATCAGTGGCTATTAGCCACAGTGTATGTGTGTATATAACATTTTTTGCCACTGTGTGACACAGAGTGTTGGACTTGATGGGCTGTTGGCCTGATCCAACATGGCTTCTCTTATGTTCTTATGTTCTTAACGGTAGTTCTCCAGATGTTTTCTGCCTACAACTCCCATCAGCACCAGTCAGCATGGCCGATGGCTGGGGCTGATGGGAGTTGTAGGCAAAAAACATCTGGAGAGCTACCATTGGCCACCCCTGATTTAGAAGAACTCTCCAGTGTTTCCTCAAATGCAAGGCGGTACTTTGTCTCACCCATATTCTCTCTTACATTTCTGGATTCTTTTGCAGAGAGAGAGAGAGAGAAAGTGATCATTCATACATAAGGAAAAAAAACACATGAAAGACTAAAAATAATTCTGGAGAGATGGCAGCAAGGTCCAGATGAAAACTCAGCACAAGGGGAATGGATTTGTGAGGCAAAGAGCTCAAGTCCCCCCAAGGATTGATTACTAAGTGGCCTGGAGCGAATCGTGGGCATTCATAACTTGAGTCTCCCTGCAACTAACATCCTTATGTCTTTCAAGGCCATACTCTAGAATGTGGTCATTGGTTAATTGTCAGAACCTGTATCCAGTTCTGCAAACAGGAGGGTGAGGAATCTAGGAGGGTGCTGACATCCTTTGGAAAATTCCATCAAGGACGACCCTTGATTGGGTCATTAGGACCACCTGAACCTAGAGAGGCAGAAACTATAATACAGGGATGGATAAGAGGGAAGCCGGGCTAACTTTCTGCTCATGCCATGCTAATACACCTTGATGTTTTCTTGCTGCATCATGATGAATAATTCTCTCTAGAGTTATTTAAGTTACAGTTGGAATTCTTATACTGCTAAAAGAGGTGTCATCTAAGTCCTTCATATCTTAGAACAGTTACCTTCTCTTCTTTTCCTGTTGCTAAATTGCAGAAACTGCTGTTTTATGACGTCTTATTTTGAAATCTTTAATTGGGCCGTTTTGTGATGTCTTAGTTTTAAATCCTTAATAAAATTTTGTATATTTTTAAAAGGGGTCTGCTTTCCTTGTGTGCACTTCCTTAGGTACCCGCTGAACGGGTGTTGCTCAGGTACAAAGAGCAGCGACCCAGGGGGACCGAGGCTTCGGTTCTGGAAAGGATCATTTTCAGATCACAGGCAGAGCAGACGTTTGTAATCCCAACCCAAAGGTTGCCAACAGAGAAATGAGGATCTGGCCCCTTCCGGAGTGCATCTGAGGGGCTCTCATCCACTTTCTCTTAGGCCACGACACCTTCTCTGCCCTAGGAGGTGGCCACAACACTGGCCTCAGTTACCCTCATGCAAGTACACACTATTGAGCAACACAAGAAGTTGCCTCATACTGAATCAGACCCTTGGTCCGTTGGAGTCAGTACGCTGTTTCTACCAGTGGTTTTTCAGGGTCTCAGGCAGACATTTTTCAATCCTCTGGAGAAGAGGCGGCTGAGAGGTGATATGATCACCATCTTCAAGTAATTCAAGGGCTGTCTTATAAAGCAGGGGTGGCCAACGGTAGCTCTCCAGATATTTTTTGCCTACAACTCCCATCAGCCCCAGCCATTAGCCATGCTGGCTGGGGCTGATGGGAGTTGTAGGCAAAAAAAAAATCTGGAGACCTATTGTTGGCCACCCCTGCTATAAGGGATGGTGCGGAATTGTTTTCTGTGGCCCCGGAAGGTCGGACCAGAACCAATGGGTTGAAATTAAATCAATGGAGTTTCTGGATCAACATTAGGAAGAATTTCCTGACCGTTAGAGCGGTTCCTCAGTGGAACAGGCTTCCTCCTGGGGAGGTGGTGGGCTCTCCTTCCTCAGAGGTTTTTAAACAGAGGCTCGATGGCCATCTGACAGCAATGTGGATCCTGTGAATTTAGGGGGAGGTATTTGTGGGTTTCCTGTATTGTGCAAGGGGGTTGGACTGGCGGTCCCTTCCAACTCTATGATTCTATGTCCTTTTCCCTGGAGATTCTTGGTGGTTTGCGACCTTCCTTGGGAGGTGGTGGGCTCTCTTTCCTTGGAGATTTTTAAACAGAGGCTAGATGGCCATCTGACAGCAATGAAGATCCTGTGAATTTAGGGGGAGGTATTTGTGGGTTTCCTGCATTGTGCTGGGGGTTGGACTGGAGGTCCTTTCCAACTCTATGATTCTATCTCCTTTTCCCTGGAGATTCTCGGTGGTGAGCCTGGGACCTTCCTTGGGAGGTGGTGAGCTCTCCTTCTTTGGGGGTTTTTAAAATAAGGAGAGGACTCCCAATAACTGCTTCCCATTAAGGGTAGGAAGCTACCAGCTGGATATTAGGAAAAACATTTTGCGCTAAGAATTGTTCTACTGTGATATCAGCTACCCGGGGAAGAAGTGAGTTCCCCCTCCCTGGTGAACTTTAAGCAGCAGCTGGACAAACATTCATCAGGGATGGTAAGTCTAGGCCGATCCTGCATTGAGCAGGGGGTTTCCCCAGATGGCCTCTACGGCCCCTTCCAACTCTGTGACTCTAGGATTCCAACAGAGGCTAAACAGCCATCTGACAGGAATGCTGATTCTGAGAAGTCAGGTAGACAACGAGAGGGTGTAAAGGAAGGGCTGCATCAGTGCTTAGTTCTTGGACCGTTTTCTTACATACCAGGGAAATGTGATTGCCAGTTTGGGGTCAGGAAACAACTTCCTCCAGGCCAGTTTAGTCAAGATTCCTGGAGGGTTGGGGGTTTTTTTGCCATCTTCTGAGCATGCAACAAGGGCAGTCCTGAATTTCCTGCATTTAGCAGGGGGTTGGACTAGATGACCCTGGAGGTCAGTTCCAAGTCTACGATTCTATGAACATGTGAATTTTCCTTATAATGAACCAATCTATTGAGGTCAGCATCACCTGCTCAGTCCAGCATCAGCTCTCCAGGGTCTCAGGCAGGTCTTTCCTATCACCTCCTTCCTGATCCTTTTCTCTGGAGATGCTCTCAGTCTGAACCCAGGACCGTGCGCTTGCCAAACAAAAACTCTGCCCCTCCCCAAATAGTTTGACTGGCCTCAAAATAGTTTATTGTTACTCAATATGTTGATTCATGCCTCCGCACAATGGAACAGTTTGCACCATTTGCGCCTATGAAAGATCCTTACCCAGAGAGGCCACATTCCCGTAATTCTCCAGCATGACTTCCCTGTAGAGAGCTCTTTGTCCGGGATCCAGCAGGGCCCACTCAGCCTCCGTGAAAGAGACGGACACCTCCTCAAAGGAAAAGGGACCCTGGAAGAAAAAGAAGATTCCCCACTCTTCAGAGATCTCACACTGGAAGGGAGTAGTCTTGGAAGGCAGAGAAAGTAAGGTTTGGGATGGATAAATGCAGCAGCATTCAAAGGATCTCTCACTGCTCCCCACCCCCCACCCCCGTTCATCTCTCCTACCTGGATTGCAGATGCAGCAGCTGTTTCAACCTCTCTGAAAAGACGAAGGCTCAGCAGCATCTGTTCACTGCCTGTTCCTGAGACAAGGGAGGAAGGAAGGGTGTTTGCCTGTTTGTTCCCTGCTTCACCCGCCTCCTTCCCAGGGTTATGAAACCCTGACCTATGTACACTCGACAATTTTTAAACACTTTTTACTGCATTCTGGGAGAGGCAGAAGAGAATCACCAGGGACCTCTAAGCCTCAAGGATTATAAATGCTGCCGGCATATTTCAGACTTCTGTGAGACCTGGGTTTCCTCTACACGGAGGGAAGGGGGGGGGTATGAAACCGCACCCTCACTTTGGACCAGACATTAATCGAGGAGTTCTGGAGAGTTGAGGGTAATAGGAATGAGTTTTCAATGCAACTCTGGGTATGCTAAGTTCACAAGCAGGTTTTCAGCCAGATGCAACATCACATCTGTCCCAAGTCCCTCCCCACCCCACCTCGCCCACAGCAGCCCCCCAGATGACCCTTCAAGCACAAGCACTGAAGGCAGATTTCCCCATGATTATTGGCCCCCAGGGACTGGTTTTCACAGCTCTGCTGCCCCAGATGGTGGAGGCTCCCTTCATTCACCAGGCTGAACAGTTCTGCCCAGGATTTTCTACCTTCCCCTCTAGCCAGGCAATTTGAGACCATTTATGGAAGGAAGGTGAAATGTGAATTTTTAAATTAATGGGAGGAATTGGCCTCCAGAAATCCGTCTAATCTCTTTTTAGAGGCATCTGAGAGAGAGCGGATAAGAAGGCTATAAGCGTGAGGACTGGTTTTCTAAACAGCTGGGGAAATTGCTGAGAAGTGAGAGTTGTGTGATTGCGTGATTGCTGAGAATTTCTGAATTTGTGTGGTTGCTGGGGAACTGCTGTTTGTTTGTTTTGAGGGGGCTGCAGGTGATTGTTGCTGATTGACTGGGAGTGGCTGTGTTCCTGGGGCAGACTGAGGCCCCACCCGCTTTGCATTATTAAGCTGCACCTTGCCAGCGGCGCGAGCCTTTGGCACGAGCCAAAGGGTTAGAACTAATGGGCTTTTGACCTGGGGGCTCTATAAAAAGCCCAGGAAGGACCAGAAACCCAGATCCCTATTTTCCTTGTGTTCCCAATAAGGTAAGTAGACCCTCCAGAAGGAGAGACACATAAATACAACAGGATTTAAAGCGGGACTGTATATTTTAAAAAGCTATCATGAAGGTAGAATGCCAGCAGGGGGGTGGGGGCTTTCCAGTGTTTTGCACATGTTTGTGAGTGTAACATGGATGACTATCTGCCCACAGGACAGAAATCTTGGGTGTATGCTCAATGCAAGGAGTTCCTGGTCCTCAGGGAACGAGTTCGTACCCTTGAGGCCAAGGTGGTTGACCTGGAGAAGCAGAGACAGTCATTTAGGCACTTGGAGAAGACTCTCGGGGACGTGTTAGAAGAGCCCCACTCTGAACATGGCAGCCCCGTTGCTGCCAGGGAGCATGAGAGTCGAGAGGGAACGGGGCACGGTGCTGAGGATAAGGGGAATGTGCCCTCAGAAGCAACCTCTTCTTCAGTTGGTGAACGGATATCCTTTTGTGCCAAGGAACCATCCCTGGGCAGGGAGGGAGGGGGGGGGGTCTTGGTAGTTGGTGATTCAATCCTTAGGCAAGTAGACAGCTGGATGGCAAAACCGCGTACTGACTGTATGGTGACTTGCCTGCCTGGTGCGAAGGTAGCGGACATTACACGTGTTGTAGATAGGCTGATAGACAGTGCTGGGGAGGAGCCAGTGGTCGTGGTGCATGTTGGCACCAACAATATGGGGAAATGCAGTCATGAAGTCCTGGAGGAAAAATTTAGGCTGCTAGGCAGGAACCTTAAAGTCAGGACCTCCAAGGTAGCCTTCTCAGAAGTGCTACCTGTTCCACGTGCAGGGCAGGAGAGACAGAAACATATTAGATGTGTGGTGTAGGGAGGAAGGGTTTAAGTTTGTTAGGCACTGGGATGCTTTCTGGAACAAGCGGGAACTGTACAAAAGAGATGGTCTCCACTTGTATCCAGAAGGAACCAAGCTGCTGGTGCTTAAAATCAAAAAGGGGGCAGAGCAGTTTTTAAACTAAATCTTGGGGGAAAGCCAACAGGAGATGAAATGTCTCTGGTTTGGGAAGACTCAACTCAAAGAGATGAAGGGTTAACTGTTACTTTTATATTGGGTAATGGATCAGAGTTATCCACTGAGATGGTGACAAACAGTATGGACGGTTTGCCAAAGTCTCAAGGCAGCAGGAGGAAGGTTGTGGGCTAACTTGCCTGGGAAATTACAGATGTTTACATACAAATGTTAGAAGTGTTCGAAGTAAAATTGGGGACTTGGAATGTTTATTGTTGGAGGAAAACATAGACATTGTGGGAATTTCAGAAACTTGGTGGAATGAGGAGAATCAGTGGGACACGAAGATTCCTGGATATAAGTTATATCGGAAGGATAGGGAGGGAAGGGTTTCCAAAAGGAAATTTAACTATGGGAGTTTATCGCCCACCAAATCAAAAGGTAGAGGATAATAATAATAATAAGTTTTTATTTATACCCTGCCCTCCCTGCCAAGGCAGGCTCAGGGCGGCTTACAAAGCATGATATAATATCATGGTATAACAATAAACAGATAATAAAATCAATAAACAACGGCATAAATACAATATATAAATTAATATTAACATTAAGCTAAAAACAATACAATGGTGCAACAATCTGTTTATCCAAGATAGCGTAATATTAGTTCTGGTTCCATCTTAAAAGGCTAATTGGAAGAGGGTGGTTTTGCAGGCCCTACGGAACTGATTAAGATCCCGTAGGGCCCGCACCTCTTCCGGCAGCTGATTCCAACATTGGGGCGCTTTTATGGAGAAGGCCTGCTCCCTGGTTGTTTTTAGTTTGGCCTCCTTAGGCCCAGTGATTTCCAAAAGATTTTGTGAGCTGGAGCGCAGTGCTCTCTGGGGAACATATGGAGAGAGGCGGTCCCTAAGGTAGGCAGGTCCTCGGCCATATAGAAGAAGAAGAAGATATTGGATTTATATCCCGCCCTCCACTCCGAAGAGTCTCAGAGCGGCTCACAATCTCCTTTACCTTCCTCCCCCACAAAAGACACCCTGTGAGGTGGGTGGGGCTAGAGAGGGCTCTCACAGCAGCTGCCCTTTCAAGGACAACCTCTGCCAGGGCTATGGCTGACCCAAGGCCATGCCAGCAGGTGCAAGTGGAGGAGTGGGGAATCAAACCCAGTTCTCCCAGATAAGAGTCTGCACACTTAACCACTACACCAAACTGGCTCTCCTTATAATATAGGGCTTTAAAGGTAATAACCATCACCTTATAATATGATGGAAGGATTAAAGATAGTGCCTCCCTTGTGAGGCACTCCAAAGGGATCTGTTGAGGTTGGGTGAGTGGGCGTCAACGTGGCAGATGAGGTTCAATGTGGCCAAGTGCAAGTAATGCACATTGGAGCCAAGAATCCCAGCTACAAATACAAGTTGATGGGTTGTGAACTGGCAGAGGCTGACCAAGAGAGAGATTTGGGGTAGTTGTAGATAACTCACTGAAAATGTCAAGACAGTGTGCAATTGCAATAAAAAAGGCCAACGCCATGTTTGAAATTATTAGGAAGGGAATTGAAAAGAAATCAGCCAGTATCATAAGTCCCCTGTATAAATCGATGGTGCGGTCTCATTCGGAATACTGTGTACAATTCTGGTCACCGCACCTCAAAAAGGATATTATAGCAATGGAAAAAGTGCAGAAAAGGGCAACTAGGATGATTAAAGGTTTGGAACACTTTCCCTATGAAGAAAAGTTAAAACACTTGGGGCTCTTTAGCTTGGAGAAACGTCGACTGCGGGGTGACATGATAGAGGTTTACAAGATAATGCATGGGATGGAGAAAGTATTCTCACAATACAAGAACTCATGGGCATTCAATGAAATTGCTGAGCAGTAGAGTTAGAACGGATAAAAGGAAGTACTTCTTCACCCAAAGGGTGATTAACATGTCGAATTCACTGTCATAGGAGGTGGTGGCAGCTACAAGCATTGCTAGCTTCAAGAGGGGTTTGGATAAAATATGGCGCAGAGGTGGCTATTAGCCACAGCGTATTATTGGAACTGTCTGGGGCAGTGATGCTCTGTATTCTTGGTGCTTAGGGGGGGCAAAGTGGAAGGGCTTCTAGCCCCACTTGTGAACCTCCCTTTTTTTGGCCACTGTGTGACACAGAGTGTTGGGCTGGATGAGCCATTGGCCTGATCCAACATGGGTTCTCTTATGCTCTTATCACAGTTCGTGGACATTGAGTGCCACCGATTAACTCTGCGTTGCCTGTAGGAATGCTTCATTTGTCCCTAACCTGAACTCTCTACCCATCACATTCACAGGCTGCCCCAATTGCACCCAGGCACAAGGAGTCCTTACCACAGGAGAGGGCATCTTGGGCACGCTCCACCGCCTGCACCCTCTGCCCCTGCTCTAAGGAAGCTCCTTCCGCCTCAGGAATTGCAGCTTCCATCTCCAAAGGTGGTCCCCACATCTGAAACAGCAGCCAGGGAGAGGGGTAAGAGATGGAATGGAAAAGAGACCAAGGAAGGGATCCTGCCCCACTCCCAGATTCTGCACCCTTCTCTCAGTAGATTTGGTGAGTTATCCGCAGGGGCAAGAAATTCTCTAGTGCAGGGGTGGCCAACGGTAGCTCTCCAGATGTTTTTTTGCCTTCAAATCCCATCAGCCCCAACCAGCATGGCCAGTAGCTGGGGCTGATGGGCGTTGTAGGCAAAAAACATCTGGAGAGCTACCGTTGGCCACCCCTGCTCTAGTGCAAGAGGCTCTGGGCAATAATCTGGCAAGGAAACTTTAAGAGAAGATCAGATATTATTGTTTGGACATAACTGGAGAGAATCCCCTCACCTGTTCTGCCTGCCTCTTCTCCTCTGCCTGACTCAGGAGGAAACCTTCGGCCAGGGCCACCGCCTGGGAACTGGTCTCCGGCCCACATCCTCTGACCCAGCCCTGCATTTCCTGGGGAAGGAGAGTCAGGAACTGCTCCAGGATCACCAGGTCCAGGATCTGCTTCTTGGTGTGCCTCTCCGGCTTCAGCCACTGGCTGCAAAATCCATGGAGCTGGCTGCAAACCTCTCGGGGCCCATCGGCCTCATGGTAGCCGAAATGCCGGAAGTGTTGGCAATGCACATCTGAGGTCAGGGTGTCCTTAACCAGGGCCTCTGACACAGCCCTTTCCCAGAATCCAACACCACTCCCAGCTGGGGTGGGATTGGGGCCTTCACTTGCTGTCTTGCCAGTCCCAGGTCCTTCTGGGTCCTGCTCTTCCATCTCCTCCCCCTTCTCTTGGGCCACCTCTGTTTTTGATAAGTTGCCTTTATTCACTGGGCTCTGAAGAGAGGTTTCTCCCTGAGGAGACAGAGAGACAGACAGGAGTGTGTCAAAAGGAAAATACGTATATGCACACAAACAAATATGCAGACACAGAGATGCACTTATAAGTACAACCTCCATTCCTAAAAAGAAGTGAGGAATATAACACAAGTCCTTCATCCAGAGAATTATCTTCTGGCCCCGTAATCCAGCTCATCCTGAAAGAAGGACCATTTTCCAGAGTCCAGACTATTTGGAATAAATCCTACACTAAGATCCTGACCATCTTTGCATGGCTATTAATGATCTCATTGGTGCCCTGTTGAAGATGGTAACTGGGGGAAGAGTCAGCCAAAATACCTGCCATGCGACCAGCCAATCAGCATGAATGATTCAACACATGTGATCCCATCTGGGATTCCTTTCTGGGCCTCCTGACCCCCCAAAGGCAGGCTTCATATTCTTGTTGGCATCTCCCTGAACAAGATCTGAACCCCCCCCAAACTGCGCCCTGGTGTTCCTCCCTGTTGTGCTGCCTGGGGGTCTGTGCCTCTCTCGCCTGGCAAAAGGATGCCCGTCCTCCCACCCTAACCCCAGCACAGGAGGGGGAATCTGGCATCATGTTAAGGCTGCCTCTGCCAAGTGACAAACTCCACTTCCAAAGCTGAACAAAACTGGTACCTTACAGAGTAACCAACCTCTAGGGGGTGAAGCCAAAATAGTCAATCAGCTACCTTGAATAGATAACCAAGAAAGTTCACTACAAGTGCCAAAGAAATCCCTGAGAGATTGATCCAGGCCATCCTCAGAAGGCCCCCACTTGGCACTGAAATCGACATGTGAAACTGACAATACTTTTTTGCAAGCCCTTTGTTCAAGAAACACTGGATCAGCCCAAGAACTTTTTGCTTGCTGTTGAGAGAGGCTGAGATGTTTGCACTTTAAGAGACATTCCGGGCACTGTATATTATATTGGGAACTTCAACGGATATATTTATGAAAGATACGGGAACCGATTTATTGACCACTTAACATAAGAAATACTATTTGGAACTGTAGCAAAATGTGTTAGTGATGCATTCACAGTAGTTCATTGCGGTGGCTTTCGCTGTTTCCGTGTGTATCCTCCAGGTGGGGCCTGAAGTTCTCCCAGAATTAGAACCCACCTCCAGCAGGCAGAGATGACTTCCTGGGGAGAAAATGGCTGCACGGGAGGGAGCTGGCTGACCAAGGACAGCCACGGTTTGGCATGATCCCCGCCTTCCTCCCCTCCAAAAAGTAAAAGTTTATTCCCCCCCCCCCCTCCTCCAAGACTTACTTGCAAATAAACTTTCCCGGGATCGGGCTGTTGCAGGCCTTTCCCCTCCTGCTGCAGCTTCTCTGCAAGCCCCACCCAAGTTCTCCTGAGTTCTGCAAAAGCAAACCCCTCCCCAGGAAAAGCCCTTTTCCTCTCCTGCCCCCACCTCCTTGCTCGGCCTCTCTAGCGAGCAGCTCGGCGGTTTTCACCCTTTCCGTGCTGCAGAGAAAGGAGAAAAGCTTCAGCCAGGCTGCCGCTCAATGGGGCTGCTCGGGAGTAACTCTGCTGCAGGGGGCTGTGCTCCTCCCACGCTGTTCAGCCAGCTCAGAAAAAGGGGGCTGCAGCTGCCCCCCCCCCCACAGTCTTCCCTCTCCTAGAATAAGCACCCTAAAACTCAAGGGGGGCAGATCAGTCTGTTCTTTAAACAGACCATTGAGCATTTCTGTTGCTCCCCTGGAGAGAAAACCTGGTGGGGCCTCCTGGCCCTTCTTTGCATGTCCAGGGAGATGCTGACGGCCAATTTGGGGTCAGGCAGGCCATGGTGCAGAGTTGGTGGGAGGTGAAGGTTAACACCCCCCCATTATCCCTGCCCAGGGACCCCAGGCTGGAAGAAGGGGGGTCCTCCTCCCGCAGGGTCTCTGCTAGGCTGGCCAACCTCCCGGCGGGGCCTGGAGATCTTCCCAGATTGCAATTTATCCCCAGGCTACAGAGATCAGCTCCCTTGCAGAAAATGGCTGTTTTAGAGGGGGGGGAGGTGTCTCTAGGGCATTATATTTCCTGCAGGACCCTGCCCCCCTCGGAAATTCCCCAACTCAGAGTCAGCCCTTTCCACTCCCCCCCCCCGTCTTCCAGGAGCTCCAGTGTGCCCTTCCCCCTTCTCTCCACCACCCACCCACCCTGCAAGGTAGACCAGTCCCAGAGGGAAGGCTGCGCCGAAGGAGAGTCACGTTCGAACTCATACCTTCCTCCAGGGAGTTCACAAACCTGAACTCTTCACCTCCGCCTATTCTCAGGGCCCTTCTGAAGACCTCCTCCCTCTGCGAGGGTTGCAAACTGCAGGTTGGGAATGTTTGGAGACGGCGGGGGGGGGGGCTTTGGCTTTGATTCCACAGAGCCCCCCCCCTCGCTGCCCTCTGCATTTGCCCTTTTCTACAGGGGAGCAGATCTCTGATCTCTGGAAATAAGCACTGTTATGCGAGAAGTTCTCCAGGCCCTACCTGGAGACTGGCAATCCTGCCTCAATTATTGGTAGAAACCCCATGGCAGCTCCCCCAATCCTCCCCCCCCACCCCCCGCCAGCCACCCTCTGCCTTTTCCAGAGTCCCGACCCCTCTCAGGGAGGGATGGTGGCTCAGTGGTAGATCATCTGCTTGGTAAGCAGAAGGTCCCAGGTTCAATCCCCAGCATCTCCAACTAAAAAGGGTCCAGGCAAGTAGGCGTAAAAAACCTCAGCTTGGCACCCTGGAGAGCCATGAATGGGGCTGTGGCTCAGTGGTAGAGCATCTGCTTGGTAAGCAGAAGGTCCCAGGTTGACCCGCCAAGGGTGCCCTCTTTCCCCGTTGTTGTTCGCTATAGCAATCGAACCACTAGCAAACTATATAAGGCAATCCTCCTTCATCCACGGCATCAGTATTAACAATGCTAACTACAAAATTAGCTTATTTGCAGACGACATGGCCCTCTATCTAAAAAACCCTTTGGTATCTTTGGCGGTACTGTCTCCCTTCCTCCTAGATTTTGGAAAGTACTCTGGGTTATCTATCAACTTATCTAAATCCCTTATTTTCCCAATAAATATCTCCTCAGAAACCCAATCATCAATTAAAGCCTCATACCCTTACCAATGGGTCAGTTCACCTTGGTCATATTTAGGAGTAAAGATCCCGGTTGATCTTAAAGACCTTCTCAAAATAAATTACTCAGCAGTATATCAACAAACATCAACAATCCTACAGTCTTGGAACTCCTTAGCTTTGTCCTGGATAGAACGGATTAACACAATTAAGTCATTTATTTTTCCAAAATATCTTTATTTATTTCGAGCCCTCCCCATTAACATCCCAGCAACTTTATTTAAGAAGTGGCAGGCCCTACTGACAAACTTTATATGGGGTGATAAACCCCCTAGAACCCGCTTTGCTACAATCAGAAGCCCCCAAAATAAAGGAGGACTAGCTTTCCCTGATCTGTACCTTTACTATAAAGCCTCCGTAGTATCTTCCATGGTCAACATACTATACATAAAACCGTGCCCAGCATGGGTCTACATAGAGGAGACTCACATATCCCCTTACAAATACCATGAATTCTTATGGCTAAAGAAAAAAGATCGCCCTTCTTGGACTATAATCAATACTTTTAGTCAGGCTTTAATCACTATTTGGGACCAGGTCCGGAAGGATCTGGCCCCGGACTTATCTATTCTTTCCTCATTTCTAAAACAGCCCTGGTTCCCTCCAGCTCTCCAGTTTCCCTCACTCTGCTCTTGGGATTCTGCTTCAATGGTCTTTCTCTTTCAACTCTTCAGCAATAACGGAATTAAAACAAAGGCTCAGTTGGAGGAATCTGCAACTATTAAGATCCCCTGGTTTGAATACTTACAAATCTGCCACTTCCTTAACAGCTCTTTCCCAAAATTGGCTACTACCAGGCCCAAAACAGATTTTGAATATTTGATTTCTCAATCCTCTTTAAATTCCAAGGGCCTTATTTCTAAAATCTATCGTATTCTACTGCAGCAGGTCTGCAACAGTCTACCATCCTACTGCGAAAAATGGCACAAAGAATGCAAACTCACACTTACTAACACACAATGGGAAGCCATATGGGAATCAGAAGTCTGCAAGACCAAATCAATAGCAATTTTTCAACAGAACTACAAAATTATGTCAAGATGGTACCGCACTCCATCCCACTTCGCCAACATCGATACTAGCTATTCCCCACTCTGTTGGCGAAATTGTGGCATGAAAGCTTCATCACTACACTGTTGGTGGGACTGCCCGATTGTCAACTCTTTTTGGCAAAAGATTATAACCCATGTAGAAAACATATCCGGAACTACTATCCCAAGACAAATAGAGATCATTATTCTAAATGATTGGCATTCTGTAAAGGCTACAAGATCTAAACTATCCCTTATTATCTCGCTTATAACAGCAGCCAAGAATATAATAGCCCTGAATTGGAAATCTAAGCACAATTTGTCCATAGATAATTGGATCCTCAAAATTTGGGACTTCATCACAATGGAGAAAATCACAGCCAATATTGACACCATAGACCCGATAAAGGCAGCTAACGATTTCTATGCAAAGTGGTATCCAATTCTGGATAGGATAGAGGTTGACACCACTTTTTCCTCTTCACTTAACCAACGGGTTATCCACAAGAGTATTCTTTTCTTGTGATCACTCTATAGCTGTACAACTCTATTTTATATAACAGTATGTATGTGTAATGAAAATTAAGGCATTACTGTATCAATGTTATTCTCTGTATACAAACATTATATTTAAAATAAAAATTGTTTTAGAAAAAAAAAAAAGAAGGTCCCAGGTTCAATTCCTGGCATCTCCAACTGAAAAGGGTCCAGGCAAGTAGGGGTGAAAAACCTCAGCTTGAGACCCTGGAGAGCTGCTGCCAGTCTGAGTAGACAAGACTGACTTGGGTGGACCGAGGGGGGGCTCTGATTCAGTAGAAGGCAGCTTCATAGGTTCATATATCTCCAAGGCACAACCCCAGCCATGCCCAAATGCAAGGAAGCACCAGCAAAAGGGGGGCAAACAGGACTCCCTCCCCCAAGCCAGGCTGTGCTTCCTAGCCTAACCCCCCCACAGCAAAGGAGGAGGAATGCAAACTCCCCCATCTTCCCCCAGGGGCAGGCCCCCCCTTTACTTGTGGGCGGGGGTCAGCAGAGCTCAGACAACACAGTGGGGTTGTGGGGGGGCAGGCAACGATGCCGGCCAAGGAATGAAGCCCTGCGGTAGATTCGGCTGAGAGATCAACGCCATTCGATGCACAGTTGAGCCGGAGCAGCAGCAGAACCAAAAGTCCAGCTGCACCTTGAAGACCAGCCCAGTTTGATCCTGGGTACAGCTGTGGATTCAGGAAAGCTCCTGCCCAGAATAATACAAACCAGAATGGCTGAGGAGGGGGGGCGTCTTTGCCCAGGGCGCTAGGCCTGGTCTGCCATGACATGGTTCCGAAGGAGGCTTTGAGAAGGGGGCAGGGGGTCGGCTTTATGGTGGCAGCATCCTCTGTGAGGGATGCAAAAATCTGGAACGGGAAGACCTCGTGTCCTTTGCAAGAGTTGTGCCTTTCAGCGTCTCAGGTGGAAAAATCATCTCCTCCTGTTGCTTTAGGTCTTACGTGCTTTAATCCAATCTCAGCTATATTGATAACCAGTTACTTCACGCACCTTCTTGACTCTAACTAGCCCTTCCTGGTCACCAACCCACCCCCCTCTAGCTATATGCAATGGTTGAGGTAGTTCTGCTTCCCTGTATCTGAAGAAGTGTGCGTGCACACAGAAGATTCTACCCAGAATTAAACTTGGTTGGACTTAAAAGATGGCTCTGGCCTCAAAACCTTCCTCTAAAAGTAAAGATTTAAAGGTTTATTGGATTTATATCCCGCCCTGCCGCCGAAACAGGCTCAAGTAGTGTTTGGCCATTGCTTTCTCCTACGATCAGTGTTTTCAACAGCTGTGTATAAAACACAAAACGGCAGACCAACACTATTTTTTAGGGTTAACCCATGGAGCAAACAGAGGCGTTGCCATGAATATCATTCTTGTGGGGGGGGGGAGGGGAGTGTAGACTTCACTCAACGACGGAATCTCTTTCCACACTCTGAGCATTCAAAAGGTTTCTCCCCTGTGTGGGTTCTCTGATGATATTGAAGATAGCCACTCTGACTGAATCTCTTTCCACACTCTGAGCATTCAAAAGGGGGGCAGATCAGCCTCGTTGGGAAGGGCAGGATATAAATCGAATAAAATGAAATGAAAAATGAAAATCTGTACACTCAAACGTTTCCTCCCCCATGTGTGGGTTCTTCGATGTAGTTGAAGAGTGCGACTCTAACTGAATCTTCTCTCACACTCTAAGCACTGAACTATTTCTCCTGTTTGGATTCTCCGATGCATGACTGTTCTCCCATCGCCTGCTCCCCTTACCCTCACTGGACCCTCCAGGATGAGAGCTGCCATTGCAGTAACGGAGGGTGATGGACAAATGGCTTATCAGCAAGTTCAAAGAGGGGGCGTGCTCACATTCATTGGGATGGTGTTTCTCCATCATGAAAGCCTCCCTTCAGGCCATTAACAAGTCCACGAGTGACGAGCCGGGACCGGACATTGAGAATTCTAAAGATTTTCCCATCTGTGTGCTCTCTGATGCTGTTGAAGATTCCTCCTATCACTGAATCTCTTTCCACACTCTGAGCAAGCAAAAGGTATCTCCCCTGTGTGGGTTCTCTGATGACTTTGAAGACTGCCACTCCGAGTGAATCTCTTTCCACACTCTGAGCATTCAAAAGGTTTCTCCCCTGTGTGGGTTCTCTGATGACATTGAAGAGTGCCACTCCGAGTGAATTTCTTTCCACACTCTGAGCACTCAAAAGGTTTCTCCCCTGTGTGGGTTCTCTGATGACGTTGAAGATGGCCACTCCGACTGAATCTCTTTCCACACTCTGAGCATTCAAATGGTTTCTCCCCTGTGTGGGTTCTCTGATGACATTGAAGACTACCACACTCACTGAATTTCTTTCCACACTCTGAGCATTCAAAAGGTTTCTCCCCTGTGTGGGTTCTCTGATGATATTGAAGATGGCCATTTGTACTGAATCCCTTTCCACACTCTGAGCATTCAAAAGGTTTCTCCCCTGTGTGGGTTCTCTGATGATACTGAAAATGGCCATTTGTACTGAACCTCTTTCCACACTCTGAGCACTCGAAAGGTTTCTCCCCTGTGTGGGTTCTCTGATGACGTTGAAGACTGCCACTCTCACTGAATTTCTTTCCACACTCTGAGCATTCAAAAGGTTTCTCCCCTGTGTGGGTTCTCTGATGACGTTGAAGATGGCCACTCCGACTGAATCTCTTTCCGCACCCTGAGCACTCAAAAGTTTTCTCCCCTGTGTGGGTTCTCTGATGACGTTGAAGATTGCCACTCACACTGAATTTCCTTCCACACTCTGAGCATTCAAAAGGTTTCTCCCCTGTGTGGGTTCTCTGATGATGTTGAAGAATGCCACTATCAATGAATTTCTTTCCACACTCTGAGCAATCAAAAGGTTTCTCCCCTGTGTGGGTTCTCTGATGATGTTGAAGAATGCCACTCTCAAAGAATTTCTTTCCACATTCTGAGCATTCAAAAGGTTTCTCCCCTGTGTGGGTTCTCTGATGATAGTGAAGATGGCCACTCTGACTGAATCTCTTTCCACACTCTGAGCAGTCAAAAGGTTTCTCCCCTGTGTGGGTTCTCTGATGACGTTGAAGACTGCCACTCCAACTGAATCCCTTTCCACTCTGAGCAGTCAAAAGGTTTTTCCCCTGTGTGGGTTCTCTGATGATATTGAAGATAGCCACTCCGACTAAATCTCTTTCCACACTCTGAGCATTCAAAAGGTTTCTCCCCTGTGTGGATTCTCTGATGACTTTGAAGATAGCCACTCCAACTGAATCTTTTTCCACACTCTGAGCATTCAAAAGGTTTTTCCCCTGTATGGGTTCTCTGATGATGTTGAAGAGAGCTACTCCGACTGAATCTCCTTCCACACTTTGAGCATTCAAAAGGTTTCTCCCCTGTGTGGGTTCTTTGATGATCTTGAAGATGACCACTCTGACTGAATCTCTTTCCACACTCTGAGCATTCAAAAGGCTTTCCCCCTGTGTGGGTTCTCTGATGATTTTGAAGATTGCCACTCTTAATTAATCTCTTTCCACTCTCTGGGCACATAAAACTTCTCTCTCCTCTGTGGGTTTTTTCGTGCAGCTGAAAGATTCTACTCTGACTGAATTTATTACTCATTTCTGAGAATTCAGAAAGTTTCTCCTCTCTCTGTATTGTTTGGTGTACACGGAGCTGTGATCTATTTCTGAAATACTTTCCACACTGAATGGATTTCTTTGCCTTCATTATCCTGTGATTTGGAAAATGTACATTCTGCTTTCCTCCATCATGTTTCTCAACCATACCAGCACCTTTCTTTCCCTTAGATTTGCCTTGATTCATGACAATTTTGTTCAAGTTTTCATTTTTAACTCTATGTGGCATTTTCTGATGAAGTTCCTCACCCTCCAGATTCCTCTGCTCATCTTCTACTGGAATAGAGAGAGAGAAACTGTTAGCACTTGGAAAAGGAGTAAGATCTAACAGCATCTATATGACTTTAGGAGGAAAGCTTGGCTGATCTGAAGCACACAACCACGTTTTCCAAAGAATAATTAATATTTAAGAATACCTCCCCCACCCGTTTATCTGTCCAGGCATCTCTTTAATAAGAGGCTGAATTAATCTAACTCGAATCTCATGATACCACTAACTTCTCAGCATCAGATGCTCAATATTTTCTCTTCTGAATTTGCCCCCAAGCACCACAGAGGGGAGAGCCTCACATCTAGCCACTGTGAAGGCTTTTCTGCTTTTTCTTTACATCAAGGTGTGTTCGATATGCTATTCAGACTGAACCATATCCAGTTTGACTGGGCACTCTGCATTTGGAATGTCTATGAAGACCTGCTTGTCTCTCTATATCCTCAGTTTAAGAATTACCTTGGCCTGAGCCCAGGTCATGGCTAGAATCACCTGGGGAGGGGGAAATCCAAGTAACTGATTTGTTATGCACCGATTTCAACCATTTAGCTTTAAAAGTATCGGATCATAGCAAATGGATTAGTGCAGAGGTGGCCAAGCTTGCTTAATGCAAAAGCAACATGGAATAAACGTTAGGGTTTTGAGAGCTGCAAGACATGAATGTCAGATGTTTGAGAGAAAAAAGGGAGGGAGGGAGGAAAAGAAAGAATAGAGGGAAGGAGCAAGGGAGGGAGGAAGGGAGGAAAGAAGGAAGGAAGGAGGGAAGGAAGGAAAAGAGGAAGGAAGGGAGGAAAGGAAGGCATGGAGGGAGGGAGGGAGGGTGGAAGGAAGTGAGGGGGGGTGGAAGGGAGGGGGGTGGAAGGAAGGGAGGCAGGGAAGGTAGAAGGGAGGGAGGGAGGAAGGAAAATAGATGGGGACGAAGGAGGGAGAGAGAGGTGAAATTAAATCAACTTTTACTGCATTCTCCAAGCTTCCCGCTGGTTTTGCTTGGAAAAGTGATTTAAAGACAAATGCCTCCTCCAAACTGGCCGACAGGGCAGTGGGAGCTTTGAGAGCCCCACGATCTGTGTGAAAGAGCCACGGTTTGCCCACCCCGGACTAGTCCCTCAGGCTGAAAGTCCCTTTCCAGGCAGTAATGGAGTGAAACCATTTTGGCTTCCATTTTCAAAGTGCCAGTTTCTAGTCATGTCAGTACATTCGGGACACATCTGGGGACCTGCAGGTTCGCTCTAAGGAATTTGGTCTGAACCCTCTGAAGAGGAGCAGAGCTGGAAGAGGAAGGGCCGATCAGAGCGCCACAGAGCCTTTCTGCAACTGCCTTCACTTGAAATAACTTTTGGGTGGCTGGAATGTCAAGAGCCCCTTTTTCATGACAGAATTTAAGGATGTTGTTGGCAGTTCTTTCACCTTGCATCGCTACAGACTGTATATAGGCATTTCTGCTCCCCCCCCCTCCTGGATTCCCTGCATTTTGCAGGGGGGTGGCTTAGATGACCCCAGAGGTCAGTTCCAATTCTATGAATATGTGAAGTTTCCTTATCCTGAATCAGACCCTTGGTCCCATCTGCTCAGTCCAGCATCAGCTCTCCAGGGTCTCATGCAGAGTCTTTCCCTTCACCTCCCACCTGATCCTTTTCTCTGGAGATGCTGCCAGTTGAACTGGAGATCTTTTCATTCCAAGCAGATCCTCTGCCAGGGAGCCACAGCCCCTCCCCAAGTAGCAGAAAAGGCCTCAAAATGATGCAGTGCTATTCAGTATTTGGATTCATTTCTCATCTCAGTGGCAGCACTAAAGTTGCATTAAAAGATCCTTACCCAGAGAGGCCACATTCCAGTAGTTCTCCAGCATGACTTCCCTGTACAAAGCTCTTTGTCCTGGATCCAGCAGGGCCCACTCTGCCTCCGTGAAAGAGACGAACACCTCCTCAAAGGAAAAGGGACCCTGGAAGAAAAAGCAGATTCCCTCCTCATCAGAGGTCAGGCCTGGCAGAGACTGCACATTGGAAGGGAGTCGTCTGGGGAGATATGGAAAGGAAGGCTTGGGATGGGGAAATGGAACAGTATTCAAGGGATCTCTCACACAGACTCCTTGTAAAAACAGAAGGAGCAAAAACGCCTCTGAGAAAATAGGAGGGACTCGGGCTGTGCCCTCCGCCCCCCAATCTCTCCTACCTGGATTGCAGGTGCAGCAGCCGATTCCACCCCTCTGAAAAGATGAAGGCTCAACATCTGTTCACTGCCTGCTCCTGAGACAAGGGAGGAAGGAAGGATGCTGGCTTATTTGTTCCCTGCTTCACACACCTCCTTTCTGGGGCTGTGAAACCTTACCCTTTTTATTACATTCTGGGAGAGGCAGAAGAGAAGCACCAGGGACCTATGAGCCTCAGGGATTACAAATGCTGCCAGAATATTTCAGACTTCTGTGAGACTTCGGTTTCCTCTATGGCAGGGGTGGCCAAGGGTAGCTCTCCAGATTTTTTTTGCCAAAAACTCCCATCAGCCCTAGCTATTGGACATGCTGGCTGGGGCTGATGGGAGTTGTAGGCAAAAAACATCTGGAGAGCTACCGTTGGCCACCCCTGCTCTATGGGGAGGGAAAGGGGTTGGTGGAAATGCCATAGCATGAAACGTCACTGTCACAATGTACCAGACGCGAATCAAGCAGTTCTGAAGAGTTGAAGGTAATAAGAATGAGTTTTCAGAGTGTCTCTGGGCATGCTAAGTTCACAACCAGATTTTCAGCCAGATGCAACTTCAACAAGATATCACATCTGTCCCAAGTCCCACCCCAAGACCCTCCCTAAAGTTCCTGGCAGTGCTAGGCCATTGCCTGCCATTCCTCCTCCACCCCCTGCTGCCCACAGCAGCCCCCCAGGTGACTCTTCAAGCACAAGCACAGAAGCCACAGTTCCCCATTATTATTTGCCCCCTGGGACACGTTTTCAGTGTTCGGCTGCCCCAGAAGGTGGAGGTTCCTTTATTTACCAGGCTGAAGAGCTCTGCTGAGGCTTATCTACCTTCCCCCCACCTTGGCAAGTTGAGACTCTGATGGAAGGAAGGTGAGATGTGATTTTTTTTATATATATATATATGAGAGACACTCACCTCCAGGAATTTGTCTAATCCCCTTTTGGAGGCCTCACAATTTGTGGACACTGAGTGCCACCAATTAATTCTGTGTTGTCTGTAGAAATACGTATCCCTCCCCCGCCCCTGACCTGAACTCTCTACCCATCACATTCACAGGCTGCCCCAACTGCACCCAGGCACAAGGAGCCCTTACCACAGGAGAGGGCATCTTGGGCACGCTCCACCGCCAGCACCCTCTGCCCCTGCTCCAAGGAAGCTCCTTCTGCCTCAGGGATTGCAGCTTCCATCTCCAAAGGTGGTCCCCGCATCTGAAACAGCAGCCAGGGAGAGGGGTAAGAGATGAAATGGAAAAGAGACCAAGGAAGGGATCCTGTCCCACACCCAGACTCTGCACCCTTCTGTCAGCAGAGCTGGTGAGGTACATGCAGGGATCAGAAATCTTCTAGCCGAAGAAGCTCTGAGCAATTATCTAGCAAGGAAACTTTAAGATAAGGTCAGGTTTAGTTGCTTGAATTAGACATACAGGAGAGAATCCCTCTCACCTGTTCTGCCTGCCTCTTCTCCTCTGCCTGACTCAGAAGGAAACCTTCGGTCAGGGCCACCGCCTGGGAACTGTTCTTCGGCCCACATCCTCTGACCCAGCCCTGCATTTCCTGGGGCAGGAGAGTCCAGTTGCAAAGTCCATGGAGCTGGCTGCAAAGCTCTCGGGGCCCATCGGCCTCATGGTAGCAGAACTGCCGGAAGTGTTGGCAGTGTACATCTGAGGTCGTGGTGTCTTTAGACAGGACCTCTGGCACAGCTCTTTCCCAGAATTCAGCACCACTTCCAGGTGGGATGGGATGGGGACTCTTCCTTGCTCTCTTGCCAGCTCCAGGTCCTTCTGGGTACTGCTCTTCCATCTCCTTCCCCTTCTCTTGAGTCACCTCCATCTCTGAAAAGCTGCCTTTATTAATTTGGCTCTGAAGGGAGGCTTCTCCCTGAGGGGATGGAGAGAGACAGACAGGAGTGTGTCAAAAGGAAGATACACACACACAAACCTGCAGACACATAGATGCACATATAAGTACAACCTCCATTCCCCAAGAGAAGCAGGATATATAACACAAGTCCTTCATCCAGAGAATTATCGCAGTTCTCTCCTGGCCCCGTATTCCTGAAAGAACGGCCATTTTCCAGAGTCCAGACTATCTGGAATAAAGCCTATGCCAAGACTCTGAAGACCTTTGCATGGCTACTAATTATCTCAGTGGTGGAGATGGTAGTTGGGAGGAAGGTCAGCCAAAATACCTGCCATTGCGAGAAGCCAATCAGCATGAATGATTCATACATGTGATCCCATCTGGGATTCCTTACTGGGCCCCCCAAAGGCAGGCTTCATAGTCTTGTTGGCATCTCCCTTAATAAGATCTGAACGGACCCCTCCTGGGACTGTGCTCTGGTGTTCCTCCCTGTTGTGCTGCCTGGGGGTCTGTGCCTCTCTCACCTGGCAAAAGGATGCCCTTCCTCCCACCCTAACCCCAGCGCAGGAGGGGGAATTTGGCATTGTGTTGCAGCTGCCTCTGCCAAGTGATCTGTGGAGGGATGGGGCAGGGCAATGCGTTTGGAGCAGGCGCGGTTCCTCCGTGTGTTTACATGCCATGATTCTCACAGTGGTGGATTCTTGTGTGGCCTTTGTTCCTCCAGGCCTTGTATCAATTGGGGGCGTGGCCACATCAGCAAGCTCCACCCCTCTCTGCCTGTCAGGGGAGCCGCCTAGTGCTCTGATTGGTGGGAGTGGGTGGTGTTTCCATGAGCACCAATGGGGTTGCTAGGCACTCTCCACCTTGGCAACGGAGGCATTTAAAATGATCCTCTCCTCTGCTGGGGGGCCTTGGGCACTGACTGGCAGCCCCAGCCCCACACTAGCCCCACATCTGGGGCTGCAGAGGATTCCGGTGCGGGCTGGACTTCCCTTCCCCCAGCCCACACCCCTGTCCTAACTCGTCCCGCTCCCCCAAAAGGCCAGCTTCGGTTGTGGTTTGCAGAATGAAAATGACCAGCAAGAGAACGCCGGTTTCATATATTTAATTTTTCTTACAATGAAACACACTGATTATCGCTGCTCCCCAACAAACTCCACTTACGTAGCAGAACAAAACTGATGCCTCACAGTTACTAACCTCTTGGTGCCTGAAGCCAAAATAATCATCAACCCTGAATAAATAACCAACCAAGTTTTCTGCAGTGCCAAACAAATCCCTGAGAAATTGATCCACCCCATCCTCACAAGGCTCCCCCTTTTATACTGCAACCGACACAGGAAACTGAGAAGTCTTTTTGCAGGCTCCTCATTCAAGAAATACAGGATCAGCCCAAGCGCTTTTCCCCTGCTCTCGAGAGAGGCCAAGAAGACGCCTGCACTTTAAGCACTCTCTATTGTGAACTGTGCAAGGGACATATGCATAAGAGAGATGCGGGCTGATCTATTGATTTTTGAACGTAAGAAATAATATTTGGATCTGCAGTAAAATTTGCTAGCTATGTATTCACAGTGGTTAATTAGGGTGGCTTTAGCTGTTTCCGTGAATCTCCTGGCCTGAAGTTCTCCCAGAATTAGAACCCACCTCCAGCAGACCGAGATCAGTTCCCTGGGAGAAAACGGCGCACCTGGGACAGCCACGGCTTGCAATGATCCCCGCCTCCCTCCCTCCCAAGAGCTAAATGCTTATTCCTCCTCCAAGACTTACTTCCAAGCAAACTTTCCCCGGGATCCGGCAGCTGCAAAGCGTCCCTCTCCTGCTGCAGCTTCTTTGCAGGCTTCTCCCTTCCTCCTCCGCCCTGCAAAAGCAAACCCCTCCCCCTCCCCCAGGAAAAGCCCCCTCCCTCTCCTGCCCCCCCACTTGCTCGGCCTCTCTAGCAAGCAGCTCGGCTGTCTTAACCCTTCCAGTGCTGCAGAGGAGCTTCATGTAGGCTGCCGTCAGCCTCGCCTTGTGCTGCTCAATGGGGCTGCTCGGGAGTAACTTTGCAGCAGGGGGCTGCGCTCCTCCCGGGGTGTCCCCAGTGCCGCGGAGGCAGCTCAGAAAAAGGACGCTGCAGCTCGCCCTCCCCAGTCCTCCCCCTCCTAGAATAAGGGCCCTAAAACTCAATGGAGAGGAAGCGGGGGGGGGGGGCGTTTACTGCTGATGAGATGAGGGTCTTCTTTCAAGAGACCATTGAGCGTTTCTGTTGCCCCCCTGGAGAGAAAACCTGGTGGGGCCTCCTGGCTTTTCCTTGCACGTCCAGGGAGATGCTGACGGCCACTTGGGGGTCTGGCAGGCAGCGATGCACAGCTGGTGGGGGGGCAGGGGGCTGAAGGGGAAGGACCCCCGCCCTGGACTCTCCCTGACCAAGGACCCCAGGCTGGAGGAAGGGGGGTTCTCCTCCCGCAGGGTCTCTAGCCAACCTCCCGGTGGGGCCTGGAGATCTCTCCAGATGACAAGTTGTTATCCCCAGGCTACAGAGGTCAGTTCCCTTGCAGGAAATGGCTATTTTAGAGGGGGGGGGAGGGTGTCAGAACTTGTACCTTTCCTATGTGCTGAGCAACTATTATTAGCCTAACTGACTCCATATTAGAAATGTCTACTAACCCTGCAACTCTGCGCTTCAAATAAATACTAACCATTGAAGGGTGACAGATAGCCCTGGGAAACATCTGCAGGTGGCCTTTGAAGCCAAAGATGCCAGAGAGGAGCCGCGGGGTTCCTTCCCCCGCGTTTGGAGATAAGGGGCCTGGGAACAGACGCCTGTCTCCCTGGGTGTGAGAAATGGTTTTATTGTGGCTGTTACCACTGCATAAGAATGTGCCGATAAATGTGAAAGTTATCAGAGTCAGCCTGCTCTTTTCCTGGACACTAGTTCTCAATAAATGTCTTGACTTTTGAAACAAAGTAATGTGTCGTTCTTGAAGTTCCCAGTTCTGACAGAGGGATCTCTAGGGCAATATATCTCCCCTCCTCCGAAATTCCCCAACTCAGAATTAGCCCTTTCCACTCCACCCATCTTCCAGGAGCTCCACTGCCCCTTCCTTCTCCTCTCCACCACCCACCCACCCTGCAAGGTAGACCAGTCCCGGAGGGAAGGCTGGGCTGAAGGAGAGTCAAGTTCGAACTTAGACCTTCCTCCAGGCTGTGGGCAAGTCTGAACTCTTCACCTCCGCTTATTCTCAGGGCCCTTCTGAAGACCTCCTCCCTCTGTGAGGGTTGCCAATTCCAGGTTGGGAACTCCTGGAGATGGGGGGGGGGGAGGTGGGCTTTGGTTCCACGAAGACCCCCTCCACCCTCTGCAGTCACGCTTTCCCATGGGGGGAGGGGCTGGTCTCTGTGGATAGGGTTTGGGTAAAAGTCCGATCTGAACGGATCTTCATGGATTTTGAATACATTTGAATACATTGAATCAAAACAAAATCACCATCCTTAGACTACAGGGAGCAGCACCACAAAAATCACACCTCCACAGATTGGTGGTGCCACAGCACTGCAAAGCACAGAACCTCATGAATTCACATGGTTTTTACAATGAAATGAAATTAAAGCAGCATCATGCTGTAGTCGGAGAGGCACACCAAGAAGCAGATCCTGGACCTGGTTCCCCTCTCGTAATTTATGTAGTTATAAGCTAGGCCCGCCACCACTGGTCCTCGTAGGTGAGTCAATATAGTAAGCAACAGTATAATGACACTCTGTGTCCTTAACTATATGCAGGTTTACTTGCAATATATGCATTCATCCAGCAAAGTGCTCCGCCAAACAACCATATAGAGTAGAAGGAAAATACTGTACAGCACAGCATTGCTTATATACAATACACAGTCTTCCTACCAATGAGCTGTAAATGCTGAGTCATTTTGCACTCATTACGCAGGCTCTGCACTCATCACCATATCCTGGTTAGAACCAGTTCTTACTTGGCTGAGCCTTGCTGGAACACCGATGTCCTCTCTTTTGACACTGTCAGATCAGCATGCTTCCATGCTAGTCATGCCTTACTGAGTATTTTTATATGCTGACATCCCCACCCCTGGCGTAGAGGATGTGCTTAGAAGAATGTTTACTTTTACCGGTATAGAGTGTAATGAAACGATTTATGCTGGCCACCATTTGTTTGCTTACTGTTCCAGCTTGCTTGGCTCTGATAATCTGTCCTTCCTGTAATCTGTTCAGACCAAAATTCACTTTCATGAATTCAAAATTCATGGTTTTGGACCACAAACCATATGATCTAAGTTTGCAGATGAGATAAATATATACTATTGGTTTTTCTACACTTTATTTGTACTATGTGAATCTTTAGAGTGGTCTGATGTGTCAAGCATCGGTATTTCAAATAAGCAAGCGATTGTTTAATAAAAAGACTTGTTTTATTGATAATCTGGTACTTGCTCCAAGGTCCGATACCTTGGAAGTGATACAAAGTTTCACACGGTATAGATTCTTAAAGGCTACTTCAAAGGCATTAGAAAAGATAGCTTCAAAACATAACATACAGCTGTGAATTGCCACAAGGTTCAAAGGGTACTATCAACTACCATTCTGTTACTACCACTTCTCCCGGTTCCCAGACATTCTTGTCTTTCTGATAAGATGTATGGATGGGAACTGGTCGGGGGAGGCACCTCTCTTCCAGCATCAAGGTTACATTCATATTCTAAATCTTTCTCAGGAGGTGAGAAAGGAATGAAAGGAGAGAAACGGGGAGTGGGGGGGAAGAAGCAAGCTTTGAAATGCAACTACTAAAGAAGAAGAATATAAAAGAAGAGAGGAAATACCATGATTTAATATCCAGAAATATCATGCTTGACATTATGTCCCAATGGCGTTTCCATCCAGCCTGTATGGGGACAGACAAGAATATAGGCATCACAGAACCTGTATGTTTTGAAAACTGCCTCTCCCAACAGCCCCTTCTCAGTCAGCAACGTATTCTGTGACATTCCGTCTGATGTCACAACGGGGTCTCTATGGGGACAGAGCAGTAAACAGACCTGAAGCCTCAGTTGGCAACCAGGAGCCTTCAAGAGCAGAGTGAACTCACAGGTCTCATGTTGGTCTCCTGGAAAATAAAAGAACAAGACTCCCAGCATTTCACATAAGGTAAGATGCCACTGAGGCTTTGAGGGGGGTGGGGAGAGAGAGAGAGATTGAAGAAAGGAAGGTAGTACGTAGGTAAGTAGGTATGTAGATGGGTAGGTGGTATGATGATAGCCGATAGAAAGGTGGGTGGGTGGGTGGACGGACGGATGGACAGACAGACAGACAGACAGACTAGGTAGGTAGGTAGACAGTAGGTAGGTAGATTATGTAGGCAGATGAGATAGATAGATAGATAGATAGATAGATAGATAGATAGATAGATAGATAGATAGATAGATAGATAGATAGATAGATAGATAGATAGATAGATAGATGACAGATAGATGACAGACAGATAGATAGATAGATAGATAGATAGATAGATAGATAGATAGATAGATAGATAGATAGATAGATAGATAGATAGATAGATAGATAGATAGGTAAGGTAGGTAAGGTAAGGTAGATAAGGTAGATAGGTAGGTAAGTTAGATGGGTAGGTAGGTAGATAGCCAAATGAGGTAGGTAGGTAGATTATGTAGGTAGATAAGGTAGGTACGTAGATAAAGTAGGTAGGTATATAAGATAGGTAGATTAGGTTAAATTAGGTAGGACAGACAGACAGTGATGTGGGGGTTATTTGCAGGTGATGTTGGGGTGATGTGGGAGTGACTGGGAGGTGATGTGGGGGTGATGTCAGGATGATTTTGAGGTTATGTAGAAGTGATTTGGGGATGATTTGGAGGTGATATGGGGGTGATGTGGGGGTGATGTGCGGATGATTTGGAAGTGATGGGGTGATTTGGACGTGATGGGGTGATGCGGGGTTGATTTGGAGGGTGTAGGATTTGGCGGTGATGTGGGGGTGATGGGTGATTTTGAGGTGATGTGGGGGTAATGGGGTGATGCAGGGGTGATTTGGAAGCGATGTGGGGGTGATTTGGAGGTCATATAGGGGTAATATGGGGGTGATTGGGAGGTGATGTAGGGTTGATGGGGAGATTTGGAGGTGATGTGGGGATGATGCGGGGGTGACGTGGGAGTGATGTGGGGGTGATTTGGAGAGGATGTGCGGGTGATGTGGGGGTGATTTGGAGGTGGTGATGGGGTGACGTGGCGGTGACATGGAGGTTATTTGCAGGTGATGTGGGGGTGACGTGGGGGAGACATGGAGGTGATTTGGAGGTGATGTGGGGGTGATGTGGGGTGATTGGAGTTGATGTGTGGGTAACGGGGGTGACTGGTGATGGGGTGACGTGGTGGTGACGTGGGGGTGATGGGGTGATTTGGAGCTGATGTAGGGATGATGTGGGGGTGATTTGGCGGTGATGTGGGGGTGAAGTGGGGTGATTGGAGGTGATGTGGGGGTGCCGTGGAGGTCATTTGCTGGTGATGTGGGGGTGACAGGGTGACGTGAGGTAAATGTGGAGGTGATTTAGGGGTGATGTGGGGGTGATGTGGGGGTGAGGGGTGATTTGAAGATGACGTGGGGGTGATTTGAAGGTGAAGTGGGGGTGATGATTGTGTGATGTGGGGTGATTGGAGGTGATGTGGGGGTGACGTGGGGGTGACAGCATGATGTGGGGGTGATGGGGTGATTTGGAGGTGATGTGGGGGCAATGTGGGTGTGATTGGAGGTGATGTGGGGGTAATGTGGGGGTGACGTGAGGGTGACAGGGTGATGTGGGGGTGATTTTGAGGTGATGTGGGGGTGTTGTGGGGTGATTGGAGATGATGTGGGGGTAATTTGGGGGTGACATGGGGGTGATTTGGAGATGATGTGGGGGTGACGGGTTGTTTTGGAGGTGATTTGGGGGTGATGTGGGGGTGAAGTGAGGGTGATATGGGGTGATTGCAGGTGATGTGAGGGTAACGTGGGGGTGATGTGGGGGTGATTTGGAGGTGATGTGGGGTGATTGGAGGTGATGTAGGGGTAACGTGGGGTGATGGGGTGATGTGGGGGTGATTTGGAGGTGAAGTGGGGGTGATGTGGGGTGATGCGACATGAGGTGGGGGTAATGTGGGGGTGGATGTGGAGGTTATTTGAAAGTGATGTGGGGGTGATGGGGTGATTTGGAGGTGATGTGGGGGTTGATATGGAGGTGAAGTGGGGGTGATGTGGGGTGATGGGACGTGATGTGGGGGTAATGTGGGGGTGACGGGGTGATGTGGGGGTGGATGTGGGGGTGATTTGAAAGTGATGTGGGGGTGATGGGGTGATTTGGAGGTGATGTGGGGTGATTGGAGGTGACGTGGGGGTGACGGGGTGATGTGGGGATGATATGGGGGAGATATGGGGGTGATTTGGGTGTGATGTGCAGGTGTTGTGGGGTGATTGGAGGAGATGTGGGGGTAAAGTTGGGGTGAAGTGGGGATAATGAGTTGACATGGGGGTGATGTGGGGGTGATTTGGAGGTGCCACACATCACCCCACAGCACCCCACATCACTTCAAAATCACCCCCACATCACCTCCAAATCACCCACATCACCCCCATGTCAACTCATTATCCCCACTTCACCGCCTCATCACCTCCAAATCACCACCACATCACCTCCAAATCACCCCCTCATCACCGCCAAATCACCCCCACATAACCTCAACATCACCTCCAAATCACTCTCACATCACCCCTACATCTCCTCCAAATCACCCCCACATCACCCCCATATCACCCCCACAACACCCCCTCATCACCTCCAAATCACCTCCACATCACCCCCACATAACCTCAACATCTCCTCCAAATCACCCCCACATCACCCCCTCATCACCTCCAAATCACCCCCACATCACCTCCAAATCACCCCATCACCCCCACATCACCTCCAAATCACCCCCACATCACCTCCAAATCAACGCCAAATCACACCCAGATCACCTCCAAATTACCCCCACATCACCTCCAAATCACCCCCACATCACCCCCTCATCACTGCCAAATCACCCCCACATCACCTCCAAATCACCCCCACATCACCTCCAAATCAACCCCACATCACCCCCTCATCACCGCCAAATCACACCATCACCTCCAAATCACCCCCACATCACCCCCTCATCACCTCCACATAACCCCCACATCACCGCCAAATCACCCCCACATCACCTCCAAATCACCCCCACATCACCGCCAAATCACCCCCACATCACCCCCTCATCACCTCCACATCACCCCCTCATCACCTCCACATCACCCCCTCATCACCTCCACATCACCCTCACATCACCTCCAAATCACCCCATCACCCCCACATCACCTCCAAATCACCCCCACATCACCCCCAGATCACCTCCACATCACCCCCTCATCACCTCCAAATCACCCCCACATCACCCCCACATCACCCCCTCATCACCTCCACATCACCCCCACATCACCTCCACATCACCCCAACATCACCCCCTCATCACCCCCTCATCACCTCCACATCACCCCCACATCACCCCCTCATCTCCCCCTCATCACCTCCACATCACCCCCTCATCACCCCCACATCACCCCCACATCACCCCCTCATCACCCCCACATCACCCCCTCATCACCCCCACATCACCCCCTCATCACCCCCACATCACCTCCACATCACCCCACATCACCCCCACATCACCTCCATATCACCCCCACATCACCCCACATCACCCCCTCATCACCTCCAAATCACCCCCACATCACCCCCACATCACCCCCTCATCACCTCCACATCACCCCCACATCACCCCCACATCACCTCCACATCACCCCCTCATCACCCCCACATCACCCCCTCATCACCCCCTCATCACCTCCAC